>NC_090449.1:519268075-519571105 GCF_031143425.1 Pleurodeles waltl
TGGCTAAAACAAATGAAAGGTGAAAACCCTAAATTATTGAGGTGGTCCATATCCCTACAGGGAATGGACTATACAGTGGAACATAGACCTGGGAGTACCCACTCCAATGCAGATGGACTCTCCAGATATTTCCACTTAGACAATAAAGACTCATCAGGTCATGGCCAAGGAAGGCAGAACAAAGGACTTCCTCAGAGAGAGGGTGTTACACCCTCTCCCTTTGGAAAAAGGTGTTAAGGCAGGGGAGGAGTAGACTCCCCCAGCCTCTGGAAATGCTTTCATGGGCACAGATGGTGCCCATTTCTGCATAAGCCAGTCTACACTGGTTCAGGGACCCCTCAGCCCTGCTCTGGCGCGAAACTGGACAAAGGAAAGGGGAGTGACCACTCCCCTGACCTGCACCTCCCTTGGGAGGTGCCCAGAGCTCCTCCAGTGTGCTCCAGACCTCTGCTATCTTGGAAACAGAGGTGCTGCTGGCACACTGGACTGCTCTGAGTGGCCAGTGCCAGCAGGTGACGTCAGAGACTCCTTCTGATAGTCTCCTTCAGGTGTTGCTAGCCTATCCTCTCTCCTAGGTAGCCAAACCCTCTTTTCTGGCTATTTAGGGTCTCTGCTTTGGGGAATTCCTTAGATAACGAATGCAAGAGCTCATCAGAGTTCCTCTGCATCTCTCTCTTCACCTTCCGCCAAGGAATTGACTGCTGACCGCGCTGGAAGCCTGCAAAACTGCAACAAAGTAGCAAAGACGACTACTGCGACCTTGTAACACTGATCCTGCCGCCTTCTCAACTGTTTTCCTGGTGGTGCATGCTGTGGGGGTAGTCTGCCTCCTCTCTGCACTAGAAGCTCCGAAGAAATCTCCTGTGGGTCGACGGAATCTTCCCCCTGCAAGCCGCAGGCACCAAAGAACTGCATCACCGGTCCTCTGGGTCTCCTCTCAGCACGACGAGAGAGGTCCCTTGAACTCAGCAACTCTGTCCAAGTGACTCCCACAGTCCAGTGACTCTTCAGTCCAAGTTTGGTGGAGGTAAGTCCTTGCCTCCCCACGCTAGACTGCATTGCTGGGAACTGCGTGTTTTGCAGCTACTCCGGCTCATGTGCACTCACCGAGGATTTCCTTCGTGCACAGCCAAGCCTGGGTCCCCGGCACTCTAACCTGCATTGCACGACCTCCTGAGTTGGCCTCGGCAGCATGGGACTCTCTTGTGCAACTTCGGGTGAGCACCGATTCACTCCACTTCGTAGTGCCTGTTCCGGCACTTCTGCGGGTGCTGCTTGCTTCTGAGAGGGCTCCTTGTCTTGCTGGACACCCCCTCTGTCCCCCCAATGCAATTGGTGACATCCTGGTCCCTCCTGGGCCACAGCAGCATCCAAAAACCCTAACCGCGAGCTTTGCAGCTAGCAAGGCTTGTTTGCGGTCTTTCTGCGGGAAAACCCTTCTTTACGACTCTTCACGACATGGGACATCCATCCTCCAAAGGGGAAGTTTCTAGCCCTTGTCGTTCTTGCAGAATCCTCAGTTTCTACCATCCGGTGGCAGCTTCTTTGCACCCACAGCTGGCATTTCCTGGGCACCTGCCCACTCCCGACTTGATCGTGACTTTTGGACTTGGTCCCCTTGTTCCACAGGTACCCTCGTCTGGAAATCCATTGTTGTTGCATTGCTGGTGTTGGTCTTTCCTGCAGGATTCCCCTATCACGACTTCTGTGCTCTTTGGGGAACTTAGGTACACTTTGCACCCACTTTTCAGGGTCTTGGGGTGGGCTATTTTTCTAACCCTCACTGTTTCCTTACAGTCCCAGCGACCCTCTACAAGGTCACATAGGTTTGGGGTCCACTCGTGGTTCGCATTCCACTTCTAGAGTATATGGTTTGTGTTGCCCCTAGCCCTATGTGCCCCCATTGCATTCTATTGTGACTATACATTGTTTGCACTGTTTTCTATTGCTATTACTGCATATTTTGGTATTGTGTACATATATCTTGTGTATATTTGCTATCCTCATACTGAGGGTACTCACTGAGATACTTTTGGCGTACTGTCATAAAAATAAAGTACCTTTATTTTTAGTATATCTGTGTTTTGTGTTTTCTTATGATATTGTACATATGACACTTGTGGTACTGTAGGAGCTTCACTCGTCTCCTAGTTCAGCCTAAGCTGCTCTGCTAAGCTACCTTTTCTATCAGCCTAAGCTGCTAGACACCCCTCTACACTAATAAGGGATACCTGGGCCTGGTGCAAGGTGTAAGTACCCCTTGGTACTCACTACAAGCCAGTCCAGCCTCCTACAGTGGATGATGATGTCGTGCATGCAAGTGTGAGTGTGGACGTAACTGGGTGGGAGGTGGAGGAGGAGGAGGGGGAGACAGTGGAAATAGTGTATGTTGTTGTGTCTGCAACTGGATGGTGTTTGTGTGAGTGCCTGCGGGATGAAGTGTGTACTTGTGTTTGCCTGTGACCCTCTTGGGTGTTGTCTTGTGTGCATCCTCCTCTGTATGTGTGCTTGGGATAGGTTGGGGTTGAGGGGAATGGGACTGGGCAGTGGAAGTTGGAGGGGGAACAGTCGGAACAGGGACAATGGCTGCCATCAGAGAGGAGGCCAGAGCCTGAATCAATCTCTGTTGGTCCGCCAATCCAGTGGGAATGCCCTCCAAGAAAGCATTAAATTGTTGCATCTGTGCTGCCAGCCCCTGGATGGCATTCACAATAGTTGACTGCCCTACAGAGATGGATCTCAGGAGTTCAATAGCCTCCTCACTCAGGGCAGCAGGGCCCAGTGGAGCAGGGCCTGAGGTGCCTGGGGCGAAGGAGATGCCCATCCTCTTGGGTGAGCAGGCACAGGGAACTTGAAGAGGGGCTGCTGGGAGGGCGGTGCTGGTACAGGGGTGGTGGCTGTACCTGTAGCTGGGGTGGTCACAGAAGTTTCCGCCACCACCAGGTAGCTTCCATCGGAGGAGGTAGCTCTGTCAAAACTGTCCCCTCCAGTCTCCACCGTGGTGCTCCCCTCGCCCTCCGTCCCACTGGTGCCCTCACCGTCGGTGAACTCTGCCTCCTGGGTCCTGTAGGATGCAGCTCCCTCCATCGCCGGTGCCTCTGCTCATCTGCCAGATGATGCTAATGCACAAAAGAACAGGATGACAAAACAAAAACTAGGGGGAAAGAGACAAAGGGTACACTTGGTCAATGGCTGCACCAACACCACCATTGGCATACACGGCACCATCACACACATGGAACAGTCCTACGCAATATGCATTGCACTACCAGATAAATACACATACTGCCAAATGCAGCACACCTGGGACCCACGCAGCCCTGACCAGTAGTGGATGCCTACGAGCTAGGTTGCAAGATTTTCCTTCTGAACCCTAGCCATGAGGGGACCAATGTAAGGCCTGGCCTAGGGGCACCCATTGATACTCCTTCCCCACCCGGATACCATCCTACCATGTGTAAGTTGTCATGATGGGCACTATACTCACCCCCTTGTGGCTGCTGTGATGCCCTCAAGCGCCCATTCAGCTCAGGAAAGGCCACCGCCAGTATGCAGGCCATCGGGGGGTCAGAGTTTGACGGACACCCCTTCCTCGTTGGAAGGTGATCCCTGTGAGAAAGTAGCCTCTTTCTAGCCTTGTTACCCCCACTTTTGGCCTGTTTGTGAGTGTATGTCAGGGTGTTTTCACTGTCTCACTGGGATCCTGCTAGCCAGGGCCCAGTGCTCATAGTGAAAACCCTATGTTTTCAGTATGGTTGTTATGTGTCACTGGGACCCTCCTAGTCAGGACCCCAGTGCTCATAAGTTTGTGGCCTATATGTATGTGTTCCCTGTGTGGTGCCTAACTGTCTCACTGAGGCTCTGCTAATCAGAAACTCAGTGGTTATGCTCTCTCATTTCTTTCAAATTGTCACTAACAGGCTAGTGACCAATTTTACCAATTTACATTGGCTTACTGGAACACCCTTATAATTCCCTAGTATATGGTACTGAGGTACCCAGGGTATTGGGGTTCCAGGAGATCCCTATGGGCTGCAGCATTTCTTTTGCCACCCATAGGGAGCTCGGACAATTCTTACACAGGCCTGCCACTGCAGCTTGAGTGAAATAACGTCCACGTTATTTCACAGCCATTTTACACTGCACTTAAGTAACTTATAAGTCACCTATATGTCTAACCTTTACCTGGTAAAGGTTAGGTGCAAAGTTACTTAGTGTGAGGGCACCCTGGCACTAGCCAAGGTGCCCCCACATTGTTCAGGGCCAATTCCCTGAACTTTGTGAGTGCGGGGACACCATTACACGCGTGCACTACATATAGGTCACTACCTATATGTAGCTTCACAATGGTAACTCCGAATATGGCCATGTAACATGTCTAAGATCATGGAATTGCCCCCTCTATGCCATCCTAGCATTATTGGGACAATTCCATGATCCCAGTGGTCTGTAGCACAGACCCTGGTACTGCCAAACTGCCTTTCCTGGGGTTTCACTGCAGCTGCTGCTGCTGCCAACCCCTCAGACAGGTTTCTGCCCCCCTGGGGTCAAGCCAGGCTTGTCCCAGGATGGCAGAACAAAGGACTTCCTCTGAGAGAGGGTGTTACACCCTCTCCCTTTGGAAAATGGTGTGAAGGCAGGGGAGGAGTAGCCTCCCCCAGCCTCTGGAAATGCTTTCTTGGGCACAGATGTGCCCAATTCTGCATAAGCCAGTCTACACCGGTTCAGGGACCCCTTAGCCCCTGCTCTGGCGCGAAACTGGACAAAGGAAAGGGGAGTGACCACTCCCCTGACCTGCACCTCCCCTGGGAGGTGTCCAGAGCTCCTCCAGTGTGCTCCAGACCTCTGCCATCTTGGAAACAGAGGTGCTGCCAGCACACTGGACTGCTCTGAGTGGCCAGTGCCACCAGGTGACGTCAGAGACTCCTTCTGATAGGCTCCTTCAGGTGTTAGTAGCCTATCCTCTCTCCTAGGTAGCCAAACCCTCTTTTCTGGCTATTTAGGGTCTCTGTCTCTGGGGAAACTTTAGATAACGAATGCAAGAGCTCATCAGAGTTCCTCTGCATATCTCTCTTCACCTTCTGCCAAGGAATCGACTGCTGACCGCGCTGGAAGCCTGCAAAACTGCAACATAGTAGACTGCAACTCTGTAACGCTGATCCTGCCGCCTTCTCAACTGTTTTCCTGCTTGTGCATGCTGTGGGGGTAGTCTGCCTCCTCTCTGCACCAGAAGCTCCGAAGAAATCTCCAGTGGGTCGACGGAATCTTCCCCCTGCAACCGCAGGCACCAAAAAGCTGCATTACCGGTCCCTTGGGTCTCCTCTCAGCACAACGAGCATGGTTCCTCGAATCCAGCAACTCTGTCCAAGTGACCCCCGCAGTCCAGTGACTCTTCAGTCCAAGTTTGGTGGAGGTAAGTCCTTGCCTCACCTCGCTGGGCTGCATTGCTGGGAACCGCGACTTTTGCAGCTACTCCGGCCCCTGTGCACTTCTGGTGGAAATCCTTCATGCACAGCCAAGCCTGGGTCCACGGCACTCTAACCTGCATTGCACGACTTTCTAAGTTGGTCTCCGGCGATGTGGGACTCCTTTGTGCAACTTCGGTGAGCACCGTTTCATGCATCCTCATAGTGCCTGTTTCTGGCACTTCTCTGGGTGCTACCTGCTTCAGAGAGGGCTCCTTGTATTGCTCCACGTCCCCTCTCTCTCCTGGTCCAATTTGCGACCTCCTGGTCCCTCCTGGGACTCAGCAACATCCGAAAACGCTAACTGCACGATTTGCAGCTAGCAAGGCTTGTTGGCGTTCTTTTGGCGGGAAAACACTTCTGCACGACTCTCCCCGGCAAGTGGAATCCGTCCACCAAAGGGGTAGTCTCTAGCCCTTTTCGTTCTTGCAGAAACCGCAGCTTCTTCTGTCCAGTAGAAGCTTCTTTGCACCCGCAGCTGGCATTTCCTGGGCATCTGCCCATCTCCGACTTGCTTGTGACTTTTGGACTTGGTCCCCTTGTTCCACAGGTACCCTAGATTGGAAATCCACAGTTGTTGCATTGTTGGTTGGTGTCTTTCCTGCATTATTCCTCTATCACGACTTCTTTGTCTTTTGGGGAACTTTGGTGCACTTTGCACTCACTTTTCAGGGTCTTGGGGAGGGCTAATTTTCTAACTCTCACTATTTTCTAATAGTCCCAGCGACCCTCTACAAGGTCACATAGGTTTGGGGTCCATTCGTGGTTCACATTCCACTTTTGGAGTACATGGTTTGTGTTGCCCCTATCCCTATGTGTTCCCATTGCATCCTATTGTAACTATACATTGTTTGCACTGTTTTCTAAGACTATACTGCATATTTTTGGTATTGTGTACATATAACTTGTGTATAATTGCTATCCTCATACTGAGGGTACTCACTGAGATACTTTGGCATATTGTCATAAAAATAAAGTACCTTTATTTTTAGTATATCTGTGTATTGTGTTTTCTTATGATATTGTGCAAGTGACACTTGTGGTACTGTAGTAGCTTCACACGTCTCCTAGTTCAGCCTATGCTGCTCTGCTAAGCTACCATTATCTATCAGCCTAAGCTGCTAGACACCCTATACACTAATAAGGGATAACTGGGCCTGGTGCAAGGTGCAAGTACCCCTTGGTACTCACTACAAGCCAGTCCAGCCTCCTACATTGGTTGTGCAGCGGTGGGATAAGTGCTTTGAGACTACTTACCACTCTTGTCATTGTACTTTTCATAAGAGAAAAATGTACAAAACAAGTTCAGTGTGTGTACACATTGCTAAAAAGTTTTGCATTTCCTCTTTTCACTGTTTTCTAAAGTGCTGAAAAGTACTTCTAAACTTTCAAAAAGTTCTTAAAAGTTTAAAAAGTTTTTTTCTGTCTTTCTAAAAAGTTCTGAAAACTTTTTTCTCTTTTTCTATCACTTTAACTCTCTCTAAAAATGTCTGGCACAGGCCAAAATGTTGATCTGTCCAAACTTGCATATGATCACCTTAGCTGGAAAGGAGCAAGGAGCCTCTGCATAGAGAGAGGTTTGAGTGTAGGGAAGAATCCTTCCTTGGAATTGTTACTTAACATGCTTAGAGAACAAGATAAGGCTAAAAGTGCCCCATCTGTTGAAAAAGTAGCTAATGGTTCCCAATCTGATCCAGGGACTCCCCCAGGTAAAGGTTCAGGAAAGAAACTTCTTAGCCTTCCCATTACAAGACAGTCTAGCATAGTTGGTACTGAGGTGGAGTCACATCATACAGATGATGTGCTCTCACATTACACTGTCAGCCAAGCTGTTAGGGTGCCCTCTGTAAGGGACAGGTCTCCTTCTGTCCATTCTCACCATACTTCTGTGTCTAGGAATGTCCCTCCCACCCACCCTGATGACAGAATGTTAGAAAGGGAACTCAATAGATTGAGAGTGGAGCAATCCAGACTGAAGCTTAAACAGCAACAGCTGGATTTAGATAGACAATCCTTAGAAGTAGAGAAGGAAAGACAGAGGTTGGGTTTAGAAACCCATGGTGGCAGCAGCAGTATTCCCCATAGTCATCCTGTAAAAGAGCATGATTCCAGGAATCTGCACAAGATAGTTCCCCCTTATAAGGAGGGGGATGACATTAACAAGTGGTTTGCTGCACTTGAGAGGGCCTGTGTTGTACAGGATGTCCCTCAAAGGCAGTGGGCTGCTATCCTATGGCTATCATTTAGTGGAAAAGGTAGGGATAGGCTCCTTACTGTGAAAGAAAGTGATGCCAATAATTTCCAAGTTCTTAAGAATGCATTCCTGGATGGTTATGGCTTAACCACTGAACAGTACAGGATAAAGTTCAGAGAGACCAAAAAGGAGTCTTCACAAGACTGGGTTGATTTCATTGACCATTCAGTGAAGGCCTTGGAGGGGTGGTTACATGGCAGTAAAGTTACTGATTATGACAGCCTGTATAACTTGATCCTGAGAGAGCATATTCTTAATAATTGTGTGTCTGATTTGTTGCACCAGTACCTGGTAGACTCTGATCTGACCTCTCCCCAAGAATTGGGAAAGAAGGCAGACAAATGGGTCAGAACAAGGGTGAACAGAAAAGTTCATACAGAGGGTGACAAAGATGGCAATAAGAAGAAAGATGGTGAAAAATCTCAAGATAAGCATGGGGATAAGGGTAAAACCAAAGATCCTTCTTCAAATCTTAAACACTCTTCAGAGGGTGGGGATAAAACAAATTCTTCCTCTTCTTCTCAACCCACACACATTAAAAAGCCTTGGTGCTTTGTGTGTAAAAACAAAGGCCATAGGCCAGGGGATAAGTCCTGTCCAGGTAAACCCCCTGAGCCTACCACCACTAATACATCAAGCTCTAGTGCCCCTAGCAGTAGTGGTACTAGTGGTGGGACTGCTGGCAACAGTCAAGTTAAGGGTGTAGTTGGGTTCATTTATGGGTCCATAGTAGAAACTGGGGTAGTCAGTCCCAAGACAGTTTCTGTCACACCTAGTGGCATTGGCCTTGCCACACTGGCTGCTTGTCCCCTTACAATGGATAAGTACAGGCAGACAGTTTCAATAAATGGTGTTGAGGCCTTAGCCTACAGGGACACAGGTGCCAGTATCACTTTGGTGACTGAAAACCTAGTGCACCCTGATCAACACATCATTGGACAACAGTATAAGATTATTGATGTCCATAACTCCACTAAGTTTCTTCCCTTAGCTATAATTCAGTTTAGTTGAGGTGGAGTTACTGGCCCTAAGCAGGTGGTGGTATCACCTAGCTTACCTGTAGACTGTCTCTTAGGTAATGACCTAGAGGCCTCAGGTTGGGCTGATGTAGAGTTTTATGCCCATGCAGCCATGCTGGGCATCCCTGAGGAATTGTTCCCTCTCATTTCTACTGAAATGAAAAAGCAAAGGAGAGAAGGCCTGAAAACTCAGGATCCCTCTCCAACAACAGGTAAAAGGGGTATCACAGTATCCCCTAACCACCCTACCATTCAAGATACCATTCCTGTGGTGGGAGAAACCTCTCCTGGGGTGGCACCTGTTCCAAGGGAATCATCAGTTGGCAAAACTGTACTCCCTGAGGTAGAAGTACCTCTCTGTGGGATAACTAACATTGGTGACAAAAAGAGCACCATTTTAGTTAACATGGAGCATCCCTCCAACCCTCCCTGAGAAACTTTAGTGCAGAAACCCTGCACTGCCTCACAACACTTAGGACAGCATCCCTGCCCTAGTGTGGAGCTCATAGGACAGCATCCCTGCCCTCCTCCAACTCAAGAGAAACAGCATCCCTGTTCTCTCTTCCAGCCATATGGACAAAGTTTTTGCCCAGCTAGGGCTTTTCTGAGACAGCATCCCTGTCTGGCATTTCCATCACTACAAATAGGTTCAGTGGACAATTCCCACTGCTCTAAACTAAAACTAACTGATAGAAACTCTGAAAATACATCTTCACATTGTTGCTTAGCTAAAAAACTTCAAACAGGGTGGTTTACATCCCCACAGGGAAGTAACCATATAGTGGATGATAAAGGGAGTAACCAGTCTATTGCAGAGCTACTCTATACTTATCACCACTTAGACAATAAAGTCTCAACTGGCCAAGGTTAGCCTTATTGTCCTTCGTTTGGGGGGGGGGGTTGTATGAGAAAGTAGCCTCTTTCTAGCCTTGTTACCTCCACTTTTGGCCTGTTTGTGAGTGTATGTCAGGGTGTTTTCACTGTCTCACTGGGATCCTGCTAGCCAGGGCCCAGTGCTCATAGTGAAAACCCTATGTTTTCAGTATGTTTGTTATGTGTCACTGGGACCCTGCTAGTCAGGACCCCAGTGCTCATAAGTTTGTGGCCTATATGTATGTGTTCCCTGTGTGGTGCCTAACTGTCTCACTGAGGCTCTGCTAATCAGAACCTCAGTGGTTATGCTCTCTCATTTCTTTCAAATTGTCACTAACAGGCTAGTGACCAATTTTTACCAATTTACATTGGCTTACTGGAACACCCTTATAATTCCCTAGTATATGGTACTGAGGTACCCAGGGTATTGGTGTTCCAGGAGATCCCTATGGGCTGCAGCATTTCTTTTGCCACCCATAGGGAGCTCGGACAATTCTTACACAGGCCTGCCACTGCAGCCTGAGTGAAATAACGTCCACGTTATTTCACAGCCATTTTACACTGCACTTAAGTAACTTATAAGTCACCTATATGTCTAACCTTTACCTGGTAAAGGTTAGGTGCAAAGTTACTTAGTGTGAGGGCACCCTGGCACTAGCCAAGGTGCCCCCACATTGTTCAGGGCCAATTCCCTGAACTTTGTGAGTGCGGGGACACCATTACACGCGTGCACTACATATAGGTCACTACCTATATGTAGCTTCACAATGGTAACTCCGAATATGGCCATGTAACATGTCTAAGATCATGGAATTGCCCCCTCTATGCCATCCTAGCATTATTGGGACAATTCCATGATCCCAGTGGTCTGTAGCACAGACCCTGGTACTGCCAAACTGCCTTTCCTGGGGTTTCACTGCAGCTGCTGCTGCTGCCAACCCCTCAGACAGGTTTCTGCCCCCCTGGGGTCAAGCCAGGCTTGTCCCAGGATGGCAGAACAAAGGACTTCCTCTGAGAGAGGGTGTTACACCCTCTCCCTTTGGAAAATGGTGTGAAGGCAGGGGAGGAGTAGCCTCCCCCAGCCTCTGGAAATGCTTTCTTGGGCACAGATGTGCCCAATTCTGCATAAGCCAGTCTACACCGGTTCAGGGAACCCTTAGCCCCTGCTCTGGTGCGAAACTGGACAAAGGAAAGGGGAGTGACCACTCCCCTGACCTGCACCTCCCCTGGGAGGTGTCCAGAGCTCCTCCAGTGTGCTCCAGACCTCTGCCATCTTGGAAACAGAGGTGCTGCCAGCACACTGGACTGCTCTGAGTGGCCAGTGCCACCAGGTGACATCAGAGACTCCTTCTGATAGGCTCCTTCAGCTGTTAGTAGCCTATCCTCTCTCCTAGGTAGCCAAACCCTCTTTTCTGGCTATTTAGGGTCTCTGTCTCTGGGGAAACTTTAGATAACGAATGCAAGAGCTCATCAGAGTTCCTCTGCATCTCTCTCTTCACCTTCTGCCAAGGAATCGACTGCTGACCGCGCTGGAAGCCTGCAAAACTGCAACATAGTAGCTAAGACGACTACTGCAACTCTGTAACGCTGATCCTGCCGCCTTCTCGACTGTTTTCCTGCTTGTGCATGCTGTGGGGGTAGTCTGCCTCCTCTCTGCACCAGAAGCTCCGAAGAAATCTCCCGTGGGTCGACGGAATCTTCCTCCTGCAACCGCAGACACCAAAAAGCTGCATTACAGGTCCCTTGGGTCTCCTCTCAGCATGACGAGCGAGGTCCCTCGAATCCAGCAACTCTGTCCAAGTGACCCCCGCAGTCCAGTGACTCTTCAGTCCAAGTTTGGTGGAGGTAAGTCCTTGCCTCACCTTGCTGGGCTGCATTGCTGGGAACCGCGACTTTTGCAGCTACTCCGGCCCCTGTGCACTTCCGGTGGAAATCCTTCGTGCACAGCCAAGCCTGGGTCCACGGCACTCTAACCTGCATTGCACGACTTTCTAAGTTGGTCTCCGGCGACGTGGGACTCCTTTGTGCAACTTCGGCGAGCACCATTTCACGCATCCTCGTAGTGCCTGTTTCTGGCACTTCTCCGGGTGCTACCTGCTTCAGAGAGGGCTCCTTGTCTTGCTCGACGTCCCCTCTCTCTCCTGGTCTAATTTGCGACCTCCTGGTCCCTCCTGGGCCTCAGCAACGTCCGAAAACGCTAACCGCACGATTTGCAGCTAGCAAGGCTTGTTGGCATTCTTTCGGCGGGAAAATACTTTTACACGACTCTCCATGGCGAGAGGGATCCGTCCACCAAAGGGGAAGTCTCTAGCCCTTTTCGTTCTTGTAGAAACTGCAGCTTCTTCTGTCCAGTAGAAGCTTCTTTGCACTGCAGCTGGCATTTCCTGGGCATCTGCCCATCTCCGACCTGCTTGTGACTTTTGGACTTGGTCCTCTTGTTCCACAGGTACCCTAGATTGGAAATCCACAATTGTTGCATTGTTGGTTGGTGTCTTTCCTGCATTATTCCTCTATCACGACTTCTTTGTCTTTTGGGAAACTTTGGTGCACTTTGCACTCACTTTTCAGGGTCTTGGGAAGGGCTAATTTTCTAACTCTCACTATTTTCTAATAGTCCCAGCGACCCTCTACAAGGTCACATAGGTTTGGGGTCCATTCGTGGTTCACATTCCACTTTTGGAGTATATGGTTTGTGTTGCCCCTATCCCTATGTGTTCCCATTGCATCCTATTGTAACTATACATTGTTTGCACTGTTTTCTAAGACTATACTGCATATTTTTGGTATTGTGTACATATAACTTGTGTATAATTGCTATCCTCATACTGAGGGTACTCACTGAGATACTTTGGCATATTGTCATAAAAATAAAGTACCTTTATTTTTAGTATATCTGTGTATTGTGTTTTCTTATGATATTGTGCAAGTGACACTTGTGGTACTGTAGTAGCTTCACACGTCTCCTAGTTCAGCCTAAGCTTCTCTGCTAAGCTACCATTATCTATCAGCCTAAGCTGCTAGACACCCTATACACTAATAAGGGATAACTGGGCCTGGTGCAAGGTGCAAGTACCCCTTGGTACTCACTACAAGCCAGTCCAGCCTCCTACAATCCCCAGCTGGGCCTCTGCCATCTTCCGTGCCCAGTGTCTCAGGTCCTCCCACCGTTTCCGACAGTGGGTGCTCTGCCTGCCATAGACCTCCAGGGTCTGCACGTCCTTGGCAATGGCACATCATATACCCTTCTTTTGATGGGCGCTGACCTGCAGAAGCAATACACACAGGAAAATAGATTTAGACAAACAGTCATGCCTGTTACACATATGGCCCACCATACCTGTTTCCATCGCCATTTACACACACATGGCCCAGCACACAACCTGTATGCCGCCCAGAGCACATCTACCTACCCCCTTACATGAGGCCTTCCCACACACAACTCTATGCATTCATGCCACATGCATTGTGCTGACAGTGTACTCACCTGCTGGTCTGGAGGCCCATACTGCAGTCCGTACTGGGGTAGGACCCCATCCACCAGTCTATCCAACTCCTCCGAAGTGAAGGCTGGGGCCCCTTCCCCAGTCACACGGGCCATGGTAGGTTCCAGACACAGCTCACAGCAATACATGCAGTGTAGTTCCTCTGATATGGAAGGTCAAGTAGCAAGTGAGGAATCAGATAGAAAATGGTGGTCACGTCCACGGCGGTGCATACCGCCACCACCGGCGTAGATCACCATTGGCCACTCTACTCCATAGAGCCCAATGTTAACCAATGTGGAGTTGCACAGCGGTTCCCAACCGCCTCCCTCAACGGCGCACAACGTCAGTGGAATTACCTCACTTCCACCTATCCCTCCACACAGGACAGGCGGATGCCATTTCAGGGGGGGAACAGGCCCTGGAATAATGCTGCATCACAGGAGATATTAGGACATACTGGATAAATCAAAATGAACCATTACATGTTTACAGGATGCAAAGTTCTGTTGTAACTCCATTGTTCAGTTTGTGACCAGATCCTGACTCTTGTGTCCCTTAGATTGCTACCGCTGCGGATGAATAGGAGATGGAGACATACCCATGTACAGACCCCAGGTGGACTTGGCAACACTGGAGGACAGGCACATTATCCTCACCTACAGACTGGACAGGGCCACAATCACAGAGCTGTGTGCCCAATTGGAGCTTAACCTGATATCTGCTATCCGTCACCCCACTGGGATCCCCCCTCTTGTGCAAGTTCTATCTGTACTCCATTTCCTGGCAGCAGGAATGTCACAGCCAATGTTCTCAATAGTGTTGACAAGAGTGTTGTCTGCCCTGATAAAAGACATGTGCAGCTACATTGTTTTCCCCCAGGTTGAAGATTTGGCCACAGTGAATGCCGAGTTCTATGCAATGGGACATATCGCCAACATAATTGGGGCGATTGATGGAACACATATTGCATTTGTCCCCCCCCCCCTCACAGAATGAACAGGTGTTCAGGAATCGAAAGAATTTCCACTCTATGAATGTACAGATGGTGTGCCTTGCGGACCAGTACATCTCCCACATTAATGCTAAGTATCCTGGGTCGTTGCATGATGCCTTTGTCCTCAGGAATAGCAGCATCCCAAATGTGATGGCCCAACTACAGAGGCACAGGGTGTGACTGATATGTGAGCCCTGGTTCCCACCCAGTATATGTTGGTGCATGGGTATGGTGTGGGCCATATGGGATAGTGTGTGGCTAAATGTTGTCCCTCAATATTTCAGGTGACTCTGGTTACCCCAACATATCATGGCTGCTGACCCCTGTGAGGAATGCCAGGACGAGGGCAGAAGAACATTATAATGAGGTCCATGGCCGAACCAGAAGGATAATTGAAAGGACCATTGGCCTCCTGAAGTCTAGGTTCTGGTGTCTCCATCTAACAGGTGGATCCCTGTGCTAGTCACCAAAGAAGGTATGCCAGATAGTAGTGGCATGCTGCATGTTGCATAACCTGGCCCTCAGACGCCATGTCCCATTCCTGCAGGAGGAGGAGGATGGAGATGCCTATGTGCCAGCAGTGGACCCTGTGAACAGTGAGGATAAGGAGGCAGAGGATGAGGATGAGGACAACAGAACATCTGTGATCCGACAATACTTCCAATGACACACAGGTATTACAGTGCTATTTCACATTTTGATGATATTTGTTTGAATTTATGTGGCAATGGCATGCTGAAATTTCCCACTTCTATGCCCACTTACTGTTCCCTCTAGTAATTTATTTTGCGGGTGCTGGTGACCTGACATATACTCTTGGTGTGATCACTGCCACCAGCTACAGGTCATTAATCTATGCTCTTTTTCTGTACAGTTGATGTGCAATGTTTGTACCTGTTTCAATGAATACATATTTGATATACATGACATACTCCAAACAACTTTTTTTCCAAGGGTGTTTATTAAAGTGCTAAAATATGGAGGGGCAAGTGCAATGGGATGGGGTGATTATAGAGGAAAGTGCAGGGTATTGTTCCAGTCTGTTTGTAGCACAGGTGCGTTGTCCAAGGGGACATAGGAAGGGGAGCATTGGCAGTTCAAGGTGGACAGGGTGTGACACAAAGGTGACAATCAGGAGAGTCTCAATTCCTGGCGGTGGTCTTGGCAAGTGACTCTGGCTTCTATCTGGATTGCAGGAAACGTTTGCAGGGTGGTTCATCTTCTGCAGGGGGAGGGGTGCTGGTAGCCTGTGAGACCTGTGGTGGGGCCTCCTGGCCACTAGCGGCAGCGGAAGTGGAAGGCTGTTCAGACGTCTGGCTAGTGGCAGGGGTCTGCTGGTGTGATACTGCCTCCCTCATAATATTGGCCATGTCTGCCAGCACCCCTGCTATGGAGATCAGGGTGTTGTTGATGGCCTGCAAGTCCTCCCTGATCCCCTGGTACTGTCCTTGCTGCAGCCACCTGTTCTCCTGCACATTGTCCAGGATCTGGCCCATCGTGTCCTGGGAATGTTGATAAGCTCCCAGGATCTCTGCAAGTGCCTCCTGGAGAGTCGGTTCCCTGGGCCTGTCCTCCCCCTGGTGCACAGCACTCCTCCCAGTTTCCCTGTTGGCCTGTGCCTCTGTCCCCTGAACCATGTGCCCACTGCCACTGACCCCAGGTCCTTGATTGTGTTGGGTATGAGGTGTGGCGTGGAGTCCCTGTAGAGGTGGAAACACTGCTGGTTGACGTGTCCTGGGGACAGAGGTGTGGGTACGCTGAGTGGGTGCTGTGGTGGTGTTTCCTGATGGGGGAGGCTCTGTGGTGGTGTGTGACTGGGCCTGGGTGACTGGCTGTGCAGTGGCCCCTGATGGGCCAGGTAGGTCATCCAGATCCTGAAGACCAGAGTTGCTGTCATCACTGTGGGCCTCTCAGTTGGGGGACTGGATAGTGCTGGCACCTCCTCTCCCTGACATTGGCTGCAGTACCTGTGTGGATGTAAATGATGTGTTATGGTTACTGTGTCTGACATATTGTGCATCCGTGGCTTGCCCTCTTTAGTTGGATTTGCCCTGGCAGCTTTCCCTTGTGTACGTTGGTGTTTGGTGGGATAGTTAGTTCTCTATAGTGTGCATGCTTTAGTGATGAGTGTCCATGCAGGGCTGTGAGTGGTGTCCATGCATTGGTAGAGCATGCAGGGCTTGGCATTGGGATGAGTGAGATGTGATGGTGGGGTGTGTGGGAAGTGGTGGAGTGATGGGAGTGAGGTTGAGGGTGGGAGTATGTGATGGCATGCAGGTAGGGGGGTAGTAGTAGTAGAGAGTTGACTTACCAGAGTCCAGTCCTCGTCCTACTCCGGCCAGACCCTCAGGATGCATGATTGCCAAGACTTGTTCCTCCCATGCTGTTAGTGGGGGAGGAGATGGGGGTCCACCGCCAGTCCTCTGTATGGCGAGTTGGTGTCTTGCTGCAACGGAAAGTTCCTTCCCCCGCAGGTCGTTCCACCTCTTCCTGATGTCATCCCTAGTTCTTGGGTGCTGCCCCACGGCGTTGACCCTGTCCACGATTCTCCTCCATAGTTCCATCTTCCTAGCTATAGATATCTGCTGCACCTTTATCAAAATAACTGTGGCTCTACCCTGATAATTTCCTCCAACATGACCCTTAGCTCCTCCTCTGTGAAATGGGGGTGTGTTTGTGGTGCAATGGGTGTTGTGTGAGGTGAGTTGGTGAGGGTGTGTTGGGTAATGTGTTGGGGTGTGTGATGTGGGGTACGTGAGTGGTGTATAGGTGTGAATAGTGTGTGGCTCTAGATGTGTCAGTAGTCTTGGTGTCTCTCTGCTGGCAATGGTTTGTAATGGTAAATGGTTGTGGGTAATGTGGGTGTGTGTATTATAGTGGTGTGGGTGTGTGGGTGTGGTATGTGTATGGGTATCAAATTTTCAGCAGCGAGGTAGGCGCTGCTTTGATTTTTGCAGGCATTGCATCTATTTTCCAAGGCACGGGGATTTTCTTTTCTGGAGTGAAGCCTTTGAGACTCCAGAACAGGAGGCAAGCTCAATCCAAGCCCTTGGAGAGAACTCTTGGGGAAGGAAGAGTCCTTCCAGGAGAGTCAGAGGCCAGCAGAGCAGCAACCAGGACAGCAGTCTTTCTCAGCAAACTAGTCCAGATGATTCTTTTTGGCAGCCAGGCAGTCCCTCTGACAGAATCCAGGTGTAGATCCCGAAGTGTCTGATTTGATGGGGTCAGAGACCCATTATATATACACTAAAGTGTCTTTGAAGTGGGGGAAACTTCAAAGAGTTGTTTTAAAGTGCTCTAGTTCTCCTTTCAGCTCAGTCCTGTCTCCCATGATCCCTGTGGGGACTCATCCGCCCTTTGTGTGAGGGCAGGCCACTGGCCTTTGAAGTGTAAGAGAGAGACCCTCCACCTTGCCAGCTCAGGAAGCCCCATTCAGTATGCAGATGAATGCAGATGTAACTGAGTGTCCTGTGTTTATGGCTGTCATGGTAGAATACATAAGGGGATCTATCAATCAGCACAGATCAGACGTGGATTGGAGGCAGGCTGTAAGCACGGACGGCAGCAAGTGAAGAAAAAAATGCTTTCTAAAAGTTGCATTTCTAAAATAGTAATAATAACTCCAAGTCCACCAGTAAGCAGAATTTTCTATTACCATTCTGGCCATACTAAGCATGACAGGGCTACTCCTTCCAGATCAGAATCAACCACTTAAAAGAATTTGAGGACAATCCTAAATCTAGTCTATGAAATGAGCAGCCTTCACAGTAGTGGAAAACGAATTTGTGAGTTTTTCACTACCAGGACATGTAAACACATAAGTACATGTCCTAACTTTTAATTACATAGCACCCGGCCCCATGGGTTACCTAGGGCCTACCTTAGGGGTGACTTATAAGTAGAAAAGGGGGAGTTTAAGGCTTGTCAAGTAGTTTTAAATGTCAAGTCAAAGTATCAGTGAAACAGCACACACAGGCCTTACAATGGCGGGCCTAAGACATGGTTAAGGGGCTACATATGTGGGTGGCACAATCAGTGCTGCAGGCCAACGAGTAGCATTTAATTTACTGGCCCTGGGCACATATAGGGGGTCATTAAGACCCTGGCGGAAGGCGGAGAACCGTCGGTAAGACCGCCAACAGGCTGGCGGTCTCCCCTCATGGGATTATGAAAAGTTGGAAGTCAGGGCACTCATGAATCAAAAAACAATTACATAAGATGTGTTTAGTGTCCATAAAATACTAATCGAGAATTTCGTTGTGAGACCGGAAATCGTGGAAACAGGAATCTTCAATTTATTCTTGAAAGATAGGTTACATCACAGTGATGGAAGAACAATCCTTAAGGTCAACACATCCGTGACCATAGCATCCGAAAGGTAGTCAAGTAACAAAACGCCAACACGTGTTTCGTCTTATGAGATATAAATCTCCAAGACTTCATCAGGGCTAGAATAAACAAAGATAATGTCTAAGACATGTGATACGGTAATCTCTGATTCATAATAAACAATGAGTGACAGCAATATGTCACCCCCACCGTGACGTTTGGGTGATTCACAAAGGAAAATTGCAATATGTGACATATGTGAAAAGAGCAGAGAAGAATTAAACCTTCACCCATACGGGTATTAACAAGCAAAAATTGATACAACGTGAAACGGAAGGAGAAGGAGGTCAATTCTTGTGAAAATGCAATAAAAATACAATAAAACAGGACAGACGCTGTCGGTACGAACATCCATTGTAAAGGCTAATACACGCTAAGATTTGTTGTATCATGATTGGTGCACGTCCTCAATTTTAGATTGTGATGTAGGTGAGAAACATTCAAAAACTCAAATTCAAAAGGCCGGTATGTCAAAAAGCAAATGAGATCAGAAAAAGGCCATAGAGTTAAAATTACGGCCTCCAAATTTGTGTGTCGCGCTCACCGAACAGAACTGAAAACACATACCTGAGCTAAAAATCGATATTTTATCAGTAATGGGACTCCTGAGCCATCCCAGGAATCTGAAACTAAACAAAAATAGCCCAATATAAACAACAGACGTCAGCCCGGGAACATGACGGTAATGCCGTAATAAAGAAATAATGAAATCATAGAAACGGCCATAGAGCCTGTAACTAACCTTGTGGTACCTTGGATAGATAGAAGTAGATTATAGTAAAAAAATCTATACCACTGAGCATCCTAAGAATAAGAAGAATATAGAATGTCACGTCAGTAGGTTGACGGAATACTAGTCAGCCCGCCGAATAATACCACGTTAATATCCTTTTTTATGCAGAAACCTTACTACAAAAGTCGTGAAATAGTAATCTACGACAGACCGCTTACCCAATCAAAAACGAAAACGAAATAGTAGAGAACGGGAGACCGCGTTCAGATGATTGCGCGGCGTCCCGTAGTGTCCGGACCATGTGTGAGCAACCACTAAACTTGGTGGGTGTTCCATTTAAATTACCTTCACCGTGCGTACTGTGCACGGAAATGAAGGTAGGACTCGTATTAGTCCATGGCCGCCATCTTGGAATGGTGAAAAACATACTGACTAGGTGGGCGAGGGTGGCGGTGAATCAAAAAACGGATCCCAGTTTCGTATATCCTGAGATCGAAAAGGAGAGCATGGGTCTGTTGTTAATGGAGCACAACTAAGAGTAGGTGCTCAGCGGTGATGTCTTACCGCTTAGTAAAACGAGAGTAACGTAGCATGATCTTATGCCATTGTGATAATTAGTTTGCATAATAATGCCATTAATATTAAATCTAGAAGCCGACTGAAACCCAATTAGTCAAAAAATGGTGGAGAAATATGAATATGATAATGCCAAAATACAGATGTAGATATGTTGAGGGGTGAAACAATATAAAATGGAGGAAGAGTGCCACTACCAAGATACAAAAGAGGACAGGACCTGCCATAGGACAGGGTCAAGATACACATATTCACTTTAATATCTGTAAAGTTGGTGTGGTGACCGGATATGAATTACAGAATAGATAAAACCAAGTGCATGATATGTATAATTACAGGTGTTACAATAGACAATCTGGAGACAACAAGCTGTCATGTCTGAAATGGCAATGTCACATTTATTCACCTAGATAATATTCCATCTCAAAGTTAGTATTCAGGCCCTCCTCCACCGCTCTAAGTTTAAGAATCCAATAGCATTCTTTTCTCCTGAGTGCCAATTCTCTATTACCTCCCCTGGGGTCTTTATTGATCAGATCAAAGCCAAAGAACTCAAAACCACTAGTATTGTTTTGTTTCGGACATTGCCTCATGTGGCTCACTATAGGATACCTTTCATCCCCCTGTCTTAGGGCCCTAAAATGTTCGCTTGCCCTCACTTTGAGTGGCCTAATGGTACTGCCTACATAGTAGAGACCACATTTACAGATGATCATGTAGATGACAAACTTGGTATTGCATGTGATGTTGTAGTTGATGTTAAATTGAGATCCAGTTGAACTCATAAATGTTGTAATGTCTGATTTGGCCCATCGGCACATGCCACAGTGGCCACATTTAAAAAATCCTTTTCTACGGCTGTTAAGCCAATTGTCCTGAATCCGTTTAGTGCGATAGCTAGGACACAGACTGCTTTTCAAAGATTTGCCCCTTCTAAAAGTCAAGACAGGTTTATCTGAGATCACCTTCTTGAGGTTAGGATCTGCAGATAATAAGTGCCAATGTCTATTCATGCATTTTTTAAGGAGAATGGCTGTTCTTGTGTAGTTGGTTATACAGCGGATAACATTAGCCCTGGGTCTGGATATATGATTAAGTGTGTCTGGTCTTTTTAGACGCCTTGCCCTATCGGAGGCTCTCTCTATCACTTTTGGGGGATAGTCCCGTGCCCTGAATCTGACACTCATGTCTTCAATGCATGAACCAAAGTCTTCTTCTAAGCTGCAGTTTCTTCTTGCCCGTACCATCTCCCCATATGGTATCGAGTTGATTTGGTGTGTTGGGTGTGCGCTACGTGCATGTAAAATAGAATTACATGCAGTGCTTTTCCTGTATAATCGACTCTCTATTCTGTTCTCATGAATAAATAATTCTACATCCAGAAACGCAATGTTGGTAGCATTATGTTCTGAGGTGAAATGGATATTATAGTCATTGATGTTTAGGTAGCTAATAAAATCATTCAGTTTATGTAGGTCTCCCGTCCAATCATAAGGCAATCATCTATATATCTGCCCCAGAAGAGTATGTCCGAAATCCACGTACTGCCCTTCTCACTCCAAATCATGTTTTGTTCGAATAGTCCCATAAAGAGATTGGCGTAGGCTGGAGAGAATTTAGACCCCACAGCTACCCCTTGTTTTTGGCGAAACCAATCATTTTTAAATAGAAAGACATTATTGTTTAAGATTAGATCCACCATATTCAATAGCATGTTTGTGTGCCCATAGAGATTGGCTGGTCTCTTGTGAAGAAAATGACATAATGCTTCCATTCCTAGCTTATGGTTAATACTGGTATACAGGGAAGTTACATCTAATGTTACCAGGGTCATTCCTAATTCCCAAGTGATATCAGACAGTATGCTCAAAATATGTTTGGTTTCTTTAATATATGATGGCAGATTCACTACAAGTGGTTGCAGAAAAATGTGTACATACTCTGAGAGTCTCTCTGTAGGGCCACCTATGCCTGATACAATTGGTCTCCCCGGTGGTGCCGTCGGGTGTTTATGTATTTTAGGTAATGCATAAATGCAAGGGTGTCTAGGTCTGACGACACAAAGGTACATGTATTCTTCTTCTTTCAAAAGTGAGAGATCCAAACATTCCTGCAAGAATTTATTGATTTTGTTGGCAAGTGAGGGGATAGGATCCGCAAGAATCCTCTCATAACAAATGTCGTCGTCGAGTTGTCTGTATAGTTCTTGATCGTAGTCTGAGGTATTTAAAATCACAATATTCCCTCATGGGATTATGACCATGGCGGTTACTGCCATGGTCATCCGCCGGTTCTCCGTTCCGCCCGCCGGGCTGGAGACCTGGGTCTCCAGCCCAGCGGCCGTCACTAAACCGCCAGCAGTATTTTGACCCGGCTTACCGCTGTGGATTTCCTGCGGTTTAAACCGCCATGAAATCCATGGCGGTAAGCACTATCTGTGCCAGGGAATTCCTTCCCTGGCACTGATAGGGGTCTCCCCCACCCCCACCCCGACTCCCTCCCATACCCCCGTCACCACCCCTGCCACCCCCCAAAGGTGGCAGGGTCGCCCTCCCCACCCCGACCCCCAACATCACATCACCCATTCCCACACGACACGCATGCAGGTACCACCTACACACTCACACGCACACACGCCAACATACATGCCTACATACACACACACAGGCAGACAAGCACACCCACATTCAAACATTCACGCACACATCCATACTGACATACCCACAGACATACACGCACTCATTCCCATACACACAACACCCCCGCAAGCATACACGCACTCACACCCCCTTCACATACACACACACACCCCCCATGCACGCACACAACACCCCCCCACCCCCTCCCCTCACAGACGATCGACTTACCTGGTCCGACGATCCTCCGGGAGGGGACGGGAGCCATGGGGGCAGCTCCGCCGACACCACACCGCCAACAGAACACCGCCGCGGCGAATCACAGGACGTGATTCGCTGGGCGGTGTTCTGTTGCCGTGGCGGTGGAGCAACCTCCACTTTCCTGCCTCCCGCCAGTATGGCTGTTGGCGGCTCTCCGTCCGAAAAAGGACAGAGAGCTGCCAACGGTCATAATGGGCCGAGCGGCGGTCTTCCGCACGGCGGTCCCTCAGCGGTCTTTCAAAAAGACCCCCGAGGTCAAAATGAACCCCATAGTGCACTTTGCTAGGGACGAACAGGTACATTAAATATGCGAATTGGGTAAGAACCAATGTTTAGGGGAGAGAGCACATGCACTTTAGCACTAGTCAGCAGAGGTAAAGTGCGCAGAGCACTAAAATCAGCCAAAACAGTGTCAGAGAAATGGAGGGAGGCAGGCAAAGAGTTGGGGGATGATCATCCTAAGGCTGTCAGGTCTAGTGTAGAAGGTACTTACACGTTATACCATTATACCAGGCCCAGTTATCCCTTATTAGTGATATGTAGGCAGTGTTCTAGCAGCTTAGGCTGTCTAGTGGTAGCTGTAGTAGAGCAGCTTAGGCTGAACTAGGAGACATGCAAAGCTCCTGCAATACCACTATAGTTACCCAGTACTTATACACAATAAAAGACAATACTCAGTGTTACCAAAAAAAAGGTACTTTATTTTAGTGACACAAGGCCAAAAATATCTTAGAGGCAATACTCCTTCTGGAGATAAGTATTATACACAATATATACACTAGAGACCAAAATCCGGTAAGTAAATAGTCATAGATTAATGCAAACAGTAGAAAATATTATAGAATGCAATAGGCCTAGGGGCAACACAAATCATATACTAAAATAGTGGAATGCGAATAATGAATTCCCCCCTAGGCAAGTGTAGTATGTAGAGGGGCGCTGGGAGTGTAAGAAAACGCCAAAGGTAAGTAAAATACCCTACCCCAGAGCCCAGGAAAGCAGGAGTAAAGTACTGTAGTTTCCTCAGAAGACACTGCAAGTTGTAAAGAAGAATTATGCAAGAACCAAATAAGACTGCAAACAACAACTGATGGATTCCTGGACCTGAAGACTTGTGGAGAGAAGCTACCATGTCCAGAAGTCGCGGAAGATTCCAGGAAGGACAGGAGCCCCTGCCAACCTTTAAGATGGTGCAAAAGTGGATTCTCTGGTTAGAAGAAGTGTAATGAAGAGCACCAAAGAAGATGGCTGTGGGGTCCTGCATGGTGCAGGAGATGTCCCACGTCATGTTGTTGGATGCAGGCTGTTTGCATCGCTGGATTCGTCCAACAAGCCTTGGTTCAAGCAAGTTCGCGGTTTGCATCAAAATGATGAGGGACTCAACTCGGCTGAGGAGACAGAGGGGTCTATCAGCACTATAGAAAGCCCACAGAAGACCAGGCAGCACCCACGGGCATCCCAAGACACAGGGACAAAGAAGATGCAAAGTGAAGGTTGGTGCAGCAGAACAAAGGAAGGTCCCACACCGCTGGAGAACAACTCAGAGAGTTGTGTGTCACAGAATGGAGTGCTGGGGGCCTAGGCCACACTGTGCACAAAGGATTCGTGGAAGAACTGCACAGGAGCCCAAGGAGCTGGAGATGAGGTGGTGCACAGGGGTACTGTTGCAACCCTGGAAGGCAAGCTCTTACCTCCACCAAAATTGGTCAGCTGGACCCTAGGACAGTCTGGGTCACGTCAGTCCACCACCTGTGTTCCAGGGAGCATGCTCGTCGTCAGGAGAGGAGTCCCAAAGAACCGGTCGTCATCACAGAAGGGTGCCTGCAGGAGCAGGGAAGTGACTCTGTCACTCCACGGAGATTCATTCATTCTTCTTGTGCAGGGTGAAGACAGGCAGTCTTCAGACCGTGCACACCTTAGAAATTGTCGCAAAAACGGACTGGAGCTGAAGTTGCAGGGTTACAGTAGCCTTCCTGGTTACTTTGTTGCAGTTAATGCGGTCCTGGAGCAGTCTGCAGTTGATCCGACGGTTAGAAGCTGAAGAAGGGGATGCAGAGGAGTCCTGGTGGCTCTTACATAACCGAATCTGAGGAAACACCCAGAGGAGAGACCCTAAATAGCCCTGAGTGGGGGATTGGCTACCAACCCAGGTTTGCACCTATCAGAAGGGGTCTCTGACATCACCTGCTGGCACTGGCCACTCAGAGATCTTCAGAGCGTCTCAACACCTTGAAATCCAAGATGACTAACACCAGGGACACACTGGAGGAGCTCTGGGCACCACCCCTGGGGTGGTGATGGACAGGGGAGTGGTCAGTCCCCGATCCTTTGTCCAGTTTCACACCAGAGTAAGGACTGGGGGGGTCCCTGAACTGGTGTAGACTGGCTTATGCAAGGAGGGCACCATCTGTGCTCTGCAAAGCATTTCCAGAGGCTCTGGGAGGCTACCACTACCAAGCCTGTAACACCTATTTCCAAAGGGAGAGGGTGTAACAGCCTCCTTCCAAAGGAAATACATTGTTCTGCCTTTCTGGGATCGGGCTGCCTGAGCCCCAGGAGGGCAGAAGCCTGTCTGTGAGGTGGCAGCATCTGGGGCTGTAGTGAAAACCTCAGAGAGCTGGTTTGGCAGCACTGTGTGTCCATGGTGGAGCCCCCAGGGTGCATGGGATTGGCCCCCAATACCAGAATCGGATCGGGGGTGCAATTTACAATCCTAGACACCTCACATGGCCATATTTGGGGTTACTATTGTGTAGCTACATATATGTATTGACATTTAGGTAGTACACGCTTATAATGGCATTCCCGCACTTACGAAGTCTGGGAAATTTGTCCTGGACAATGTGGGGGCACCTTTGCTAGTGTAAGGGTTCCCTCACACACAGTCACTTTGCACCTAGGCTTCAACAAATAAAGGTTAGACATATAGGTGACTTATAAATTATCTGGTACAGTGAAAATGGCTGTGAAATAGTGTGTGCACTATTTCACCCCGACTGCAGTGGCAGTCCTGAAGAAAGGTTTGTATGAGCTCCTCATGGGTGGCAAAAGAAATGCTGCAGCCCATAAGGATCTCCTGGATCCCCAATGTTCTGGATACCTAGGTACCATATACTAGGGACTTATAAGGGGGGTCCAGTGTGCCAATCAGAATTGGAATATAGAGTCACTTAACTGTAGTGACAAATTTGGTGAATAGAGAGAGCATACGCACTGGAGTTCTGGCTAGCAGAACTTCAGTGACACAGTCAAGCATACTGACAACACTTATAGGCCACAAACTATGAGTCCTTGGGTCCTGGCGAGCAGGATCCCAGTTACGGCAGGCAAAGCACACTGACAAATAGGGTTTTAACTATGAGCACTGGGATCCTGGCTAGCAGGATCCCAGTGAGACAGTAAAAACACACTGACACACACTAACAAACAGGCCAAAATTGGGGATAACCATGCTAGAAAGAGGCTACTTTCTCACATAACTACCCCAAACGAAGGACAATAAGGCTAACCTTGGCTAGTTGAGACTTTATTGTGTAAGTGGTGATAAGTAGAGAGTAGATCTGCAATAGAGTGGTTACACCCTTTATCATCCATTGTATGGTTACTTCCCTGTGGGGATGTAAACCACCCTGCTTGGAGATTTTCACCTAGCCAACACGGTGAGTGTAAATTCTCAGAGGTTCTATTTGTAAGTTTTAAAGTTTGGCAGTGAGATTGATCCACTGGCCCTTTGTCAAATGAAGAGAATGCCAGACAGGGATGCTGTCTCAATAAAGCCAAAAGCTGGGCAAAAAGTGTATCCTTATGGCTGGAAGAGAGAACAGGGTTGCTGTTTCTCTTGGGTTGGAGCAGGGCAGAGCTGCTGTCCTATAAGCTCCAGACTAAGACAGGGCTGGTGTCCTAAGTGTTCAGAGGTAGTACAGGACTGCTGTACTAAAGGTTCTCTGGGAGGGCTGGAAGGTTGCTCCAAATTTACTAAAACAGTGCAATTTTGCACATCTGGTTTAGTATTTCCACAGAGAGGTACCTTTAACTCTGGGAGTCCAGCTGTGGTATCTGGGGGCTCCTAAGGTACAAGTTCCACCCCAGGAGAGGTTTCTCCCACCAAAGGAATGGTATCCTTAGTGGTAAAAGGTGAAAGGGATACTTTGATATCCTTTTTACCTGTTGGTGGTCAGGGATCCTGAGATTTCAGGCCTTTTTCTCTCCTTTGCTTTTTCATTTCACCTGAAATGAGAGGAAGTAATTCCTCAGGGATATCCAGCATGGATGCATGGGTCCTAAACTCTACCTCAGCCCAACCTGAGGCCTCTAGGTAATTTCCTAAGAGACAGTTTACAGGTAAGCTAGGTGACACCACCACCTGCTTTGGGCTCCTAACTCCACCCCAACTAAGTTGCACTATAGCTAAGGGCAGAGACTGAGTAGAGTTTTTGACATCAGTAACATGGCACTTCTGTCCAAGGAGGTGTTTTGCAGGTGACACCAAGTTTTCAGTCACCAAAATGTTACTGGCACCTGTGTCCCTGTAGGCCTGGGCCTCAACACCGTTTATTAGAATTGACTGCCTGTACTTATCTATGTTAAGGGGACAAGCAGCCAAAGTGGTGAGGACAGTGCCACCAGGTGTGACAGAAACTGTTTTGGGATTGTCTACCCCAGTTTCTATGATGGACCCAAAAGTGAACCCAACTACACCCTTTGTTTGACTATTGCCAGTAGTTCCACCACTATTACCACTACTGCTATGGGCACTAGAGATTGATGTATTAGTGGTGGTAGGCTCAGGGGCTTTACCCTTGGCAGGACTTATCCCCTGGCCAATGGCCTTTACCTCTGCACACATAGCACCAGGGCTGTTTCTTGGGTGTAGAATGGGAAGAGGCAGATGAATTATCCCCACCCCGATGGGAGTGTTATGGACTTGAAGAAGGATCTTTGTGCTTACTTTTATCCCCATGCTTGTCCTGAGATTTTTCACCATCTTTCTTTTTGCTGTCCTTGTCACCCCCTGTATGAGCTTTTCTGCTCACCCTTGTTCTAGCCCATTTGTCTGCCTTCTTTCCCAATTCTTGGAGAGAGGTCAGATCTGAGTCCACAAGATATTGGTGCAACAAATCAGACACACAGTTGTTAAGAATATGCTCTCTCAGAATTGGATTATACAGACTTTCATAGTTAGTCATCTTACTGCTAGTTAACCAACCTTCTAAGGCCTTCACTAAACAGTCTACAAAGCCTATCCAATCCTATGAAGACTCTTTCCTGGTGTCTCTAAACCTGATTCTATATTGTTCAGTGGTTAAGCCTAAACCATCCAAGAGTGAACTTTTTAGAACATGGTAGTTGTCTGAGTCATCTTCCCTGACAATAAGGAGTCTGTCTCTCCCCTTACCAGTGAAAGACAACCACAGGATAGCAGCCCACTGTGCTGGAGGAACCCTCTGAACTTTACAGGCCCCCTCAAGTGCAGCAAACCAATTATAAATGTCATCCACATCCTTCTAAGGGGGGACAACTTTGTGCAGGTTTCTGGAGTCAAATGTATGTTCCCTAACACTGGAGTTCCTGAAACTACTGTTGGTACTACCATGGGGAACTAACCCTAACCCCTGCCTTTCCCTTTCCACAGCCAGATATTCCCTGTCCAAGGCCAACTGTTGCTGCTGGAGCCTCAGTCTGGCCTCTTCCAACCTCAGCTTTCTGAGTTCCCTATCTAGGGGCTGGTTCTCACAGTTGAATGTGTGTGACACCTCTGAGACAGAAGTGACATGGGAATGGGCAGAGGAAGATCTTTCCCTAACTTGAGTAACTCTAGTTACCTGGCGTCTAGGTGTGAAGGGTGCCCTACCTGTGTGTGCCCCCTCCCCACTACCAGCTACACTAGGAGGTTTGTTCATGGAAGAATCTGTGGAAGGACCCTCCTCTGGATCTTTAGAATGGTCTCCTGAATCTACATGGGTGGAATCTCCCTCTACCTCAACCTCTGCCTGTACTTGACCAGTGGTATGTTCCTGGTCACTTTGCAGGAGGAGATTCAAGATAAATTCATTGTTGGGGTTCTTCCCAATCCCTAAACTTCTTTCTAAGCAGAGACCCCTGAGACTTTGGAAATTCAACCTTTCATAAGTGGTTTTACAACCCTGGGGGTAGCCTCTACAACAGACATAGTGAACGAAAGAGGTTAGGGAGAAGAGTAAAAAGTTAGCAAACTATTTGGCCTTACCTTTTAGAGAAAAGAAAAGAAACTTTTCAGAAACTTTTGAAACTTTTTATAAAAGTGAAAAATGAATTCTAGGTACAATTATGTATAACTCGAAGTATTGGAGTACACTTTTCTTGTGAAAAGCACTAGTAACAAAGTGGTAAAGCAATTGTACTTATCCCACCGCTGCACCACCAGTTTAGGAGGCTGGCCTGGTTTGTAGTGGGTACCTAAGTTACTTACACCTTATACCAGGTCCAGTTATCCCTTATTAGTGAAATGTAGGCAGTGTTATAGCAGCTTATGCTGTCTAGAGGTAGCTGTAGCAAAGCAGCTTAGGCTGAACTAGGAGACATACAAAGCTCCTGCAATACCACTATAGTTATGCAGTACTTATACACAATAAAAGACAATACTCAGTGTTACAAAAAATAAAGGTACTTTATTTTAGTGACACAAGGCGAAAAATATCTTAAAGGCAATACTCCTTCTGGAGGTAGATATTACACACAATATATACACTAGAGACCAAAATCAGATAAGTAAATAGTCATAGAATAATGCAAACAGTAGAAAATACAATAGAATGCAATAGGCCTAGGGGCAACACAAACCATATACTGATATAGTGGACTGCGAATAAAGAATTCTCCCCTAGGCAACTGTAGTGTGTAGAAGGCCACTGGGAGTGTAAGAGAACACCAAAGGTAAGTAAAATACCCCACCCAGAGCCCAGGAAAGCAGGAGTAAAGTACAGTAGTTTCCTCAGAACACACTACAAGTCGTAAAGAAGAATTATGCAAGAACCAATTAAGACTGCAAACAACTGATGGATTCCTTAACCTGAAGACTTGTGGAAAGAGGAGACCAAGATCAGAAGTCACAGAAGATTCCAGGAAAGACAGGAGCCCCTGCCAACCTAGAAGATGATGCAAACGTGGATTCTCTGGTTAGAGGAAGTGTAATGAAGAGCACCAAAGAAGATAGCTGCAGGGTCCTGCATGGTGCAGGAAATGTCCCATGTCGTGTTGTTGGATGCAGGTGGTTTGCATTACTGGATTCGTCCAACAAGCCTTGGTTAAAGCAAATTCACCCTGCGTCAAAATGGCACTGCCTGGACCCAGGAGGGACCTGGGGGTCTCAACTCAGACTGAGGAGACAGAGGAGGCTCTCAGCACTGTAGAGAGCCCACAGAAGACCAGGCAGCACCCATGGGCATCCCAAGACACGGGGACAAAGAAGATGCAAAGTGCAGTTGGTGCAGCACAACAAAGGAAGGTCCCATGCCACCGGAGAACAACTCAGCGAGATGTCACAGAATTGAGTGCTGGGGACCTGGGCAACACTGTGCACAAAGGATTCATGGAAGAAGTGCACAGGAGCACAAGGAACTGGAGATGACTCTGTGCACAGTGGTACTGTCACAGCCCGGGAAGGCAAGATCTTACCTCCACCAAAGTTGGTCAGCTGGACCTTAGGACAGTCTGGGTCACATCAGTCCACCACCTGTGTTCCAGGGAGCACGCTCGTCGTCAGGAGAGGAGTCCCAGAGAACCGGTCGTCGTAGCAGAAGGGTGCCTGCAGGAGCAGGGAAGTGACTCCGTCACTCCACTGGAGACTTCATCCTTCTGGTGCAGGGTGAAGACAGGCAGTCTTCAGAGCATGCACACCTTGGAAACCATTTCAAAAACTGGCTGGAGCTGAAGTTGCAGGGTTACAGTAGCCTTCCCGGTTACTTTGTTGCAGTTACAGCGGTCCTGGAGCAGTCTGCTGTTGGTCCAACGATCAGAAGCTGAAGCAGGGGATGCAGAGGAGTCCTGGTGGCTCTTTCAAAGCTGAATCTGAGGGAACACCCAGAGGAGAGACCCTAAATAACGCTGAGAGGGGGATTGGCTACCAACCCAGGTTTGCACCTATCAGGAGGGGTCTCTGACGTCACCTGCTGGCACTGGCCACTCAGAGTTCTCCAGAGAGCCCCCACACCTTGGAGTCCAATATGGCTAATGCTAGGGACACACTGGAGGAGCTCTGGGCACCACCCCTGGAATGGTGGTGGAGACGGGAGTGGTCACTCCCCTTTCTTTTGTCCAATTTCATGACAGAGCAGGGACTGGGGATCCCTGAACCAGTGTAGACTGGCTTATGCAAGGAGGGCATCATCTGTGCCCTTCAATGCATTTCCAGAGGCTCTGGGAGGCTACCCCTCCCAAGCTTGTAACACGCTTATAATGGCGTTTCCGCACTCAGGAATCCCAGTAAATTAATCCTGGACAACGTGGGGGCACCTTTGCTAGTGCAAGGGTGCCCTCACACAAAGTAAATTTGCACCTAGCCTTCAGTAAAAGAAGGTTAGAGATATAGGGGACTTATAAGTTACCTAGTGCAATGGAAATGGCTGTGAATTAGTGTGTGCACTATTTCACACGGGCTGCAGTGGCAGTCGTGAAGAAAGGGTTGTATGAGCTCCTTATGGGTGGCAAAAGAAATGCTGCAGCCCATAAGGATCTCCTGGAACCTCAATGCCCTGGGTACCTAGGTACCATATACTAGGGACGTATAATCGGGGTCAAGTGTACCAATCAGAATTGGAATATGGAGCCACTAAACTATAGTGACAAATTCGGGGAATAGAGAGAGCATAGGCACTGGAGTTCTGGTTAGCAGAACTTCAGAAACACAGTCAAGCATACTGACAACACACACATAGGCCACAAACTATGAGCACTGGGGTCCTGGCTTGCAGGATCCCAGTGAGACAGGCAAAACATACTGACAAACAGGCAGAAATTGGGGGTAACATGCCAAGAAAGATGGTACTTTCCTATAGTAGGGGGGAATGTTACTATTCCAACTCCATCGGGTACTTTCCTCAGGGCATGTGCTGTACAGTGGGTAGGGGGCAAAGTTACTATTCCAACTCCGCCGGGTACTTACCTCAGATCAGGTGCTAGAAAGTGAGTGCGGGGCAAAGTTACTATTTCAGCTCCACCGAGAACTTACCTTATGGCAGGTGCTACATATAGGCCACAAACTATGAGCACTGGGGTCCTGGCTAGCAGGATCCCAGTAAGACAGGCAAAACACACTGACAAATAGGGTTTTAACTATGAGCACTGGGGTCCTGGCTAGCAGGAACCCAGTGAGACAGTAAAAACACACTGACCCACACTCACAAACATGCCAAAAGTGGGGCTAACCATGCTAGAAAGAGGTTACTTTCTCCCTTCTAGCATGTGCCTCCCCCAGCCCAAAGTGGGGAGAGCTACCCAACCCCTTGGGAGCTCTCATCACTAAGACAGAAGAATCTGGAGAGACCATCAGCATTGGCATGGTCAGACTCCGGCCAATGCTTCACCGTAAAGTCCATACCCTGTCGGAAGATGGACCACCTCAAGCATTTAGGATTTTCATACCTCATCTTATGAGCCATGAGGGCCATGTGATCTGTCTGAACCTGAAAGTGAGTCCCAAACAGGTATGGTCTCATCTTCTTCATTGCTCAGACCACAGCAAATGCTTCTCTTTCAGTGGCACTCCACTTCTGTTCCCATGGAAGAAGCCTCCTGCTAATGAAAGCTACTGGTTGGTCTAGGACCTCCTCATTCAGTTGTGGTAAGACTGCCCCTATGTCATGCTCTGACGCGTCTGTCTGCACTATGATTTCCTTGGAGTAATCAGGGGCCATGAGCACAGGTGCTGTGTACATGACTTCCTTGAGGGAATCAAAAGCTTTTTGACAAGCCTCTGTCCAGATCACCAACCTGGGCTGCTTCTTAGAAGTCAGCTCAGGTAAGGGGGCTACAATGGTGCAATATCCCTTAACAAATCTTCTGTAATTCCCAGGGAGGCCTAGGAAGGCCCTCACTTCAGTTTGGGTTTTAGGTGGTGGCCAAGTTATGATTGTTTCAATCTTGGCTTGGAGGGACTGCATCTTGCCACCTCCTAACAGGTGTCACAAATATACCACAGAACCCGGCCCAATCTGGCCTTGATTGCCAGTCCTGCCTGTTGCAGGGCCTGGAGCACCTCTTGGAAGTGAAACAGGGGCATTTTTCGAGCCAAAGGGCATCACCCAGAATTAGTAATGTCCCTCAGGGTTTCAGAATGCTGACTTCTCTTTTGTCCCCTCAGTCAAGGCGATCAGCCAGTACCCTGATGTCAAATCAAAGGTACTGAGGACTTTGGCAGTGCCTAGCCTGTCAATGAGCTCATCAGCTCTGGGGATGGGGTGTGCATCAGTCTTAGGGCCAGATGTAGGTAGCTAAAAAATTGCGAGTCGGAAATTGCGAGTCGTTGCGACTCGCAATTTCCGACTCGCAAAACGGAATCCAACAAGAAAAAGCGACTGCATTTTGCGACACCGCAGATTGCGAGTCCGCTGTTTGCGAGGTCGCTTTTTGCGACCTCGCTAAAAACGGACTCGCAAATTGCGAGTGGGTGTCGCAAATTGCGACTGTGACGCAAATTGCATGCAGGTGCAGCATAACAGTTTGAAAAACACTTCCTGGCTCTTGCTGATGATATTACAGGCAGGAAGTTAACAAATACACCTGTGAGGAGGGAGGACCACACCCTTTTCTAACTGCTGAGCAACCACCTGGAGGAACAGCAGCAAGAATGGAAGACTCTGGCAGTGCAGGCAGGAAGAGAAAACTGAAGTTTTCTGAAAAGGAACTTGAGGTGCTGACAGAGGAATGCTGCCAGCACCATGACCAGCTTTTCGGAAGGGCTGCCCTGAGTGTTCCAGACACGAAAAAAAGGAGGATCTGGAATGACATCCAGGAGAGGGTCAACGCCATAGGGGTGAGCCGCAGGAGTATAGAAGAGATAAAAAAGAGGTGGTATGACCTGCGCTCCAGGACACAGGAGGAGGGCCATCCACCGTCCCACCACCCACACCCATGGAGGAACTTGTGGAACAGACCCTTGAGCCTGAGGCAGTGGCTGGAATGGGAGTGCTGGACACGTCAGCGCCAGGGACATCAACAAGTGAGTACCATGAAACATTCATGTACACCCATAACTGCCATACCCCCACCCATCCAGTACACAGCAGCATGCACAACCAAACTAGCTCCATTCCAGACTTGCAACCACCAGAATGGTGTATTATGGGCAATGTAGTTCAGTAGTCAGCTGATAGGCAACAGTTTATTAGGAGGCATACAACAGATGTTAGATACTGACAGTGTGTTCCCTATGTCCCACAGGACTCCCACAAGACACCCCGACCAGCCAATCTGTCCAGGGTGCAGAGAGCAGCCAACAGGCAGCACAGGAGTCCGAAGCAGCCACTACAGGCCCCAGCAACACACCACCACAGCCCCCTCCAGCTGCACCAATGGACATTGTGGAAATCGACACAGCACCTTGTCCCAGCCACAGTGTCATACAGCAGGACCCTGAAGCTCCACCGCGTCACAGACGCAAACTCCATGTCCCAGCAGTGTCCCAGGAGGATGTAGGTGACTCATCTATGTCTGCCGCGGAAGCAGCCCTCATATCTGGTCAGCGCCTGCAAACAAGGCAGATGAGAATAATATCAGGGGCAATGCAACGGATGGAGTGTAATTTCACCACAGGGCTGGCACAGGCGAACACACAGTTCACACGTCTGAACGAGAATGTCGGTGACCTTGCACTCTCCATACGTCAACTCGTAACAGAACTTGTGTCGGAGAGACAGAGTGCAAGGTGCTGTGAGCGGCAACTCGTACACAGGTTAGACCGCATGGCTGCATCCATCGTCCGCCTGGCAGTCAACATCACAGGGCTGTCACGCCGTACTGTTAGTTTGCAGGTGGACTTGGGCCACTTTGCAGGGGATGTGGTTCGGGGACTGGGTCGCATCAGCCACGCTGTGTACATGCTGGAGGCTAGACAGGTGGCTAGGGGCACAGCAGAGATACCTCAGGATAGTGAGGAGAGGTCCACCGTCAGCAGCGCATCTCCAACGGACACACGAGTCTTGAGGAGTGGCAGTGCACGTCAGGGGTCTGCTGACACACCGAGCACTAGCCATGCTGGGCGTCCAAGGCGGAGGTGCTGAGCCCATGCACTGCAGGACATTTTGAGGTACATGAAGTGAATGTGTCCTCATTGCAGGTGGACATTTACAGCCCCTTCACAAAAGTTCAGTTCTTCACTAATTAGGTTCACTTAATAAAAGTTCTTGTTTGTTCCACTTCACAACTGGGCTCTTTGTGTGTGACATTAGTGTGTGTGGTGACAGTTACCACGTACCTTCCAAAGTATTGGTTTGCAATGTGGTCCCGTCTCTATCTGCTTTGATTTGCAATGCTTCTATCCCCAGGATGGCAATGTGGTAGCCCTTGCTCGTCATCCTCCGAATCTGGGTCTTCAGGGGTGAGATGTAGCCCACGTCTTGTGGCAATGTTGTGTAGTATAGCGCATGTGCCAACTATCTTGAATGCTGTTATTGGGGCGTACTGGAGCGCATCTCCACTTCTGTGGAGGCATTGGAATCTTGCCTTTAACAGTCCAAAGGTCCTCTCTATGACGTTTCTGGTCCTCCTATGTGCACTGTTATATCGCCTCTCATTCTCATTGCTGGGTGTTAGGTACGGGGTAAGTATCCATGGTCGTAGTGCATATGCACTGTCACTTGTTTGGCAAAAATGGACAATGTTAGCAGGGCATGGATGGTTTCTACAGTGACCTGTGTGTATGTCTTCAGGGTGTCTGCATCAATACCTAAGAGGTGTCCGTCTCCAAACTCCCCACGTTCTAGGCGTTGGTGTATCCCACTGTGCCTGAAAATGTAAGAGTCATGTGTACTCCCTGGAAATTAGGCTACCATGTCAGTGATGACATAATGGGCGTCACATACCACCTGGATGTTCAGTGAGTGGGTACACTTCTGGTTGCGGAACAGATATTCCAGATTTGCAGGAGGGCATATTTGTATGTGTCCCGTCTACACACCCTATTACATGAGGGAAGTTGGCAATCCTGTAGAATTCCAACTTGGTGCTGTTGATTTCTGCCTCATTCCTGGGTAGGTATATGTATCTGGACATATGTGTGTATGGCATCTAAGAAACATCTGAAGAACCGTGAGAGTGCACTTTGGGATACCCCACCTGCCACAGCAATGACCCCCTGATAGCTACCCGAGGCCAAGAGGTGCAGTGAGCATAGCACTTGCACATGTGTGGGGATGGTGCTGCCGCGCACAGTCTGGCGTTGCAGCTGCGGATTGAGTAGATCTATTAATTCTAATATCGCTGCCCTGCTGAGTCTGTATTTATCATATATCTCCTCCTCTGTTTGTTGGAAAAGTGTCTGCCTGGTTCTGTATATCCTCTCCTGTCTCTGGCTCCTCCTCCTCCTCTGCTGTGCGGCGTGGACTCTCCTCCTCCTTGCTATCACATATATCTCCACCATCTTGAGTAACCCAGATGCCTTCTGGGTCTCCTTTTATACTTTGGTTATGGTTAGCACATACTCTGAGTTAGTGGTAAACTGGGTGTGCAAAATCGGCTTTTTGCGACTAGTCGAAATTTGCAAGTGGCTTTTTCATATGGTTTGCGACTCGAAAATTGCGTCTCCCTATTTGTGAGTCGCACAATAGGGTCGCAGAATTTGCGAGTCGGTAATGGGGTTCTTGCATCCCATTTCCGATTTTGCGAGGTCGCAAATTGCGATTCGGGCCATTTGCGACTCGCAAATTTTTGCTACATCTGGCCCTTAGTGACTGAATAGGGACCTCAATAGTCCACACAGAACTGAAGTTCTGGTTTGTCGCCTGGTGGGGCAGCCTTTGGCACCAATACCACTGGGCTGGACTAGGGACTGTTAGAGATTTCAATTACCCCTAAAACCAGCATTTTGGCAACTTCCCCCTTGATGTTGGCCTTCACCCTGTCTGATAACCTGTACATTTTGTTACTTTTAGGGGGACTGTCTCCTGTGTCAATGTCATGGATGCACAGATGTGTGAGTCCAGGCGTGAGGGAAAAACAGGGAGGAAAACTGTCGCAGTAACTGGTAACAGTCACCTCGCTGGTCTAGGGTCAAGGAGTCAGAGAGGTTGACACCTTCCACTGACCCATCACTTTCTTGTGCAGAGAGGAGGTCAGAGAGAAGTTCACTCTCCTCCTCCACACTCATCTGTCCCAAGGAGCATGCTCACTTCAGACCTCTCAAAGTGAGGCTTGGGTCTGTTTACATGAAGCACCCCTAGGGGGTTTCTAAGGGGTCTGAAGGTCCGCTAAATAAGTGACCTTCCCCTTACACTCCTTTATTTTGTATGGGCCAGTTCAGCAGTCCTGGAGAGCTCTGGGCTCCACTGGTTCCATGACCCATACTTTGTCGTGAGGCTGAGAGTGACCTTCTGGTCATACCAGCATTTCATCAACTCTTGACTGGCTTTAAGGTTGCTTTTGGCCTTTTTCCAGAAGTGGTGCATCTGATTGTGGAGGGCTAATATGTAGCTGACCATATCCTGGGGGGCGGGGGTGTTCCTGGGAGCTTCCTCCCACCCTTCCTTGGCAATGCTTAGTGGTCCCCTAACAGGGTAGCCTTAGAGAAGTTCAAAGGGACTGAACCCTACCCCTTTCTGTGGCACGTCTCTGGAAGCAAAGATAAGGCATGGCAAGAGGACGTCCCACTTAAACCTCCTGGCCTCAGGTAGGCCTGCAATCATGCCCTTCAAGATCTTGTTTAATCTTTCAACTAGACTGTTAGATTGAGGGTGATAGGGTGTGGTGAATTTGTAAGTTACACCACATGCATCCCACAAGGACTTCATGTATGCAGACATGAAGTTAGTTCCTCTGTCAGACAGTATCTCTTTCAGGAACCCCACACGGGTAAAGATCCCCATCAAAGTTCTGGTCACCATAGGTGCAGTCCCCGTCCTCTGAGAAATTGCCTCTGGGTGGTGACATGTGGCATGGTCCACCAAGATCAGGATGAACCTGTTGCCTAGGGGTGTCTTGGGGTCCAGTGGACCAATGATGTTGATGCATAATGTTTCAAAGTAGGTGCGAACTATGGTATGTGGGATTTAGGGAGCCTTCAGCTTTTTCCCTGACTTCCCACTGGCCTGGCAGGTGAGACAGGGCCTGCAGAATGTATCTGAGGCTGTCTTCATTCAGGGCAGATAGAAGTGGGTGACAAGTTTGGCAAAGGTCTTGTCTTGCCCTAAATGTCCTTCCAGGGGTATGTCATGAGCCAAACCCTGTAAGAAGGCTTGGTAACACTTGGGAACCACCAGCACACGTGCTGCCCCAGTACCCAGAGCTCTCCCAGTAAATCAGGCAATCCCTAGAGGCTTCACATGCTGAATGGGCTGAGACCTGTCACCTCAAGCCCTCAAGAGTGGGACAATCTTTCTGCTTTTTGCAGAATTCCTCCCTGGTGGGCCCACCGTCAACTTGCCAGCCAACAACCTCAGGTAGGTCACCAAGGATGGCAATGTCCTCTCCGGTTGAATCAGAGGTAACCTCCTCAGGGACCCCGTCAAACTACCGTGTGAACATCTGAGACCGGTTTCCTAACCCCCTTGCCCTTTCCTTGGCAGCTGCCTGGGCCAATCTTCCAGGCTTCAGATGCCCTTGATCCCCTTTCCTGTCAGTCATGGACTGTGTGGTCCTACAGACCCACTCAGGAAATCCCATCATCTCCTAGTGAGACCTTGTGAGAAAGTAGCCTCTTTCTAGCCTTGTTACCCCCACTTTTGGGTGTTCTCACTGTCTCACTGGGATCCTGCTAGCCAGGGCCCAGTGCTCATAGTGAAAACCCTATGTTTTCAGTATGGTTGTTATGTGTCACTGGGACCCTGCTAGCCAGGACCCCAGTGCTCATAAGTTTGTGGCCTATATGTATGTGTTCCCTGTGTGATGCCTAACTGTCTCACTGAGGCTCTGCTAACGAGAACCTCAGTGGTTATGCTCTCTCTTTACAAATTGTCACTAACAGGCTTGTGACCAATTTCACCAATTCATATTGGCATTCTGGAACACCCTTATAATTCCCTAGTATATGGTACTAAGGTACCCAGGGTATTGGGGTCCAGGAGATCCCTATGGGCTGCAGCATTTCTTTTGCCACCCATAGGGAACTCTGACAATTCTTACACAGGCCTGCCACTGCAGCCTGAGTGAAATAACGTCCACGTTATTTCACAGCCATTTACTGCCAAACTGCCTTTCCCGGGGTTTCACTGCAGCTGCTGCTGCTGCCAACCCCTCAGACTGGTTTCTGCCCTCCTGGGATCCAGCCAGGCTTGGCCCAGGAAGGCAGAACAAAGGACTTCCTCAGAGAGAGTGTGTTACACCCTCTCCCTTTGGAAAAAGGTGTCAGGGCTGGGGAGGAGTAGCCTCCCCCAGCCTCTGGAAATGCTTTGATGGGCACAGATGGTGCCCATCTCTGCATAAGCTAGTCTACACCGGTTCAGGGATCCCCCAGCCCTGTCCTGGCGTGTAACTGGACAAAGGAAAGGGGAGTGACCACTCCCCTGACCTGCACCTCCCCTGGCAGGTGCCCTGAGCTCCTCCAGTGTGCTCCAGACCTCTGCCATCTTGGAAACAGAGGTGCTGCTGGCACACTGGACTGCTCTGAGTGGCCAGTGCCAGCAGGTGATGTCAGAGACTCCTTCTGACAGGCTCTTACCTGTGTTGCTAGCCTATCCTCCTTCCTAAGTAGCCAAACCTCTTTTTCTGGCTATTTAGGGTCTCTGCTTTTGGGAATTCTTTAGATAACAAATGCAAGAGCTCATCAGGGTTCCTCTGCATCTCTCTCTTCATCTTCTGCCAAGGAATCGACCGCTGACTGCTCTGGACGCCTGCAAAACCGCAACAAAGTAGCAAAGATGACTACTGCAACCTTGTATCGCTGATCCAGCCGCCTTCTCGACTATTTTCCTGGTGGTGCATGCTGTGGGGGTAGTCTGCCTCCTCTCTGCACTAGAAGCTCCGAAGAAATCTCCTGTGGGTCGACTGAATCTTCCCCCTGCAACCGCAGGCACCAAAAGACTGCATCACCGGTCCTCTGGGTCCCCTCTCAGCATGATGAGCGTGGTCCCTGGAACTCAGCAACCCTGTCCATGTGACTCCCACAGTCCAGTGACTCTTCAGTCTAAGTTTGGTGGAGGTAAGTCCTTGCCTCCCCACGCTAGACTGCATTGCTGGGTACCGCGTGATTTGCAGCTACTCCAGCTCCAGTGCACTGTTCCAGGATTTCCTTTGTGCACAGGCAAGCCTGGGTCCCCAACACTCTAACCTGCAGTACACAACCTCCTGAGTTGTCCTCCGGCATCGTGGGACCTTCTTTTATGACTTCTGGTGAGCTCCGGTTCACTCTTCTTTGTAGTGCCTGTTCTGGCACTTCTGCGGGTGCTGCTTGCTTCTGAGTGGGCTCCTTGTCTTGCTGGATGCCCCCTCTGTCTCCTCACTCAATTGGCGACATCCAGGTCCCTCCTGGGTCACAGCAGCATCCAAAAACCCTAACCATGACCCTTGCAGCTAGCAAGGCTTGTTTGTGGTCTTTCTGCGTGGGAACACCTCTGCAAGCTTCTTCACGACGTGCGACATCCATCCTCCAAAGGGGAAGTTCCTAGTCCTCTTCGTTCTTGCAGAATCCACAGCTTCTACCATCCAATGGCATCTTCTTTGCAACCTCAGCTGGCATTTCCTGGGCATCTGCCCACTCCCGACTTGATCGTGACTCTTGGACTTGGTCTCCTTGTTCCACAGGTACACTTATCCAAAAATCCATTGTTGTTGCATTGCTGGTGTTGGTCTTCCTTGCAGAATTCCCCTATCACGACTTCTGTGCTCTCTGGGGAACGTAGGTGCACTTTACACCTACTTTTCAGGGTCTTGGGGTGGGCTATTTTTCTAACCCTCACTGTTTTCTTACAGTCCTAGCGACCCTCTACAAGCTCACATAGGTTTGGGGTCCATTCGTGGTTCGCATTCCACTTTTGGAGTATATGGTTTGTGTTGCCCCTATACCTATGTGCTCTCATTGCAATCTATTGTGACTGTACATTGCTTGCATTGCTTTATATTGCTATTACTGCATAATTTTGGTATTGTGTTCATACATCTTGTGTATATTTGCTATCCTCATACTGAGGGTACTCACTGAGATACTTTTGGCATCTTGTCATAAAAATAAAGTACCTTTATTTTTAGTATATCTGTGTATTGTGTTTTCTTATGATATTGTGCACATGACACCAGTGGTATAGTAGGAGCTTTACACGTCTCCTAGTTCAGCCTAAGCTGCTCTGCTAAGCTACCTTTTCTATCAGCCAAAGCTGCTAGACACCTCTTCTATACTAATAAGGGATACCTGGACCTGGTGCAGAGTGTAAGTACCCCTTGGTACTCACTACAAACCAGGCCAGCCTCCTACAGACCTGAGCTCTACCTCCCTCCAGGAAATTTGGTCTAGGTCACTGCCTAATAGACAATCTACAGGCATGGCAGGACTCACAGCTATTTTCAGGGTAACAGAGAACCCCCCACTGAAAGGGAATCAGAGCCACTGGTAAATGGCTCTCTCGATTGTCAGTGACTATGACTTGGTGGACTGTGTTCGGTAGGACCTGCTCTGTTGACACCAGCTGACCCTTGACAGTAGTCATGCTGTCTTCTGTGTCACGCAGAGCCTCCTCCCATTGCCCATTAATGGTGACCCACTTCCTATAGTTAGAAGCATTGTCAGGCATGTGGGCTTTTGGCACCACATCTGCATTCCCCAGCGACACTAGGGTTACCGCTGTCTGTTCCCCAATCCTATCTAGGACTATCTCTTCCCTGAACACTACACTAGCCATCCCAGGTGTCTGCCCACCAGTGTGGGGCTCTGCCCTCTTTCGACTTTTGGATTCGCTTTGAGAGTGACCATACTTGGAGTACTCTGCACATTGGGGAACCCACCTCCCTGATCAAAGAACCCTTTCTTCTTAGGATCAGACTGGGACTGGTTACCACTACTCCCTTGGGAATTATTTTGGGGACCTTTAGGGAACTCCTTATTTTTAAGTTTTTCTCTCCCCTCCTTCTTCTGTTGGGAACCTTGACCATCTTGGTGGGTGTCCCTCCAGATACCTTTTTTGGACAGTCTGGTGCTAGCCCAGAGGTCCACATCCTCAGCAAGCTCCCTGGGATCAGTCAGTTTACTGTCAACTTTGTGCTGGTGCAACTCTACAAAACAAATACTGAGCATGCACTCTCTCAGGATTAAATTGTACAACCCAACATATTCACTGACTTTGCTGCCCCCCACCCAGCCATTCAGTGCCTTACTGGAGTAATCAATTAAGTCTACCCAGGATTGGTTGGGGAGCCTGTTACTGTCCCTGAATACTTCTCAGGGGTCAGTCCAAATTTGGCAATCAAAATGATTTTCATGGGAGTATACTTGTTCTGTCCCCAACCTTTAAAGTCAGAAGTGTGTCCCTTCCATGTGTAGGCATATATTTCCACAGACCTGCCCCTCAGTGCTCTTCAGGAACCCCACGTGCCCTCAGTGCAAATAAATAACCAGACAACCACTTGTCAATGTCATCTCCCACTACATAACTAGGCACCAAATCTTTGGGTATAGAAACCTTGTCTCCAGGAGGTCCTGCATGTATGCTGCCACCTTCAATGCTGGACTCAGACTAGCCTTGCGGCCCAGCTCTTTTAGACTCAGTTCATGATCCAGAAGTAATTTATTTTCTGCCAAGGCTCTCTCAGCTTCTCTCTCCACCTTCCTCTCCCCTGCCTCCATTTTTAATCTTGCAAACTGCAGCCTGAATTATCTCTCCTCTCTCCTTTCCTCTGTGGTCAGGCCGTGACTTGAGACACTCCTCCCTGGTCTCACAGGAGCACAAATCCAGGGGTGTCATCCCCAACCGCTGTTGGCAGCTCCTAGGGAGAGACATTCTCTTGCTCCCCCAACTCATCATGCTCTTGGGAGCGGGATTTTGCCGAGGCCCTCAGTGCCTGTTGGTACTCCTCCTTCTTGGTGGCTCCACAAGAAGGTACCCTTATCCCCTTGCAAAAGCCCTTCAGCTATGTAACTGTGTACTCCTCCAGCTTAGTCAGGTTAAACTCCCCAGCTCCACTTGTGGACCCAACCAGAGACATGATGTATAGAATTTAAAAGATACAAAGCAGGGAAAATTGCAGAAAAAGAAAATAAATCAAATTGACCTTTGACTGTGAGTGGGTAGTATACATGTAGCTATTGTATGAACTGCACAAACACTAGTCCTATCTTCACCGCTGATCACCAATGTTAGAAATTGAGTCTCTAGTTGTCAGAGGTTTATTTCCATGTTCAAGTGGTGACCACAAACCTAGTCAAGGTAAGCCACAACACAATACACATTATCCTGTGTCTGCCCTCTGGTAGCCTGGCACAGAGCAGGCAGGCATAACTTAGAAGGCAATCTGTAAAGTATTTTTGCAATAGCTCATACAGTAAGACAGTGAAAACACCACAAAAATACACCACAAAGGTTTGGAAAAATAGATAATATTTATCTAAATAACATAAGACAAAAATGACAAAAATCCAATAGGCACAAGTGGAGATATCACTTTTTAAAGGTTTAAAAGAGTCTCTATCCTTAAGAAACAGTAGTCGTATCCTTATAACATATAGTACCTGGGATGCGTAAAAAATAATGACGCATGGGTGCCGCAGAGAGGATGCGTTGAAAAATACAGAGCTGCCTCAAAATTTCTGGCACAGCACAGATGATGTGCTGCTTCTTTCCACGCTGCAAGGTGATATGTCGATTTCCAGGAACGGACCCTTGGTTCCTCACTGCGATGCAGGGATATTTTGACACCCAGGGACGATGGATTGAAAATCCTTAACACGCTGGTAAGAAGGAGCAGGTGGTGCATTGATCTGGTAGGTGATGTGGCAAATTTTCAGCTGCAAGGCAGGTGCTGTGTCGATTTCTGCAGGCATTGCATTGATGTTACGACGCACAGGTTCTTATTTCTCTGGGGTGATGTCTTTATGGCGCTGAGAATTTAGTACAGGAGGAAAGCTCAATCCAAGCCCTTGGAGAGCATTTGTGGGGAATGAAAAGTCCTTCCAGCAGAGTCCGAGGCCAGCAGGCATCAGGGCAACGCGCAGGGCAGCAGTCTTTCTCAGCAAAGCAGTAGAGATGAGTCCTTTGGGCAGTCAGACAATTCCTCTAACTGAGTCAAGGCGTAAATCCAGAAGTGTCTGAGTTGGTGCGATAAGAGACCCATTATATACACACAAAAGTGCCTTTGAAGTGGGGGAAACTTCAAAGAGTGGTTTTGAAGTGCACAGGTTCCCCTTTCAGTGCAGTCCTGTCTCCCAGGATCCCTATGGGGGGGTTATCAATCCTTTGTGTAAGGGCGGGCCACTGACCTTTGAAGTGTAAGAGAGAGCCCCTCCACCCTTTCTGCGAATGGAGACCCATTCAGTATGCAGATGTATGCAGATGTCACTGAGTGTCCTGTGTTTATGGCTGTCTAGGTGGAATGCACAAGGGGTGCTGTCAACCAGCACAGACCATGTGTGGATTGGAGACAGGCTGTAAGGCACAGATGGCAGTAAGTGCAGAAAAATTGCCATTTTTTAAAAGTGGCATTTCTAACACAGTACTGGGGAATCTAACTTCACCAGTAAGCAGGATTTTCTTTTACCATTCTAGCCATATTAAACATGACAGGGCTACTCAATTCAATTCAATTCAAAACAATCTTTATTCTGATTTTACTCCATAAAAGAAAAACAGTCTCTTTAAGATAAAAAAGTTATACAATAACATTTTTCCAGATACATTACTAATAAATAAAAGGATAAAAATCTTTGTTGCAACAAATTATGCGGTTATTCATTCTCATATCGGAGTTTTTCTAAATAGGACAACTTTTTCCTCTGTTCAATTGCATGTAGGATAAATTTTATCACTGCTTCACATTTCTCATTAGTATCCAATTTAAATAAATAGTTAAAAGCTTCTCTGCAATAAAATAACTTATTAATAATAAATAATGTTTTTAAGAATTGTTTCCTAATGTCATGATAAAATTTACAAGATATACTAAAGTGCATAGTGGATTGTGCAAATCGTCCCACGCAGGGGCACTTCGGTAGGCTTTTACTCCAAATTCTCATCTTTGGGAAGGCTACCAAAAAGTGCAACATTCTAAAACGTAATCGGGTCAAATACAATCTATGCTGAGTATTCACAACTGTCAGTAAATAATTTGGTATTACCTCATTGTACTCGATCATATAAAGAGCTACCTTTGATTTCATGCATTCTATATTTTCTCTATCACTAGCCTTCCAAGCCATTAAATGATGCCTGGGTTGTCTAGATCTGGTGTTAGATTTATACCTCTCAACAGATCTTTTAAGTGCATGAACCATGGGATTTTATCCCGATGTTCTAATGTGAGGCAATCTTTAATAATCTTTCGGGTAAGATGGGGCCCTTATTTTGACCAAATACCATGCCAAGCCGACAACGCATTTATATCTATTAGATCCACCACGTAGGGACTGCCCAGTTCCTTGTGTACCATGTATGTAGAAGTGGTATTTGGGACTGCAAGTAATCTGTTAAAAAATTTATTCTCTAGCACTTGTAATGAATGGATCTCGGGCATCGAACCCCAAAGGGCAGAACCATATGTGATGCTGCTGATTGATTTACTTTTGTAAATTTGCAGCATTTCCCTTAGGGGTTTATTACCAATTTTTTGGGAGAATCTAAAGACTGCCTCAGTTGTCCTAATATACTTCATTTTGGTAATTTCTAGGTGTTGTTTCCAGTGTCCCATATTAGAAAATTGTATACCCAGGTATGTAAATCCATTCACCTCTTCACATTTGTTTTAATAAAATAAGTTTTCTTCCTGGCCTTTCCCTGTCCACAAGTCATTACCACTGTTTTACTCGTATTCAACATCATATCTCTTTCCTCCATAAATTCCATGAAGTCCTCCATTAGTTGCTGCAACCCATTTGCAGTACGTGACAGCAAAACCGCATCATCTGCGTATAAAAGGATTTGGATAGAGCATTCTCCTATTTTAGGGCTGTCAATTAAAAAAAAAATTAAGTTGCCATCTACACCATTTATATAAAGAGAAAATAGGAGCGGCGCTAAAACACAACATTGGCGTATTCCTCTCCCTATCCTAAAACCTGGCGTACATTCTCCATTTCTTCCATATCTCACTAGTGCTGTTAGATTGTTGTATAGTTGTGCCAAGAAGCTTATTATATCTGAGGGCGCACCCATATCTGTTAAAACTTTCCACAACTTAGCATGATTCACCAAATCAAAGGCACTACTAAGATCTTCAAAACAGAGAAATACATGACCCTTCTTTGCCATTGTATACTTGCTTATCATTAAATTAAGGTTTATACATTGTTCCAGGGTGCCAACCCCAGGCCTAAATCCCAATTGGGCCTCTGTAAGTATATGATTGTTAGTTGCCCATGTTTCTAATCTTTCTACAAGTACTCTTCCCAGCAATTTGACAGAGGTATCCAAAAGTGAAATTGGCCGATAACATTTAGGGTCGCCTCTATGCCCCTTTTTAAAAATGGGGACAATTATACTTTCACTCCATGATATTAAAATATATCCCTTTGTCACACTCAGAAAGACTTGGGTCAGGATAGGGCACCATAAATCAATGTGTGTCAAATAAGCATCTACTGGCACCCCGTCAGGGCCCGGCGCCTTCCCTTTCAGGCATCTTCCCATGGCAAATTTCACTTCCTCTAGACTAACTGGTTTCAAGAAGGGTGGATTGATCTCAATTATCCCATTATTTGACGGGTGAATACTCAGGTTCTCTGGGTTAAAAATTGAACCAAAATGAGAAAGCCATTCCAATAAAGGAACATGTACTGTTATTTCGGGTTCACCACTATTTTTTAGAAAAGGTTGGTTGATTGTTTTCCAAAATAAAGTACTATCTCTTAGTGTCGTTGCTTGCTCAAGATTAGCCCATGCCCTAGCTCTCAATTGTGCCTACCTGGTTTCTAATGCATGTTTGTAGTTAGAACGCTTAATAATTACTTTTTCTCTATTTCTTGGTCGGGCCTGCAGGGCTTGTTTTAATTCCTGGCTGGCTGATGAGCAATTGTGATCAAACCACCCCACTTTCCCGCTCTTTTTTTTCCCCGATGCTCTCATTAAACTTCCTGCAATGGCGATTCTAAGTTGGTTAAAGGATCCTATGATCGTATGTGGATTTTGATTATATTCTGTACATATGATAATTTCTTGACAGTGTTGTGTCACAACTTTATTCATCACATCTGTTTCATTTATCCCAGTCCATTTAATCGCAAATCCGTTTTCACTTCTTGTTCCTATATCCATTGCTAATCGTTCTCCTATATTAAAGGGTTTAGCTAATCTCATAGTCATTATCAGGGGGTAATGATCACTATAAATAGTGGGCTCAATCTTCAATGAAACGACCGTATCCATATGGTTCTTTGACATTAGTATGTGATCAATTAACGAGAAATGTCCTCATCCTACAAACGATGGAAGCTTCTCTCCTTTATACCCATCTTGCTCCATCAGTTCTAGGTGATATCTAAATAGTATTTCATTCAATACAGATCCATAGTTATTATGTAAAAAGTGCAATTGAGTACATCCCCCCTCGTCGACGAATCCATATGTCTCCCCTATAGTATTCCTGCATATCCCGATATTAAAATCTCCAGCCAATATTATTATGTAACTTGAAGTTATATCGTTTACAAAGGACTATAAGTCATCATGGAGAGTCGATGCCACTACTCTATTAGTACCATCAAATTTGTTGTTGTAATAGTTTATTAGTACAATTCTTAAGATCCCATCTATCCGAAAGTATAAAAACTGGTAATAGGGGGTAATGACAGGGCTACTCCTCTGAGATTAGAATCTACCACTTAAAAGTATGTGAGGGAAGTTCTAATGCTACTCTATGAGAGGAGCCAGCCTCACAGAAAATGAATTTGTGAGTTTTTCACTACCAGGACATATAAATATATAAGTACATGTCCTGCCTTTTACTTACATAGCACCCTGACCTATGGATTATCTACGGCCTACCTTAGCGGTGAGTTATATGTAGAAAAGGAGAGTTTAAGGCTTGACAAGTAGCTTGAATTGCCAAGTCAAAGTGGCATTGAAACTGCACACACAGGCCTTGCAATGGCAGACATAAGACATGATTATGGGACTACTTATGCGGGTAGCACAGTCAGTGCTGTAGGCCCACTAGTAGCATTTAATTTACAGGCCTTAGGCACTTGTAGTGCGCTTTCTAGGGACTTAGAGATAAAGGAAATAGGCCAATTGGGTAGGAACCAATGTTTCCATGTTTAAGGGAGAGAGCACAAGCCCTTTAGCACTAGTCAGCAGTGGTAAAGTGTGCAGAGTCCTAAAACCAGCAAAAACAGTGTCAAAGAAATAGAGGGAGGCAGGCAAAAAGTTGAGGAATGACCCTCCTAAGGCTGTCAGGTCTAACAAGAAACAATAACATGTTAAAACACAACAAAAATTGAAGTTTAAAATAATGTGCGTCTGGTTTTGTAATTGTTTTTGGGAAACACTCAGAGGGCACTGTTTTTGCAGAGGCACACTGAGTGAGGTTTTTGTTGGTACCCTTTGTAAGGTGTTTTAGGGCAGGTTGTGAGGGTGACATGTCTAATTTTTTTGTTTAGAAAAGGAGTTCAGGAGCACTTGTGGCCAAGCATTGGTTTTAAATCAACTTCCATTTCTATAGCATAATGTAAATAGTTTGTGTTGGCTTGTTATTTTTTTTTAAATAAGCTTTTGAGGGAGGCTTGGGTCTTGTGGGACACAATGAGTGGGCTTTGCAATGTAGCGCTTGTCCTCTTTTGAAATGTATTTCTAATAAACACCAGTAGGAGAGTGTGAACGCATTGCGCCTACTTTTAAAAGTTTCACATAGCATTTAAGTCACATTCTTACTTAAACATATGGTGATATTCAGCCACTCCCAGTATTTACAGGCTCTTCACTGTTTAGGCTTTGATAACTGCTAAAGCGTACAATACGATCTTTTAACAGGAAGAAACCAGCAACATTGTAACTGTATTTCACTCACCTTGCTATTCACTTTGATGTGCAAAGTATATGCTTCAGTTACAACATTTGTGGCAACTATGCTTTCCTCTCCAACCGCAATTAATATCTTCCCTTTTGTCTGCAATTACTATCTTTATAGAGTCTCTGTGGGAGGTTGCTTTCTGTCTGCAGTCGCTATCTTTCTAGATATGCAAATCTTTACATTTAGAGTTGAAAGAACTGCAAGAACGCCTACTAGTTTTACAGTTCACCTGTCAATCCTTCCTGTTGGGTCTTCCCACATAAATGCTAATGCTTGTAAATCTGAGAAGGTGCAAATGCTAGCCTAAAGCCTTCCATTTATATTCCTACAAGACCTCCCTGCCTCTACACAACAAAGGGCTTTGGTCACATATGTTTTCACAATATTTATATTTTTGAAAAAATTAATATTTGTTAGAAATTGGATCTTTGGTTGGTAGTCAGGTTACCCCCTGTCCAAGCAATGACCCTCACTCTAGTCAGGGTAATGGAGATACACACTTGGATAACCCCAATAACACACATAGTAATACAGTGACAACACTACAAAATGGACACCACACCAGTTTAGAAAAATAGGTAATATTTATCTAAATCAAACAAGACCAAAATAACAAAAATACAATATACATGAGTCAAGATATTAATTTTCAAAAGACCAAGGCCATCATTATGACATCAGCAGTCTTTTCCTAAGACAGCCAATGCCACGGGCGCCAGAAGACCGCCAGTGCTGGCAGTCTTCCTCCTACTATACTATGAGTACTGCCGGATTTCCGCCACAACTAGGATGGATATCCAGCAGTAGCCATGCTGACGGTCAAGGCGCCTGGGCTGTGCTGCCACCTCCACTGCCCAACCAGAAGGATACCGCCAGCCATTAATGCAGCCTGGCGGTGTCCTGATGGCGGGGCGCTGCCGGCGGTAGCAGTGCACCTTACCGTTCCCTGCCAGATGACCTCCTCATCGGACAAGGTAAGTCGGGCATCCAACAGCAGAGGGGGGGTGTTGTGTGTAGTGTCTGCCTGTGTGTTTGAATGTGTGTGCGCGTGTGTAAATGCGTCCGTGAGTGTTGTGGTGTATGCGTGATTATATGCATGTGAGTGAATGCATGTATGAATGTTGAGTGAGTGCGTGTCTGCATGTCAGTGTGTATGCGTGTGAGCATGTTAGTGTGGATGCGTGCCTGAATGCGTGTGAGTATGTGTGAATGAATGTGTGTATGGATGACTGTGAGTGAATGCGTGTATGGATGAGTGTGAGTGAATGGCTGTATGGAAGTGGAGGTGAATGGGTGTATGCATGGTGTGTGTGTGTGCATGTATGCAGAGGGTGGGGGTGCAGTGACTATAGGGGTGGGGGTGCAGTGACTGTAGGGGTGGGGGGTGCAGTGACTGTAGAGGGAGTGGGGGGCGCTATGTGTGTAGAGGGGGTGGGGGGTCAGGTGCTTGCTGGGGGGGGTAGGGAAGCCATCTACCGGTAACAGGGAAGGAATTCCCTGTCACCGGTAGCCCTACTGCCATGGTTTTCGTGGTAGTGCTTCCACCGCAGTAACCATGGCGGTAGGCCTGCTCATAATAGCGCCGGCGGTCTTCTGTGGACCGCCGGGTCGGAGATGAACATCTTTGGTCCAGCGGTTCATTCCGCCATGGTGGTATAAGTGGAGATGTGGCGGGTTGGCAGCGGCCAACCTGCCCCACTCATAATGTAGGGATATATACTGCCAGCCTGTTGGTGGTGATACCGCCACATTAACCCTGGAGATCAAAAGACCGCCAAGCGTCAAAATGAGGGCATAAGAGTCCTACTCCATAGAAAACAATGGAAATGTTGATTTTACACAAAGTACCTAGTATGCGTCAAAAATAAAGGGCACAGGTGAGCGTGCATTGGAAAAGTCAGCAATGCATCGATTCCTTACTCACAAGCGAGGCCGTGCGTTGTTTCTTCTCCAGTTGGGTAGGCGATGTGTTGTTTTTATCCCTCGCAAGAAAGTGATATGTCGATTTTCGGACAGGGCACCACGGATGACGCTCAGGGACGATGCATGAGAAATCCGGTCGTATGGTGTTTGAAAACCGTGCTGTGTGGGGTTTGCGTTGTTATCAGCAGCAGCAAGCGGGTGTTGCGTCATTTCTCCAGCCGCGATGCGTTGATCTCCCAGCCGCGATGCAGGTGAAGTGCCGATTTCAGCAGCGAAGCGGGTGGCGAGTCGTTTATCATCCGCGTTGAAGATGGTGTGTCGCAAATTTCCCAGCATGATGTTCTCTATGTGGATTTCAGTCCTTGTTCTGGCAACTCCACCTTTCAAGGGCCCAGGGATGGGATAGGGCACCACTTGGTAGGGCAGGAGTCTTAGCAGAGAGTCCAGGTGCTGGCAGGGGAAGTCTTTGATGGCCCTGAGACTTCAAAACAGGAGGCAAGCTCAGTTCAAGCCCTTGGAGATTCTTCTCAAGCAGGAATGCACAACGAAGTCCAGTCTTTGTCCCCTTTTACATGAAGAAGCAGCAACTGCAGGATAGGCCAACAAAGCACAGGCAAGGGCAGCACTTTTCCTCAGCTCTTCAGATCTTCTCCTTGGCAGAGGTTCCCCTTGGTTCCAGACGTGATCTTGAAGAAATCTGAAGTCTTGGGTTTTGGGTCCACTACTTACATCCCTTTCTGCCTTTGAAGTAGGCAAACTTCAAAGGAAAGTGTCTGTTTTTCACAAGATGCTGTCTTGCCCAGGTCTGGCCCCAGACACAAAACAGGGGATTGGAGAATGCATTGTGTGAGGGCAGGCACAGCCCATTCATGTATAAGTGACCACTCCTCCCTCCACTCTCACCCAGATGGCTCACCACGATATGCAAGCTACACCCAGTTCCCTCTGTCTCTTTGCCTAGAGGAAATTCACAACAGCCCAACTGTCAGTCTGATGCTGACGTGGAATACACAAGCAGGGAGAAGCATAGAATGGTTTAAACAGGAAAATGCTCACTTTCTAAAAGTGGCATTTTCAAACTAACAATGTGAAAAACACCTTCACTAAAAGATGTATTTTTGAATTGTGAGTTCAGGGACACCAAACTCCACATTTCTTTCTGCTCTCAAAGGGCATCTGCAATTTAAGAATATTTAACCTAGGAGAAGGATAGGCTTTGCACAGTGAAAAACAAATTTGGCAGTATTTCACTGTTAGGACATGTAAAACACATTAGTAAATGTACCACCTTTAACATACACTGCACTCTGCCCATGGGGCTACCTAGGGCCTACCGTAGGGGTACCTTACATGTGCAAAAAGCGAAGGTTTGAGCCTTGCCAGGTCGAATTGGCAGTTTAAAAAACTGCACACACAGACACTGCAGTGGTAGGTCTGAGCAATGTTTACAGGGCCACTCATGCGGGTGGCATAATCAGTGCTGCAGGCCCACTAGTAGCAATTGATTTACAGGCCCTAGGCATTTAAAGTGCACTTTACTAGGGACTTACTAGTAAATCAAATATGCCAATAACTGATAAACCAATCACTAGTATAGTTTACACAGAGAGCATATATACTTTAGCACTGGTTAGCAGTGGTAATTTGCCCAGAGTCCTAAAGCCAACAATAAATGGTCAGAAAAATTAGGAGGAAGAAGGCAAAAAGTTGGAGGATGACCCTGCAGAAAGGGCCAGGTCCAACAATATTTATGTATATTTCAGCATGGTACGTAGTTTTTAACCCCATGGGTTCCTTGGACCAGCTGGTCTGGGCCATGGTCCTGCACCCGGCCCATGGGGGGAGCACTGACGCTCTTCCCCGGGCCTCCCACCCACACCCCCCATCAGGGATGGAAGGGTAATCGCTTCCCCTTCCACACTCACCCCTCCCCCGGCAATTTGATCACGTCAGTGTGCTCACATCACGCCAACGTCATCAAATGCTGCTGGGGACCCACTGGAAGCCATTTGTTTCCAGCGTGTGGAGAGAGAGGACAGAAAAAAGGTGAGTCCTTACCTTTGAGGGATTTTTTGGGGGCAGAAACAGACACAGGCGGAAAGGAAAATGTTTTTCCTTCCCCATGTGCCTGTTTTCAATGAATTCCTGCTCCATGATCGTGTGCGAGGCCCGCGATTGTGGTGCAGTAATCCACTACTAGACACCAGGGATGATTTTTGTAGTTTATTTTGGGGAGCGACCCCTTAGGCAAGGGTTGCTCCCCTGGGGGCATAATTATATCTGTGTTTCCACCCCCCTTGGTGCAGATCGGAAATGTTTTCAGCTGATCTGCCCCTGGGGGGGGGGGGTTTGAAACCCACTAGACAGCAGGGACTATATTTACTATAATGTTTTAGGGCAGCGACCCCTTAGGCAAGGGTTACTCCCCTGGGGGCATAATTATATCTGTGTTTCCGCCCCCCTGGGGGCAGATCATCCATTTTTTCAAACAATCTCGCCCACAGGGGGGGGGGGGGGTCAAAACCCACGAGGCCCCAGGGATTCTGTTGTGTGTGTATGTTTGTGTGTTTTTTGTGTCTGGGGGGCACCCCTTGGGCAACGGTCTCCCCCCAAAGGGGTACTTTAGTGTTGCCCATTTCTGCCCCCTTTGGGGGCAGATGGGCCTATTTTTGTAGGCCTATCCGCCCCCAAGGGGGACAGAAGCCACCAAGACACCAGGGATTTTTCTTTCCTTTGTTTTTTGTGCTAGCGGGGGCACAGAACTGCCCTCTTTGGGAGCAGATCAGCATATTCTTTGGGAGCAGATCGGCCTATTCTTTTAGGCCCATCTGCTCCCAAGGGGGCAGAACCCACTTAGGCACCAGGGATCACCAGTGTGTGTGTGTGTGTGTGTGTGTGTGTTTTGTGTAGGGGGGCCGCCCCTTTGGTAAGGGTTGCCCCCCCAAAGGGAGCACTTTACTGATGACCATTTCTGCCCCCTGACCCTCCCTGCCCCCAAGACGGCAGGGATTTTTTTTCCTTTGTTTTTTTTGTATTGGGGTGCACCCCCTTTAGCGAGGGCTGCCCCCCCAAGGGGGTGCACGACTGTTAGCTATTTCTGCCCGCTTTGGTAGCTGCTTGGCCTTATTTTTTAGGCCCATCTGCAATCCACTTAGGCACCAGAGATCTTGTGTGTGTGTTTTGTGTTGGGGCGGCCCCTTTGGCAAGGGTTGACCCCCCCAAAGGGTGCACATTACTGATGGCCATTTCTGCCCCTCGTGGGAGCAGATCAGCCTATTTATTTAGTCCCATCTGCCCCCAAGGGGGGCAAAATCCACTTAGGCACCAGGGATCTTGTGTGTGTCTGTGTGTTTGGTGTGGGGACACAGAACTCTTGGCCATTTCTGACCCCCTTAGGGGCAGATCAGCCTATTTTTTCTAGGCCCATCTGCCCCAAGGTGGGGAGAATCCACTTAGGATCCATGGAAAATTTCTAAATGCTTGGTGGCGGGGTATTTGTCAACTGGCGAAGGTTTTGCATTTGTGATCATAACAGTTTATTTCTTCTTTTTGTTCTAGTTCAAAGCTTTTGCTTCCTTTGCTGTGGCTCCTTGCCGTTTTGGCAGTGGTTGGCCTGCAGTTTGCGAAGTTGCATGTTTTAGGTAAGTAAAAACAATTTATTCCAAAAGAGTAATGTTGTCATGCATGAATGACATGTTTGTAGGTGGTGTACTAAATGCAGGATTGTGTATGAAAATATCCTTAGATTTGTGCACAATTATATTTGTGTTGTCTTCTGTCTAATTTGCTTTTCATTTTTTCTTTTTAGTTGGATATTATTGGTGATTGCTGTGTCTGCGCAGAGTAGTTGCTGGTGAGTCTAGCTTTTTCAGGCAAGTGAGTGGTATAGTTTTTGAGTACATAACTCTTTTGATAAAGCCACACTTTGTTTATTACTTATTTTAGACAGTGCTGGTTGTTGTTGGCGCATTTGTCAAGTTACACTACTTAGAAAGGATCATGGCTAGCCGCAGAGTGACCGCTCAGCAGGTTGTTGGCATGCTTTTTGAGTCGTCTTATGACCATGGTTATGACACTGACTCTGCATCTGAGGCAGAGGAGGAAGTGAGAGATTCTGGCAGTGAGTTTTCTGTCCGAGAGGAATCTTCTGATGAGGACACCACTCTGAGTGCAGATAAAGGTTCTGCTTTAGAGGAGGACACTGATGTGCCAATAGTGCAGCAGCCGGGGGTTGAAAGGTTTCCCATTGGAAGACCTGACACCTGGGTTGTCCCAAACATGGAGCAGCCACAGTTGCCTGCCTTTACTGGTCTCCCAGGGTGTAGACTAAATACGGAAACATTTTGCCTGTCAATTTCTTTGAGTTGTTAATGGACGATGTATTTTTGGAAGAGATTGTTGAGAAGACTGATTTATATGCGGAGCAGTATTTGAGGGACACGCTGCCAGACCTAGGACTCAGTCAGAGCTACCCAGTGGATTCTTTTTTTTGACAATGCTTTAGCCTTGCCACAAAATCACCCTGATTGTGACTAACTTTTTAAGATTAGGCCTGTCCTTGATCATTTTTGTAGATCGGTTTTCAGAGGTCTATGTTCCAGGCAAAGAAATAAGTGTGGATGAATCTTTGGTCCTGTTCAAGGGTCGTTTGTTTTTTAGGCAGTACATTCCTAGCAAGAGGACACAGTATGGAATTTAATTGTATATGCTGTCTGAAAGTAGCACAGAATATATTTATAATTTCCAGGTCTACACTGGTAGGGATTCCAGTATTGTCTGCCCACTTTTGGAGTTAGGGAGAAAATTGGGTTGGAACTTGGAAGACGACTCTTTAACAAAGGTCACCATTTGTATGTAAATAACTTCCACACTAGAGGTCAGTTGTTCAAGGAATTGTTCAGAGTGGATACTGTTGCTTGTGGCACAATCCGCTCTAAACGGAAAGGCTATCCAAGTGAGCTTGGCTGTGAAAAACTTGAGAGGGGACAGTGCAGTGCCTTGCGGAATCATGAGCTGCTAGGTCTGAAATTTGCAGACAGGAGGGATGTGTACGTGTTAACTACCATCCATGATGAGAGTACTTCCCCTGTGAATGTTTGGGGTCAGGTTACAGAAGCGTGCAAACCTGTGTGCATTTTGAACTACAATAAGCACATGGGTGGTGTTGATAGAGTAGAACAGAGGTGGGAACCTTACACTGTTCTTTGTAAGTCTTACATGTGGTATAAAAAGTTGGCCATCCATTTGTTTAATTTGGCAACTTTTAATTCTTTTATTGTGTTCAATGTTTGTTCCCCTGAGTCAAGGATGACATTTGTAAAATGTTAGTAGTTAGCGATGGAGAGCCTTATTGTGCTGGAACAAACAAGAGTTCCTAGAGTAGCAGTTGTGGAGTATGTGGCTAGATTGAAAGATCACCACTTTCCTGATCACATTCCTCCCACTCCCAAAAAAGAGTTGCCCACTAAGAAATGTAGGGGCATATTTATACTCTGTCTGCGCCGAATGTGCACTCAAAAATTTGACGCACATTCAGCGCAAACCTTGCCCGATATTTAAACTTTGACGCCCGAGCCCGCGGATGTCAAAATCCCACCCTGTGCATCGTTTTTTGGATGCGGGGAACCGCCTTGCGTTAATCATATGCAAGGTAGGCATTCCCGTCCAAAAAATGACTTAAATGGCCGTGCGTCGTATTTATGCTTCCGGGCAAAAATGCCGCATGGCCGGGAGGCGGAGCAGGAAAATGACGCACAGCCCGATTTGCGTTAAAAATTAACGCCTGGGTCAGGGCAGACATTAAAATGGGGCAAACACACCTGTATTTAATCAGAACACACAGAAGCAACAGCAGAGCAGCAAAAGGGAGACATGGGGGTGCTTCTCATCCAGCGTGCACGGAGACGCAGAACCCAGCAACAACAGCAGCAGCTACCACAACACCAGCAGGGACCCCAAAGGTAGCGCAGAAGGCAGGAGAGGATATTCCACACCAGAACAACCCTTCACGGCCTCAGGGAACATGACATCATCCAGAGGTACAGGTTGAACTGGCAGGCCATTCAGCAGCTGCTGCGAAACATAGAGCCACAGTTGGCACCCACCTTGCTGACACCCCGCACCATCCCAACAGAAACCAAACTGCTAGCTGTACTTCACATGTTGGCAAGTGGCTCTTTTCAAACAACTGGTGCCCTGGTTGCTGGAATATCACAGCCATCATTCTCTGCCTTCTTGCCCAAAGTACTGGATGCCATCATTGGACTCACACCCCACCACATCTGCTTCCCAAACACACTGCAGAAGCAGCAGGAGACAAAACAGGGGTTTTACCTCATTAGTGGCTTCCCACACGTCCTTGGTGCCATTGACTGCACACATGTACGCCTTGTGCCTCCTGCTGCAACTGAACACCTCTACCGCAACAGGAAGCACACTCATTCCATCAATGTGCAGGCCATTGTCGATCATCAAGGATTGATCACCAACATCGTGGCAAAATATCCTGGGAGTGTCCATGACTCATTCATCTTCCGTCACTCTACCATCAATCAGCACTTCCAGGATGGACGGTATGGCAATGGACTACTTGTTGGTAAGTACAAAAACCTACTTATATACACACTGCACAGCAACCCTCTAGGACACACAACACATACACCACGACAGCAACATGTGGACAGGAACACACTGAGGTCGTGACATCGCTAGCCATGTTTCATAGGTCAGCATTGAACCTGTCACACATCTGAAATTAGTGTACAGTCTAATGTAAAGACGTCAATGATCACAACATTTGGAGAGGTTTGCCTATTTGTCACCTTGCAAAATGTAAGCGTCTCACTGATGTTTAAATGAATACATTGCATAAGTCTAGGGATGTCCAGGGTACACTGATGCTAACGTGTTAACAGCACTGTCAAAATGAATCTGTGTATGGAAATATCATCTCACCCCCAGTGAAGACACAGGGACATCTGTATCATAAGTCACAATGCTAGTGAGTGCACACTGTACTGCAAATCCCAAAACATACTGCTGACAACCGGTCAGCAGCCAAACACTCGTTCAGCCAAGGAAACAACCCAATGCAGATGGTACATCCTACAAGCCTAGGAAGGAACACAATAATACAAAAGAGTCATAGACAACACAAGACAACTACTGCCATGCAAGGTGATTTAAATGGCACAAGCTACATCAACATGATCCCATTCATTTTCTTTTTCAGCTGATCAGGGGTATGGGATCCAGCCATGGATAATGACACCATTTGGCAACCCAAGCACTGCAGCAGAGCGTGCCTACAATGACGCACATAGGAGGCCACGCAGCATAGTCAAGAGGACCTTCGGCATCCTCAAGTCGAGATTTAGTTGCCTCAACATCACTGGTGGCAGCCTCCTATATTCCCCAAAAATGGTCTGTAAGATCATTCTAACATGTGCCATCCTGCACAACATTCGCATACGAAGGAATACAGTATTCCCCTCATAGAACCAGAGCCACACATGCCTGAAGAGGAGGAAGAGGAGGATGCTGGCCTGCAACATGAGGAGGAACAACAAAACACGGCTGCTGGATTGCGTAGGCGCCAACATATAGTGAACAATTTCTTTTAAAACTAATCACCATCACCATCACCACTGTATTAACTAATGTAAATAAACACCGATAATAATCACCATATCATTAAATCAAATCAAATCATTAACATTTATAAAGCGCGCTACTCACCCGTGCGAGTCTCAAGGCGCTAGGGGAAAGGGGGGGTTACTGCTGCTCGAAAAGCCAGGTTTTTGGGAGCCTCTGGAATGCGGAGTGGTCCTGGGTGGTCCTGAGGCTGGTGGGGAGGGAGTTCCAGGTCTTGGCTGGCAGGAAGGAGAAGGACCTCCCACCCGCCGTGGAGCGGCGGATGCGAGGGACGGCAGCGAGCGCGAGGCCAGAAGAACGGAGGAGACAGGTGGGGGCGTAGAAGCTGAGGCGACGGTTGAGGTATTCCGGTCCCTTGTTGTGGAGAGCTTTGTGTGCGTGGGTGAGAAGTCGGAAGGTAATCCTTTTGCTGACTGGGAGCCAATGCAGGTGTCTCAGGTGTGTGGAGATGTGGCTGTTGCGGGGTACGTCGAGGATGAGGCGGGCCGAGGCGTTTTGAATACGTTGCAGGCGTTTTTGGAGCTTGGCAGTGGTCCCAGCATAGAGGGTGTTGCCGTCTGGCTAATCATTTTTGCTCACCTTTATCTCTTACTATCAGAATAACAGTGTAGACTCATGGGGCATTGCTAATATACCGATCAGGACACAGAAATTTCCTGAGCAATTGTGATGTGTGTCATACAACAGTCACATACACACACACACTGTAAATGACATATATCCTGTACATTTCACCTTTGAAGGGCAATAGCAGAGGACCACACCTATTTCACACACACATGAGGCAGTGGATGTGCTATTGCATTGGTAACAGGAATGTATGACCAGACTCTTGATAGCAGTAAGTCCAACTGCACCGATCTTTGCCAGGACTATCTGTGACTAGAGTTCCATATAAGTAGAACATAGACAGCACATGTGCCACACCTATGACCAGCATTGCGCACATGACATTCCATGTACATGTCAGCCCATTTCCTAAATCCTGACACACCCATGCTCCTGGTCACAACCCACCTGTCTGAAGAGGTCCCTGGAATGGTAATATGTGTACCCCGATATTCCCTACTCTACACACACACAGACTTACAATAGTAATCCTGTGTGCTACACCCTTTCCTATGTTATGCCATTGTCATAGTACATCTGACTGCATGGACTTCAGGTCAATTAATACACTGGCTTGTATTTTCTAAGCCCTGTTATCACCTGTAGATTGCTTCCCGTGTGAAAGGTACTGTTGGCCATTTGAATTTGAATCTCACATACAGGACTTGTGAGAAACTGATGGAGCACACACCTGTGATCACCTCCATGCACACCACCCATTTGAATATGCACTGCCCCTGCTGATGCCTGGAACAGCATAGAAGTTTCTGTTTTGTTAAATACACTGTTATGCATTGCTAGTAACTAAGCTGTGTAAAACAGCACTTTGGTTTATGTGTCACCTTCAAAAACACAGGACATACACAGTTTTATATGTCAACTGTCTTGTTCTTCCTCCGACCAGTCTTAGTCAGACCACTGATTATGTACCTTGTGAAATTGCTGGATCCAGGTTGACCCTGCATCCTGTCAGCCTGACTGACACCTTTCTGTGCATTACCCTAAAGGTTCCTTGTGGCTACATATGTACCACACTTGCATTACCAAACCTCTCATTCCTCAGAGGGTATTTTGTCATGTGCTTCCTCAATGCATACCCAAATACATTGTACAGCATCATCTGCTTTTTAATTGTACCATATTAGTAAAATTGTCTTTGAATACCAAAATCATGGCCCATCCCTTGTCTGGGTCTCATGTATGCATGAACGACAAAGTGTGACAGTGTACCAGAGCCGTATGCAGGGATTGGGTATGGTGCCTCCAGCAGAACCAGTTACCTCTGATAATGTGCATGAAAAGTCCACACATATTAGGACCCTGACAGTTCACGCGCTGAATCACATTGCTCACAACATATTGATGGGCTGTGCATGCTGAATAGCTGCTACATTAATCAACACAGAGGGTATGATGTTCCCAGATGCAGTGGGAACTTCACAGGCCAACCTGTGTACAAATGTTGTAATGACACCTGCCGGAACATGACACCTGAGACATTATCTCACTCAGCACACCAAGGTTGCTCTGTTGACAGTCTCATAACACGTCTTAAGTGAAAGGGTGGGACCATCCCCATGTAGGTTCTCATGTCCTTATCCACTTTACTCACATTGATCTCCGAAGGTTACTCAGTAGATACAGGAATAGCTGCCACTGACTCATGATGAGACCTGGAAGTAACTGTGATAACATACACCCCATAAAATATACAGGATCAACATTGGACCACACACATGAACAAGACACCTCTGTGCAATTGATCACTGGAAATATGTGGCTACATGCGGTCTCGTTTGCTGGTCCATCACTGCCACTGGAGAGTTTTGCCTCAGTCATATGACCACAACGGTGGCGTCATATTACATTTGTGGTTCACCTTTGGCTCTCTGTGCCAATAACATGGTACCCACTTAGTCTATGCATGTGCCTGACTCACTGTGGGTTCATCAACAAGTGCCTAGGAAGCAGTTACTGAATTTCTAGGACATGGGATGGCCAACTTGTGGACCATTGACATGAACAAGCGTCTGTCATCTATCCGGTGCATGCTTTGTCATTTTTGGTGTCTACCTTACCCAAAATCTTGGAAGTGCCCACAACAGATGTTGCTACATGTATGACTAGCACATGGCCTCTCTCATTTCCACAATGACTTGCATCTAAGGTTTGGACACATTGACTTCACATTCATACAAGCATATTTGCAATAATGCATCTTGTGATGCACACACACTGGGTCGACAACTACATTAGTAGCCAATGCACACATATTGAGCCATAGGCATTGAGGTATTGTACTTATGTGCGTCACCTTGCTATCCTCTCCTGATGCCAACCATGCCCAAATTGTGCAATACATATATGTAGGCCACACATTTGGCCATCTAGTGTGTCTGCCAAGCGTGAGAATCCTGTTAAGGAAGTAGCGGGTCATGGTCCGCAGCAGTATGATGTCTCACATGTGAACATACACCATCAACACCAAAGTGGGTGCAATCAGCCTATCTCAGTTGTGTCACAAATGTAACATTACATTAAAATGGAAAAAAATACCCCAAACCAGTTCATGCCCTGAATTTGTGACACATAAGTGTCAAAAAATGATGCACAAGCGTCAAAAAATGACGCTTATGCCAGAAAAACGACACATAATGCCCTGAAAATTGGTTAAGTGTTAAGACTATTTCCAAATATATGGATGTGGCCTAATTTTTACTCCTGTGTGTCGAAATAAATGATGCACATACTGTATGCGTGAAAAAATATGACGCATACCGATAAAAATGGCAGCCATTTTATGCAGGAAGTGATGTAATAGGATATCCTGTTTACAGATTATGTACAGTGGTGGTACTTTCACTTTCACTTTGCAGTCTGTGATTCTTATAGACTGTGTGGCTGTGTTCTGAGTTTTGTCCAGTGAAATTGTGCTTTTGTCTCCTGTGTGCTCCATTACTTGTTAGTTTGTGAAATAAATATTGTTGTTGTATACTGTCTGAGAGTGTTTTGTGTACTATTGTCCAGTATTGTATTTTCTTTGTTGTTTGTGGGAGTCTGTTGTGGGTAGTGCTAATTTGGGGATAGTTGGGCTCTTTTAGTTGTTAAGTTTACTTTTTGGTACTTCTACTTTCCCCCTTTTCTCCTTTGTTCTTCTTTATCCCCTATTCCCCTTTTCAGTGCTAAGATGTTGGGTAAGCCACGTCTTGGCAAGATGGATGAGGAGGAGCTTGGGGGGTTTATATGGCTGATGTGCCATTTCCTCCCACTGATGATTGAGGCAGGGGGCAGGGTGATACAGGGGTATCACACCGAGGCACGACGAATCCGATGGGGAAAGGTCCTGCATCACTTGCAGCACGTGTATCGGAGCCAGTGGAATGACCACCAGCTGAAGCACTGCTGGGCTGACCTCATCACCAGGGAGCAAGATCTGCTGGACCACCTGGGAATAGTGATTGGTGGCCCTGTTGGTGAGTACAAATCATGTAAATGTGCACAATTAAAACCTCTGTAGTGACATCAGATGATTTGTACAATATCTGCCGGCTAAGTTGCTGAGTGTGTGGAATGCTTCGGAAACATACAGGGTCATTGATGGACTATGTGAAGGACCACAATTGCTAGCTGTCAGGAAGCAAGTGCTCTGCAAACTTACTGAATACTTTTGCTTAATGTAATTTGGTGCCGCCTTTGTGTCAGACAGCAACACAAATTAGGAGCCAATCATGTCTATATAGGTCACATTTGCCAGTGAAGTATAGATTTTCCAAAATATTGGCAGCCTTTGTTGATGCAACAGCTAGAGTGACTTTCGAAACACTACATGATGCAGAAATTGAGTGCAGGCTTCACGTCAATTGATGATAGCAATGTGGCCCAGACATATGTCTCATGTGTGTCTGGTGAGTGTGTAAGGAAAGCGTTCACAGAAGTTCTATGAATGTTAGGGATTATTGTGGTCCTTCATCATTTTGGATACATGTCAGATCTGGATTTGGAAACATAGGGAAAAAGTGTAGGGTGCCCTCAGCTAACATCTTACACTGGTATTTGGTGTTTGGTGTTCCACCTTTCGTTTAGGGATGGCAGGCCAAAGGTATGCACATGGGTTCATATCTCTATGGTTGGTGCAAATCACCATAGCTGGGCCACATCAAATGAAGAAACTGTAACAGCATGAGGGCTTACAAATGTCCCTGCCCCTCTGTACATGGTACCTATGTGTCATAAATGTGTCATGGCCACAATGGCTGTTTGACTGGTAATGCACTCCTCAAGTAACCAGGCTTTGGATGTCTCTCTTGGATGCACATGATGAGACGAATACACGCCATTATTATGTCTGCTCACTAATGAAGGAGCATGTTTGCCACCACATGATAGTAAGGGCCACTGCACGTGTGCAGATATGTGTATAATTGTCACAGGAGACCCATGCTATGTACATGTTAGCCGTGCTATATCGGATGAAGTATCATCATGTCTGAGTGGCTTTACTTACTTATGTCATCTTACACACAGTTTTTGTCTTTGGAATTGTTGGTCAGTGCACAGATTTTGAGCACATTTCTTCCTTCCATGCCTTACAGGTGGACCTGCACCCTACACTGTGGGCGAAGTGGCTTCATTTGAGGACCCCGACAACTCCAGTAAGTGTTGATATGTCTGTTATGTGTTGTGTTTGCTGGTGATGTGTGACGGACTCCTGTGTATTGAACACATAGCAAGGTATGATGCGCTGGCCCATCATTTTTCTTGTTCCATGAGTTGGATTTCAATTTCTAAGCATTTTGGAGTTTGCCAATGCTTATCCTATTGTCTTATCTAGGGATTCTAGGTCATTCCTGTAGGCCTGCAATGTGAACTGGGGTGAGTCATATGGATAACACTTTTATCAACAAGAGTCGCACTGGACCTAATCTCAGATTTGGTCTGCCTGTCAGACCCACATTCTCCCAGAATGGGGCTGCAAAATGCTTACCCACAGACTTCTGCTTCCCTATTCACCAAAGTACTTATGAAACTGCAGGGTGAACTTCCTAGCAGCATGTAGCTCCACATGTAGTGCTACAAGTATGTGGCACTTGAGTGCAATGGCCTAGGTGTGCATGCAAATCATGGCCAGGGGTTTTCTTGCAACTATGTGTCTGTTGTAAGTCATGCCTTACTGGAAGTATATGATGTGGACAAAGGTCTGCTTTTCCAGACATGTGTGGTGCTTCGATTGGTCAAGGGTTTGCTCTCTCCTATTTGTAGATACTCCTTACCTGTGGTGTGTGTTTAGAGCCAAACACATGACCAGCTTTCCTAAGCTTCCTGGGTGTCCATGTTGTTTGAAATTGTTAGTTGTTTCTCCACCCCCCCACCCTCAAACACAGGCATGGGTTTGTGAATAGTGTACCTAGGATTGATGATACAAGTATGTTACACAGACATGTAAATCAGTGAATGTTTGGTCGGAACCTAGTATACACACTCAGGTATAGCACATGATTACTATACTAGCAAGTCCATTTCCAACTTGCAGATCATGTGGCCCTAGATTTCTATCCCGTACACTAACATTTGTAGCCCTGGCATTGGCGCAGGATGTGCTGCATGATTGTTAGCTGACAACTGTCAGAACTCTGATGCCAAATTAATGCCAGTTGTTACCCATCTTGTTGGGTTTGGATGTGCTATGTGTGATACGACCTTTGTAGGCTGGCCTGCCATGTTCTTCCTCAGGGACATTCAATGATCTGTATGATGATAGGAGCTGTTACAAGTACAGTAGATGTACTGTCAGATTTACTTCTTGTGCCATTTCACACAATGCAGTTCCTAATGAAATTTTTTGCCTTTGTCTTCACAGCTGCTAACATGACACCCATCCAGGTCCGTGAGTTCCAGAGGCGGGCAATGCGTTACCAGCATATCCTGCTGGTAGATTCGGGGTTCAGACGGATGGCCTGAAGATACAGGAACGAACGGGCCTCCGGAGCATGGAGGGCTTTCCCACAGGGTGGCCCTACTTTGCCCACCACAGCCACCACCAGCACGACCACCACTTCCACCCACAGCTGGGACTGTTGTCCCAACAACGTCTACAAGTGCTCCAGGTCCTAGCAGTGGACCACCTTCAGGGCAGCCCACAGGCATTGACTATACACGCCCACACACGTCCTCAGCTGGTACCCAGACCGTCCCCAGCTGCTACAGTTGACCCTGTAGCTTTTCAGGACATGCAGCGCAAAATGGACCGTGTCCTCTGTAAAATTAGTCACCTGAGCCGGGATGTTCGCCATATGAACAGGCATGTGCGGTCCCTCCTCTTTCCTTGTTCTTATACTTAGTGGGCTTAGGAGGCTTAGTGTTAGGTTAGTACAGGCTGTTAATCTAGTTAGTGTTAGTGGGTAGGGGTGGGGGGTCCTGATTATTTCTATTTTTTGTTTTTGAGTGTGTGGATGGGGAGCTATGTTGGGGTTCTTGTGTGTTTAGAAAAAAAATAAAAATTAAAAAATAACAAAAAGTACAAAAAAATATATATTTGTTTAGTATAGGATAGTATGTGTTTAGGTTAGTATCTGTTGTCCTCCATGTGTCCCGTCTCACAAGGGGGTTGGGGGGTTAATGTTTAGAACGTTTCCTTACATGTGATAAGTAAGTTTAGCTTAGGTTAGTTAGGCACAGTTGTGGGTAATTAGTAGTTAGGGTAGATTAGGGTAGGTAAGACCTTTCCCCAAGTTTCCTCTTCTGTTATTACCGTTTAATAAATATATAGTGAACCCTTTACAGTATGTGTTAAATGCTTGTTGATCAGGGCCTTGGAATAAGTGTACATGAATTTTGTTCTATTACATTTGTGTGCTATGCTACAAACAAATCCCAACTGAGCTGTAAGATTGCCAGCTACGCCAGAGCTACCTTGCAAAGATTCCACCATTCATTGCAACCACCAATCACAGTTACTATGAATCCCAACGAGTTTTTTTCAATAAGTATGTTTTCAAAGTCACAAACAATGCTTCCAGATTTGGTATTGGGGGAACTGTTTTCAAGGAAACCCTTATAAGGTGAGTGGTCGTAAGCACTCTTGTAGTATCGTCTTCATGACTCACAGACATCATTTGTGACACTGTTCAGCATGATTACTTATTTGGATGTAAACTCAGACACCTTCCTTCATGCAGTTTTTTGAGTGTTTGCCTAGATTTGTGGGCACTGCTATATGTGTTAGTATTGCATGGTGACAACATTTTGCTGCCACTATTTGATGGCTTAGATATCCCTTGAGGAAGCATTATTCTGTCCAACACAGCATGATGGTGTATGGTTTCTCTTTTCATCAGATATTACCCTCAGGAAGGGCAGAGTATGATGCAATCCAGGCCACTGTGCAAATTTATCAGACTACATAATTTCAGGACAGTTGTACTGACAAGCTACGTATTTTGACAGGAGGCCCATTTCAGTTATCTACTGCACAGTTGATGTGTCACATTACACAGAGACAAAGTGGTTGTGTAAGTGCTATTTATTCAAAAGTGCTGTAGTGGTATATGTACGTTGTCCATGGTTGTGAGTCCATTATAGTGACATCTTCCATTGTGATCCTACACAAGTGGTAAAGGAAAATGCATTTGACATGCTGGGGTGATGTGTCAGACAGTGCAGAGGGACAGGATTTGCCAATGAGTAAGTGAGAGACAATCACTGGGCAGGATGACAAGATAAACAGTGGTACTGACAAGCCACGTATTTTGACAGGAGGCCCATTTCAGTTATCTACTGCACAGTTGATGTGTCACATTACACAGAGACAAAGTGGTTGTGTAAGTGCTATTTATTCAAAAGTGCTGTAGTGGTATATGTACGTTGTCCATGGTTGTGAGTCCATTATAGTGACATCTTCCATTGTGATCCTACACAAGTGGTAAAGGAAAATGCATTTGACATGCTGGGGTGATGTGTCAGACAGTGCAGAGGGACAGGATTTGCCAATGAGTAAGTGAGAGACAATCACTGGGCAGGATGACAAGATAAACAGTGGTTTGCAGAACAGTCATTGAGTACAGTTGTTGTAAGACTGGCATGTTACAAAGCGCTGGACCTTGGTAATAGTTGGCCATGTGGCAGGGACTAGTGCTTCCGGGTACTTTTCCGTGTGAAGGTGATCTGTTCCATGTCTTCTTCCTCTGATGTGTGTGTTGCCTCCTCTGTCCTTGGTGGTGGTGGTTGTGAAGGGGCAACACACAACTCAGTGTTAGAAGACGTGGAGTCAGACATCCCGGTCGCTGCTACCTCTGAAGGTCTTAAGGGCAGTACTGCTGCAAGGCGGATCTGCTGATTCTTAAGAATAGCAGCCACATCACAATGATTGGCAGCCAGGTCGGCCCTGAGGGGGTCATGATTGCATTCGTGCATGCAGTGGAAGGTTTGGGGTGCTAGGTGTTGTGGCAACTCCCTTACTGCAGTGGTGAATTCCTTGACAGTTTGTTGTAGTCCTTGCAGGATGGATGTTAGGGCTTTCATGGCTGCTGCCTGATCTGCAGATGACATCATGCACGAACGCACCCCCTCTAGGCTGGCTGCCATAGTTTGCATCCCCACCCGCACCGCCTTGGCCAGCTCCCGCTGTACTCCGACTACAGTTCTCTCAAATCTGGTGCCTGTGTCGTCTGAGTCCTTAGCTGTATTGGAGCTGGCAGGTCTTACAATTGGTGCTATGGGTGGGTCCTCTGTGATGGCTGCTTGTTCTGAGCTCCTCCTTGTGACAGAAGGTGGCATCTGGAGGGTTCTAAGGACATCTTGGAGGGTCTGGTGGCTGATGTTTGTCAGCTTGTCATCCATGTCATCAGGGTAGTCCTGGACAGGCATATCAGCAGGAGATCCATCATCCTCTGCAATGAAATAGGGTACAATCAGTGTGTCTGTGTTGTGGCATTGGTGATGTGACATGCCTGCCTTGTAATGATTTCACATTGTGATCTTGTTTCCTGTTCATTGCTCCAGTCTTTCAGATGGGCTTTCTCCCAGGCCTTTGGCCCACCTGCATGTCACATGTATTGTATTAAGTTATTAAACTTGTCGGCATCATCTCCTCTGGTGTAGTTTTAGGCAAAATAGAGGATTGCCACATTCTTGTCCTACTCAAGCCTCCCTCTACATCCATCCTAATGGCGAGCCCTTTCACTGGCTGTGGGTGCTCTGATGGCACTAGCAGCACACTTAACAATCTAGACCTGTCCCAGTCTCTGATCTTTCACATCCACTTATATGTAGTTGACACTTAGCGTATCCTATGCATAGCATTGTTATGGCACGATATGGATGTTAGCATTGGTAAAGTGTACAGCTGATGTTGGGGTATGTGTGGTACATTGAATTGCCCTGATAGTCGTAGCAGTGTACTATTTCCTCCTCTGACTGTGCAGGTGTATGTCAGTGACCAGTTACATGTGTCCACCCCCTCAATGCTGTTGTCTGAGCAGCATGAAATTTGCGATGTTGAGCCAGGCACAGTATGGACCCTGGCATATGCAGCATGGGTGTGTCCTTAGTGCTGTGTAGCTCCTACTGTTGATGACATTGGCTGACGTTTGCAGCAACTATGGGCATTCACATTTGACAGGACTGGAGCCTTTGTCTTGTTTCAGGGGATTGTTAAAGTAGTCATCCTCAACCCACTAATCTAGATGTGTATGATCCATGGGGACGTTACTGCCATTGGCAACTTGAGCTGCACACAGGGCGGAGGTGGTAGTGGCAACTGTTGTCACTGTTACATTCCATTTGTCGGTATGGCTAGAGGTTGTTAATTGGGAATTAGTTAAGGTAGGGGTTATAGTGGCTGATGTGTGCCAGGATGTCAGTTTGACGTTGTGCCCTTCCCTCCTGGCGTGCCTTTACCTTTGCTCCATCGTTGGCATGGCAGCATGCCCCCATGGGACTGTTGTTGGTGTAGTGTAATGGTGTGCCCCAGCTTCTCTCTGTTCAGTCCATGCCCCCATGCCATACCCCTTTACCCATGCCACTCCATGTATATGATGACTTCCATGCATTTTGTGGTCGGTATCCCTTCCCTCGCTTACAGTTGACATTGGTGCATTATAATTCCCCATGCAACTTACCCTGCATGTGCGTTGTCTCCTGGTAGTCTGTGCTGTCCTGTCCTTGAATCCCTGTGATGATCTCCTCAGGGATGACGACTGTGACCATCTCCTCCATGTGGTCCAGGGCCTCCTGGTGTGCTGGACTCCCACCTCCAGTCTGCAGTGCTGCCTTCCTGTTCCTGGCCATCTTTTCCTTTGTCCTGCACTTGCAGTCTTGCACTCGATGACTGTTCTGCATACTTCTACCACACTGTTATTCTTGTCAGCAATTTGTTGCCATATTGCCTCTCTCCTACTGATTGGCAACTTTGAGGTGACAAACAGTTGGTGCTGGTGTTCCGTCACCTCATTAACCAGAATTTCGTGTTCCTCTGCACTGAAGCGACACTTTTTTTCTTCTTAAAACTGTCCTGGGTCTTGTGTGGGTGCTCCTGACTGGTTCCTGGTCTGTTGTCATCTTCCTGGGGTCTGTACAGGCATCTGGGATCCATTTTGTCACTCCTTTGCTGAAATGGCTGTGTTTGCGGTGAATTTTGACACTATTGCATCAAAAAACACCGCATATCCGGTGTGCGTGGTTGTAAATCGACCCACTGCATTTCCGCTGCATTAACGTAATTTTGCTTTATGACGACGCTGCGGTGTGTGTAAAAAAAAAAAGACTTACACCTGTGGTTTGCGCCGACGGGCATCAAAGTATAAATTTGACGTTCGCACGGCGCACCGAAATGGCATTAGCCGGCGGTGATATTTTTGACGCAAAACTGCACCGGCGCAGTTTTGCATCAAAAAGTATAAATATGGGACGTAGAGTCTGTGCCAAAGAGGTATCCAGCGGGAAAGCCGAATGTACTGCCTGGACTGTCCTTCAAAGCCTTGGTTGTGTGTGGCTGGCTGTTTCAGGAGTTACCACACACAGAAGAATTACTGGGAACTACTGTGAGCGTAAACTGCTGTTTTATATTTTCATATGTTCAGTTTCACGGTTGGCATTACTGTCATGTATTCAGTTAGTGCTTTTGTGTTTGTAGCTTTTTTACTTATTTATAATTAGTTAATGGTTTCTTTGTTGTTTAAAAACAAAAAAGTGATGGCAGTGTGCACAGAGTGGCGCTTGGCTGGCGGTGTGCAAGGGGTGGTGCTTGGCTAGTGGTGTGTGTGGAGTGGCGCTTGGCTGGTAGTGTGTGTGGAGTGGCACTTTGGCTGGCTGTGTGTATGGAGTGGCGCTTGGCTGGCGATGTGCATGGGGTGGCGCTTGGCTGGTGGTATGTGTGGAGTGGTGCTTGGCTGGCAGTGTGCGTGGAGTGGCTCTTGGCTAGCAGTGCCAGCCAAACGGCGGTCCACACACTCCCATCCGCTGGTGTGATTGCTGTACCAGGCATGTGGGCATGTGAAATTGATGGGCCCTTGAGTGGCGCTGTCTGTTGATGCAAGTGTTGTAATGTGCTGGGCCCATGGCTGGTGGCGTGAATGGTCTGCATGTCGTGTATGAAAGATGTGTGAATGGAGAGTAAAGCGGCTGGTGCCTTGTCGTGGTTTTACAGCTCACGAGCTGTAAGTCATTGGTTCAGGTTTTTGGCCTTTCAGTTATTAACAGTGCATTTCATTTTTGTGTAATCTCTTGTTAATAAAATTTGATCTGCTGAACCATCACTCACCCTCGTGCCAAATCCAACCAGTATGTGTGGTAAAAATGTCAAAACCTCCTCTGCTGTAGTCAGACGTTGCAGCATAGCCGTGACACGCTACGTGTCTCGGGTGAGACCCCGATGATGAAGCATGCCACCAACTTGGTTGGTGGGTGAGGTGCCTTTTTAACAGAACCTAAGTGCATTTCTTTTCACAATTTTAGTGCTTGGAAGATCACAGAAGTACGTGGACACATCAAAATGATCTATTACAAAACTACCTGTGTTTGGGGGTTAGGTCACCTACATTTTTGGTCCCGGGTGCGGCCTTCATCTAGGGAAACCTACCAGACCCAGACATTTTTTTAAACTAGACACCCGGAGGAGTCCAGGGAGGTGTGGCTTGTGTGGGTCTCCCAACATTTCCTTACCCAGACTCCTCTGCAAACCACAAAATTTGCTTGAAAAAACATATTTTCCTCACTTTTCTTTGTAGGATCACCGGTCCAGCACAAATGTTCTACCACCCAGCATTCCCCTCAGTCTCCCAAGTAAAATGATACCTCAGGTGTGTGGATCCCCAAAGCAGAGTCAGCTTAAAGATGTATAAGAGAAAAATATGTGCTAATCAAATCGCTATGCTATCCCCTCAATCTCTATAGGTTTTTGGCCTTTTTCTGTTGCAGGCACCAGGGCCACCCACGCAAGTGAGGTATCATTTTTATCAGGAGACTTGGGGGAACGCTGGTTAGAAGGAAATTTGTGGCTCCTCTCAGATTCCAGAACTTTCCATCACCAAAAAGTGCAGAAAAGGTGTTTTTTGGCCACATTTTGCGGTTTACAAAGGATTCTGGGTAACAGAACCTGGTGAGAACCCCACAAGTCACCCAATTTTGATTCCCCTAGGTGTCTTGTTTTCAAAAATGCACCAGTTTGGTAGGATTCCCTAGGTGCCGGCTGAGCTAGAGGCCAAAATCCACAGCTAGGCACTTTGCAAAAAACAGCTCTGTTTTCTTTGGGAAAATGTGATGTGTCCAGAAGTGTTTTGGGGCATTTCCTGTCACTGTCACTAAGCCTACCCACACAAGTAAGGTACCATTTTTATCGGGATACTTGGGGGAACAATAGGTGGAAGGAAATTTGTGGCTCCTCTCAAATTGCAGAACCTTCTGTCACCGAAATGTGACTGAAAAGTATTTTTTGGCCACATTTTGAGGTTTGCATAGGATTCTGGGTAACAGAACATGGTAAGAGCCCCACAAGTCACCCCATCTTGGATTCCCCTAGGTGTCTAGTTTTAAAAAATGCACAGGTTTGGTAGGTTTCCTTATGTGCCGGCTGAACTAGAGGTCAAAATCCACAGCTCAGCACTTTGCAAAAAACAGCTCTGTTTTCTTTGGGAAAATGTGATGTGTCTGCGTTGTATTTTGGGGCCTTCCCTGTTGCGGGCACTAGGCCTACCCACACAAGTGAGGTACCATTTTTATCAGGAGACTTGGGGGAACACTAGGTGGAAGGAAATTTGTGGCTCCTCTCAGATTCCCGAACTTTCTGTCCCCGAAATATGACGAAAAAGAGTTTTTTCTTGGCCAAATTTTGAGGTTTGGAAAGGATTCTGGGTAACAGAACGTGGTGAGAGTCCCACAACTCACAACATCTTGGATTCCCTTAGGAGTCTAGTTTTTAAAAATGCACAGGTTTGGTAGGTTTCCCCAGGTGCCAGCTGAGCTAGAGGCCAAAATTCACATCTAGGCACATTGCAAAAAACAGCTCTGTGTTCTATGGGAAAATGTCATGTGTCCACGTTGTGTTTCGGGTCATTTCCTGTCGCGGGTAATAGGCCTGCCCACACAAGTGTGGTACCATTTTTATCAGGAGACTTGGGGGAACTCTGGGTGGAAGGAAATGTGTGGCTCCTCTCAGAGTCCAGAACTTTCCATCACTGAAATGTGCGGAAAAAGGGTTTTTTTGGCCACATTTTGTGGTTTGGAAAGGATTCTGGGTAACAGAACCTGGTGAGAGCCCCACAAGTCACCCCTCTTGGATTTCCCTAGGTGTCTAGTATTAAAAAATGCACAGGTTTGGTAGGTTTCCTTACGTGCTGGCTGAGCTAGAGGCCACAATCAACAGCAAGGTACTTTGCAAAAAAACAGCTCTGTTTTCTTTGGGAAAATGTGATGTGACCATGTTGTGTTTTGGGGCATTCCCTGTCACGGGCACTAGGCCTACCCACACAAGTGAGGTACCATTTTTATTGGGAGACTTGGGGGAATGCTGGGTGGAAGGAAATTTGTGGCTCCTCTCAGATTCCAGAACTTTCTGTCCCCGAAATATGAGGAAAAAGAGTTTTTTTGGCCAGGTTTTGAGGTTTGGAAAGGATTCTGGGTAACAGAACCTGGTGAGATTCCCACAACTCACCCCATCTTGGATTCCCCTAGGAGTCTAGTTTTTAAAAATGCACAAGTTTGGTAGGTTTCCATAGGTGCCGGCTGAGCTAGAGGCCAAAATTCACAGGTAGGCACTTTCCCAAAAACATGAAAATGTTATGTGTCCATGTTGCGTTTCCTCTCATGGGCATTAGGCTTACCCACGCAAGTGAGGTACTATTTTTATCGGGAGACTTGGGGGAACATAGAATAGCAGAAAAAGTGTTATTGGCCCTCGTCTTTCTCGTTGTTCCTTCCGAATGTAAAACAGTGTGTAAAAAAGATGTCTATTTGAGAAATGCCCTATAATTCACATGCTAGTATGGGCACCCTGGAATTCAGAGATGTGCAAATAACCACTGCTTCTCAACACCTTATCTTGTGCCTATTTTGGAATTACAAAGGTTTCCTTGATACCCATTGTTACCTCTTTATATTTCACCAAATTAATTGCTGTATACCAGGTATACAAAGAAAACCCATTGCCAGCTCTGGAAACCTAGGGTTCTTGATGAACCCACAAGGCCAATATATCTCTGCAACCAAAAGAGTCCAGCAGAAGTAACGGTATATTACTTTTGAAAATCTGACTTTGCAAGAAAAAGTTACAGAGTAAAAAGTGGAGAAAAATGTTTTTTTTTAACCTCAATTTCATTATTTTTTATTTCAGCTGTTATTTTCTGTAGGAAAACCTTGTAGGATCTACACAAATGACTCCTTGGTGAATTCAAAATGTTGTCTACTTTTCAGAATTGTTTAGCTTTCTGAGATCCAGCTATGGTATTACACCCATTTCTGTCACTAACTGGAAGGAGGCTAAAAGCACAAATTTTTTTTAAAATAGGGTATGTCCCAGTAAAATGCCAAAATTGTGTTGAAAAATGTAGTTTTCTGATTCAAGTCTGCCTTTTCCTGAAAGCTGATAAGATGGTGATTTTAGCACCACAAATGCTTTGTTGATGCCATTTTCACTGAAAAAACCACAAGCCTTCTTCTGCAGCCCTTTTTTCCTATTTAAAAAAAAAAAAATGAAGGCCCTCATTACTACCCTGGGGGTCGGTGGTAAAGCAGCAGAAAAAAAATGGAATTATAACCGCTGCGGTCATCCGCCACTTCACCATTCCGACACCATGGCGGTGATGATGGCTGGGCTGGAGATTTCAGTCTCCAGCCCGGCAGCCGTCACTAGACCGCCAACGGTATCAGGACCCTGCATACCGCCATGGATTTCAGGTGATTGGGAACCGCAATGAGAACCATGGTGGTGGGCACTATCAGTGCCAGGGAATTCCTTCCCTGCCACTGATAGGGGTCTCCCCCACCCCCGCTACCCCCACGAGTCCTCCCCCCACACCCCCTGCCACCCTCCAAAGGTGGCACAGCCCCCCTCCCCACCCTGACCCCAACATGCCCATATACACATATACACACCCCTACATGCACACCCCCCCAACATGCACATACACGCACCCCTACACGCACACATACATCACGACAACACATACCCGCACACATACAGACATGCACACCGACTGACCCGCACACATTTACCATACACACAGCACCCCCGCACGCATACATGCACTCACACACCCCCTCTCCACACTCACATGCATCCCCCCATGCACGCACACAACACACATCACCCCCCACCCCCACCCCCTCCACTAACGGACGATCAACATACCTTGTCCGTTGGCCCTCCGGGAGGGGACGGGATCCATGGGGTCAGCTCCGCCACCAGCACACCGTCACCAGAACACTGCCACACCATATCATGGGACGTGATTCTGTGGGCGGTGTTCTGTTGACGTGGCGGTGGAGGTTGAGCAGCCTCCACTTTCCCGCAGACTGCCAGTATGGCTGCTGGCGGCTTTCTGCACAGAAAAGGACGGAGGGCTGCCAGCGGTCATAATACGCAGCGTCGAAGACCGCCACCACTGGCAGTCTTCAGCACGGCGGTACCTCAGCGGTCTTGCGAAAAGACTGCCGAGGTCATAATGAGGGCCTACATTTTTGCTGTATTTTGGATAACTTTTTGGTCTTCTCCCGAGGAACCCATAAACTCTGGGTACCTCTAGAATCCCTAGGATGTTGGAAAAAAAAGACACAAATTTGGCGTGGGTAGCTTACGCGGACAAAAAGTTATGAGGACCTAAGCACGAACTGCCCCAAATAGCCAAAAAAAGGCCTGCCACTTGAGGGGGAAAAGGCCTGGCAGCGAAGAGGTTAAATAAGTTAGCTTTTCTTACTAGTTTCCCACATGACACTATCATACAATATTCATTTTATTGTTTATATTAGGCTGCTTGGAAAAGGTGTTTCTTTACTTCAACAATAAATACTTTGCTTTTTTTCTTGGCATTGCTAAAGTGGTACAGTATTGATCCTTTAAATTGCTGCCTCCCACTACTATTTTTTAATGGTGCATTTTTTGGAATAGACATTTTGCACACATTTGGCTGTTTTTAAAAATATAATAATTTATTTTGTAGGTGTAAAAGTGTTGTATTAGGAGAAAACTCTTGCAGTTTAGCAAACAAAAGAGAGACACCATGGCTTTTAATTGGTATAAAGAGTATGCATACATAAAGGCTGCGTCTGTTTGTTTGGTTTGCTAAATTGCTCCAGTATCAACATTCCCTATTGCTGTTTGACTCTTTTTATTTTTTTCTTTCCGAAGTAATTTTCACAACCGCATTTTTGTAATGGTATTATCGAGATAAATTCGAAACTTTAATTCTCTTAAAGCATATATCACTTGAAAAATAGCGTTAGTTTAATATTGGTTCCTACATTTCTACAATCTTTTTATTACTATATGTTTGGGAGCTGGTAAAAAATGATGTCTTAATTTAATATTGCTACATTCGTTTTGTAACTGAACCCTTTCATACATCACTAAATAATATGGTTAAAAAGTGGTTACAATATTCCACTTAAATGTGGTACTACAGTTGCAGGTACCAGAGATAATCTTGCAGGTTTCTGAGACATGTTTGCATACCACCCTTTATGCACGGGAGCTGTCCACGTGATAGATGTTGTTTTGCAATGTAGGGCCAGATTTATACTTTTTGACGCAAAACTACGCAAACGCAGTTTTGCGTCAAAAGTCTTAGCACTGGCTGTTGCCATTTTTTAGCACCGTCTGGGTGTCATATTTATACCATGACGCAAGATGGTGCTAAAAAATGGTTAGAATAATTATTTTTTATGTTAACCATTGCGCCTTGTGGTAAGGCAAAATGAAATTAAGGCCGCAAAAATGACTCTAACCTGTTTCATGGCACGTAAATTTGTCGCAAAACAGAAATGTACCATTTTTAACCACATTAGTGGCAACTTCAGACACTAATGCAGAAAACAGTGCAAAGGAGAGGCAAAATGGACCCAGAAAGCCAGGAGAGACCCCAGGGCGACCCCAATCAAACAGGAACCAGCCAGTAGGACACACACAAGACCCAGGGGAGGGAGAAGAAAAAGAGAAAGTGTCATTTCAGTGTGGAGGAGCATGAAATACTGGTGAGAGAGGTGATGGAGCATCAACATCAACTCTTCATCACCTCTTAAATTGCCTATTTGAAGGAGAGAGGCAATCTGGCAGCAGATAATAGACAAGATTAACAGTGTGGCGGAGGTGAGGAGAACCGTAACTGAGTGCAAAAAATGCTGGCATGATTCCAAGCGAAAGACAAAAGAAAAAATGGCAAGGCACAGGAAGGCAGCACTCCAAACTGGAGGTGATAGTCCAGCACCACAAGAGGACCTAGATGAGGTGGAGGAGATGGTTGCTCCGGTCATCCCGGAGGAACTGGTCACTGGAACCGCAGAACAGGACAGCACAGACTACCCGGAAACACCACAAATGCAAGGTAAGTTGCATGGGCGAAATTAATGTTAAATTGTCAAGTGCAAGAAGGGGGAAGCATTTAGGACACACAAAATGCATGTTAAATGAGCGCAGAGGGACACATTGCGTATGAAGCAAGTTGCACCATGCAGACGTGAGCTACACATGTACTTACGCCTTGGTAGTGCCATGCACCACAACACATACACAACCTGGACATATGTCAATCACCAGGGCTAAATACCTATATGTACATATGCAGCACATGGGATGGATGGCATGTCTAATGACTGTGCCTCTGATTGTGTCATCACAACATCCTTTGCATATAGTCAAATTAACCCTACCAACACGACCAAGACATCAGAGACTTGGAAGTCAGTCAATACCATTCCTGGGGTTACGTCATGGTGGTGTCCCTTGCAGTAACACCTTGCAACTACCTTGCCTCATTGCCCAAACACATGTGTGCTGCACCTTACAGCACACAATTTATTGCAACCATTCCTAACAGTACCCAGACATGTGCCGGTAGCACCTCCAACCCGCACATTAACAACACATCTACATAAGGCAGCCACCACTACATCATGCTGTGAGGGTGCCCCCCGGATGCAGGGAAAAAATAATCTGGGCAGGCACTGGGGGAATAGAAAGGTGGGCCTGTATCACTGGAAACATGCCACTACCCAGAGCAACTAAACGGGTGTAGTGTGGAACCACATATCTTGATGTTGATCAGAACTATGCCACTACAGAAAATATGTACCACAGATAGCAAACTGTAGGTCACAACATATACAGGCTGAGCCCACAACTACTCTGACACAACCAAGTGAGACACATAGGAATGGGGAAATAACCACACACATACAACACATGGTGTATGATTGTGAACACAATGGTGTACAATTTCACACTGACGGTGCATGGGCAAGTCTGGTTTGGTCAGCCTGCCAGTGCAGTGTACCCTTTGCGTTTGGCAGTATGAGTCACACGTTGGGATGGTGGGTGGAAATCTGTCTGCTCATGGTAGCTCTTTGGGGCACTTAGCACAACATTGTTGATGGATCAAATAGAGTCAGTGCCAGTCTTGGGGTGCATTGAGTTTGACAGGACACGCTGCTCTTAGCCCTGCAAATCCGGCAGTGTAAAGGGCAAAGTGGCAGGGCAAGGGACCCCTTGCACTGCCCATGCCAGGTGCATGGGCTGTGCAGGGGTACCCAGGGGCACACCACCTCACCACCAACCTTTACATGTGAGTTTCACTGCCATGCAAAGGCTGGTGGAAAAGCGGGAACATACCTGGACGGTAGCGTTGATCATAATTTTGGTCTGGTGTCACAAGACAGGTGGCATTGCCAGTCTGTAAGCTGCAGGAAACCTACCAGTGCCAAGCCAATGGCCCATGGGACATTCCCCATTGACAACATGTGCCACTACCACCTGCGTTGTTGGGGGTGGTCATATAGACAATGACAGTCAGGTGGTCAAAGGAATGCCGGACTTGTAATGAGGGTCCATGTATGCACCAGTATGACTACCTGCAAATCACCATCAAACTAGCTTGAAGCCCTGACCTAAGTTCAACTCCAGTTAACTGGCTATGTCCATAAATTAATTTACCATCAGGCACTGTCATATACAAAATTATGTACACTGCAAAACATGATACCCATGCTTGCCATCCCTGGGTCCACCCCTGTGCCTCTGTCAATTTAGCTGCACTGCCACTATGCTGCATCTCTTGCATCATAGTGCAAGGATGGCTGCATTGCGGGGGAGATCATAATTCTGTAGGAAGGTGCACCTTCCAGCACAGACAGAAGATGAAATGGAAATCTGCTAGGTCCATGTATGCTGTGCAATGTAGTACACATACACATACATCAACATGAGGAGCTATCAAAGGAAACAACAGCAAAGTGTCTTGGCACTGCCATCCCTTGGGGTGGTGCAAAGTTTCAGTACCACCCAGGTGTATGTGAAACATGTAAGACTGGGACAGGGGCATATTGCCATGTGTGTTGCTGGGGCTTGACCACTGCAACACCCATTGCAAGGCCCTACCATGCAAATGGATGCATAGGGAGGGTTAACAATTACAAGATGGTGTCAAGCCACAAAAAAGATATACATCACACCTAGTAGATATGACGCAGCCAATTGTGCCACCTGAGCTTCCCTCATGTCACACTCAGGTGGGGCAAAGGGCTGATAGACTGCAACCATGATGTACAGGCACAATGTTTGGGAAGTAAGATGACAATGAGCCTCCAATAGCAAGTCAGTGATGTGACATGTCAACTGCCACAACACAGAAATATTGATTTTACACCATCTCATTGCAGAGGATGATGGCTCTCCTGCTGATCTGCATGTCCTGAAGAACCCCAATGTCCTGGATGACCAGCTGACAACCATCAGCCAAGAGAAAACTCCAAGATTTCCTGGTATCCCTCCAGACACCACCTCCAGTCACAAGGAGGACACATAATGTAGCAGCCATCCCAGATGCCCCACCCAACACCCCAATAGTATGAATTGCCAGCACCAATACAGCTGAGGACTCTGAGGACCCAGGGACCAGCTTTGAGAGGACAGTGGTAGGAGTCCAGTGAGAGGTGGGCAAGGATTTGCGGGCGGGGATAGATACTGTGGCAGCCAGCCTAGAGGGTATGCGCACATGCCTTGTTACGGCCAATGAACAAACTGCAGCCAAACGGGGTACACACTCCCCACTACATGGAGTCAGCAGTATCTGAGGGACATAGCTGCTGCCATGAGGGAGAGGCCACAACAACTGCCCTTCCAAACTGGCAGCAGCATGATTGGGAACAAGCTGGACTCCATGCACCGGAAAGTAGCCTCCCTCAGGGCAGACATGGCTGTCTACTGCCTGTCTACTGCTGGAATGTTGCTGCTATCCTAAAAAATCAGCAGATCCTCCTTGCTGCAGTGATGCCATATGTTGTTCCACAGATGGCAGCTGCCGGGAATTGGGATTCCACATTTCCAACCACTGAAGTGTGCGTGGCCCCCTCTACCTCCCCAGCACCACCATCAAGGGCAGAGGAGACATCACACACATCGGAGGATGAATATGTGGAACAGATCATCTTCACTCGTAAGAGTTCCCGGTATCACCAGCCCATGCCACTTGGGCAGTGTTTTCCTTTGTCCTGTGCTTGAGATCATGCCATTGTTAGCACAGTTGGGTATGTGCACTCTTCACCGACACACTGTTGACCTGTCTGCTATGGACTGTCATTGTCTCTCACTTACCAATTGGCAATTCCTGTTCCCCATGCACTTAACAACACTTCACCCAAGCATGTCCCATGACATGTCCCTCAACCCTGGACTTGTGTTATGTCACAATTGTATGGATTTCACAATTGGGGTCATTGACCTGGACATTGTAAATATTGCACCACAACACTTGTAAATAAACACCTCCTACACAAACAGCATGTCTTTGTGTATTGTGATACATCTACTACGCTTAGGAATTGTGATGTGTGTAACCATGTCATTAGTCAGTACAAGAGTGCAGGAATATGGGGGCACATACCTACACACAAGGTCCCAACATGACAAATGTCAATACTGGTCTTATCCCCTACAAGCAATTCACTGAGTATGTCAAAAATGAAGAACACATGTATTCTTCACTCACTACATACGGCGGCAATGGCTGTGAAACAGTTCTCTGGCAATATCGTCAACGGGGAGTACCAGTAGAACACATTGGTATGATACAGAGGTACCTAACCTCATTAGTGATTGCCACTAGTCACTTTTGCAGGATAGAGTTCAAATGTAGGCTGTTGTCAGATGTGCTACAGTTCCCAACATTCCTATGCAGGACCCCAACACTGACAGCTGAATTACCACACCTACCTGTCCAATATAAAGTAAACATAGTCACCTTGAGTGGTGGGTACATGGGATGGCAGATGCATGGACAAGTAGATGTGTTGTTGCTGCCAATGTAACAGCTCAGTTGTCATTAGGTGATGTTCAAAACAAACAGAAGGGGGCTATTCTAAAGGGAGTGTTAAAAGTTAGTTGGTCCTGTGTACTGTACTCCCATCAAACTTCAAAAAAAACAAAAGGGTACATAGTTCCAGACAAAACAATTATACATAAATACAGTGAGTAGGAGATAGGTCCTGTGAGTCTGCTTTCTTTTGAACAAGAGCCATCACTCACCCAATGGTGACATGCTTCATCATCTGACTTTTGCTCCTCGGCAATACCAGGAGCACGGAGCAGGGGTAGGTGTATACCGCCTCGTGGTTCCAAAAAGTGGGATAATTATACCAGTTTGGACCACTGATGCTTGCTGCCATCCCGAAGGGGCCCATCCTTTAATACAAGGAGGGTTCCTGTGAAACAATTTGAATATTAATTTAATATCACATGTGGATGAGGTACGTTTTGGTCCTGACGAAACGCACTGATCTTGAATGACTTTAAATGGGAGAAACATGTTGACCTTATTAGTAGCAGTATAGGGATTTCTGTACTGTCATTCATAAACATTCTCTGAATCTAGGGAGTGTAGACTAAACTTTCATTTTTTCCTTTGAGGGTGGATTAGACATTATTACTAATCCTTTCCCCACATTACGGTTTTTAATCATGACAGGGGTCTGATTTTGATTAAATATGAGCTTTGCAGACCTCTAGCTATTTTTTTACCTCGCACACTCATATCTTTCTATGGCAGTCCCACATTCCAGCACTCAACGACCGGCATCACTATATCCAAAAAGATCTCCGGCAAAGAACCCCCATGAGGGGCCCATTAGGCATTGTAGCACCAGCCTGACGAGGAGCAAAAGCCCGATGATGAAGCATTTCACCATTGGGTGAGTGAGGGCTGTTGTTAAAAAGAAAGCAGACTCACAGCACCTATCTCCTACTCACTGCATTTATATATAATTTTCTGTCTGGAACTGTGTACCCTTTTGGTTTTTTGTCATTAGGTGATGCACATGTCAAAAGAGGGATTCAGAGGCAGGACAGACTCTCTAGGCCAACACACAATTTGCACTATGTACTCATGGGAAGAGCCTGAGACACAAGCAAATGACACAAAATGTATAGGCATATGCAAAAATGTTTAAGTATTAAACTAAACTAAAAAAAATAATAAAACCTACCCTATCCTAAACTAACCTATTCTAACTATACTTAACCAACAACTAAAGCTAAGTACCCTATGCTAAACTTAACTAACACATTTAACACTACACTCTAAACATTGGTCCCCACCCCCTAAAGGTACAAGACACATGCAGGACAACATATACTAATACTACACATATACTAACTAAATCTAAACAAATATATATATATATATTTTTGTGTTTTTTTTAATTGAAAACACATAGATACCCCAACATGAACCCTGCCCACCCACCCACCAATTAACACGTAATAAATAACCCACCCCCCAAATCCACTTATCCTAACTAAACTACATACCTACACTAACCTAATCTAACCCCCTAAAACCCACAATAAAGCATAACTTAAAATCAGAAGGGAGAGGAAAGAACTTGGAGGTGGCAGTTCAGATGTGACTCAGAGTTGGGCCTTCTTCAGTTTTTTCTTGACACATTTTAGCCTCTAGTTTTAGTGGCCACCTCCTTCTCCAAACTGTCCAAACGTTTAAGGGCCAGGGAAACGTCCCTCTGCAGATCCTGAAGCAACTGCGTGTCCATGGCAGCAGGTGGTGTGGGCTGTTGCACTGTTGTTGTTGTAGTTGCAGTCGATGTTGTGGGAGTGGTGCCAGATGTACCCCGCTGCACTGTTGAGGAGCTAGGTGTTTGCTGTGCCTTCTTAGCCACTTAGCCAACCCTCCTGAGAATGCCCGACATTCCCCTGTTGCCCTCTCTCCACGGTAGCGGCAAGACATTTTTCAGAACCCAGATTCCACTGCCATAATAAGGCGGTACCTCACTGCCCTCTTTTGAAATGCACGCAGCTCATCATTGGTCATGTTGGCAGCTGTTAAATGGAGGTAGGTAACCATCAGTGTCAGCATTGTGTGGAGTCTGTACAGATTAGTAGCTTACAATGCTAAATCGAATACACATGCACTCCAACTCAAATTCCAGAAAAGACAATGGCCCTGATAAATGTAACGACAACACTGCCTTAGCATCATTTTTATGACACTAAAGCAATGCAAACCGAGAAAATGAACCAAACATTTGGAAGTGTGCATTGCTTTTGTGTAAAAAAGGCTAATGCAAATGCAGCGCTAACTTTACATAGATCAGGCCCAAACTTCCTCATCATCTGTTTCTATTTCCAACCACACATCACTAGTTTCTTGGGCATGTGATTGGGAGGATGGGATGCTGTTGGTAACCATGAGGGGGTCAGAACTGATAGGTACACATGCAAGTCTGACCAATAGGACTGTCACCTACACTGTGAGCATCACATCTACCTACAAAATTAGTATTCATGTCCCCCTGAGCCTAAGGGGGGATGGCCATGCAATCCATCAACTCAACTGTCTTGGTCATCCACCAAGGCCTGGTCACTCATACAGGGAGTCAAGGAGTGGATCATATGTGAGGAGGGCTGGCTACTAGGAAGCTGGTATCCATAGGTCTATCACATCTACATTCATGTGTCCAGGTGTAGACGGCCATCAATACCAGATCTACCAAACCTATTACTTTCACACCCATTTCCATACCAGCATACGTTTTCCTTGGGCCTGTATGCAAATCAATTATATTCCACATAAGTGTAACATAAATGGAGTGCAAAAGACGGAGCACCATGCTGGAGGGAAATTGCCAGCCCAATCCTCCATCTTCATGACAATGTACCAAATTGGGTTAAATATGGTGCATCCCTGTGTTGTGAGAATGATGGAGTGCACCACTGCCAATATTCTTACAGCGTTGCACTCTGACATTCTTAGCCACATATGGCCCTGCATGTGGCTTGTCACCACCTTGTGTACATGATGCTGGCTACTGTGTACCACAAGCCTCACAAGATGTGACCCTCTGGTGGTGCATTGGGATCCTTTAAATGTGCCATAATGTCAGTGTTAGACCTGACAACCTTAGGATGGTCACCCCAAACTTTTTGCCTGCCTCCCTCCATTTTTTGGACACTGTTTTTGCTGATTTTCGGACTGATTTTGAGTTTATGGAGACTTGTGTGAAGCCTGCATATTTGGGTGACATATGTACATCTTTGGTGCATGGGAGGCATTATGAACATGGCGGTAAACTCCGCTGTGTTCATGCTGGCGGTCTTTCCATAGACCGCCAACCCCCTTGAGAACCTGCCGGCCGCATTACGAACATTCTGCTGGGCCGGCAGGGGGAAACAGTGTTTCCGCCTGCCGGCCCATAAGAATGCAGGGCCAGGACATTGCTGACGGCTCCACATGGAGCCGTTGTCAATGACTCTGTGCTGCGGGTGCAGCAGTGACCTGTGCGACGGTGCACTGCACTAGGGCCCCTGCACAACCCATGCCAAGTGCGTGGGCAGTGCAGGGGCCCCCAGAGTTGCCCCGGAGCACCCTTTCTGTCTGTCTTTACCTGACGGGGGAACCCACCAGGAAAAGGCTTGGGGAAATAGGGTACATTATCCATAATGTAATCCGCCATCGTCAGGCTGCCTGTTGGCGGTAGCCTGGCGGTGGTGGAGGGCCGCCACAGGCGGCCTTCCCTGTGTACATGCTATAGCTTTTCAGACCACCATTCCAGTGGCAGTCTTTTCCGCCACCGCTGGCATGGCGGTCTGAACCGCCAAGTTCATAATGACCCCCATAGTGTGTATGACTCACTCTGCCTACGTTCCACCCAGAAATTCTTTTGATCACAAAAGATTATTTAAACACGTTGCATTTACCAATGGTTATTGGTTTTGTGTGGTGGACCTGCAGCACTAGCTGCATATGTTCTCATCCATACTAATGTGCATTCCATGGACGTGTCCGTGCATTGTGTGAGGTCATGTGTACCTTGTGCCAGGAAGGGGGCCCCATGGCAGTGGCAGGACAGATTACCATAGATAGTCTGCGCAGACCCAACTTCTACCATTGGTTGTTATACCTGGGCAAATCATGATTCCATAGTTACCAAGGATGTCCCCCCTTGTCACACATGTTCCATGCAGCCATTGCAACTCTCACACTGAGTTGTGACAGTGTTCAGTTCCAACATGACTTAATTTCTATTTTTGACATCCACTACCTCATGTGTGGGCTCCTTGCATACATCATATTTTGACATGATGTAGTTGTGTGTGATGACCTATTGATTAACAAATTGGCAAGGTGGATGTACAAAATATGTTGTGGTCCATAGATTGTGTCCTTCAGTTGTCACATACCAGTGATGAGGCTGTTATTGATGTCTGTGATAGTGGCAGTACAATCTTACACATCACATATGATGTTGCAACAGTCCTTGTCAGATTCCTATTTGTAACATCCTCCTTGAGGTTAGACTCACATTCCTATGGTATATGTAGTGGAGATTGAGGAGACCAAAGCAGGATTGGTTGTATAAGTGAAGTGTTTATTAACAAAATTAACAAGGTGAATTCAGTGGTTCTTAAGAGTATACGTTGTGAACTATGTGCTGTCTCCGGCGTACCCCAGCATCTGTGTTGTGCTGTTCCCCCTCCATATTGTCACCACCATCCTCCTCCTCATGGAGGTCATCAACCTGGTCATACATAAGAAGGTTCATCCGCACACATATGTCATGCAGGGTAGCTCATGTCAGGATGATTTTGCACACAATGTGTGGAGTATCTAGGAGGCTGCCTCCTGTGAGGTCCAGGCACCTGAATCTTGTTTCCAGTATGCCAAATGTCCTTTCTACGATATTGTGTGGCTTACGGTGTCCCTCATTGTATGCACGCTCTGCTGCTGTGCTTGGGTTTACAAATGGGGACATCATCCACGGCTGTATGTCATAACCCGGATCCCCTGCAAAAGATTAAAGGTTGTTTTTAAGGCTTGTAACAGTTGTGTCATGTAGCATGGCAGTTGTCATTTGGAGTTGTTTGTGACTTATGCATGTTAGTGGTATGGTGTGAGTTTCTGGCCTTGTGCAAAGTTCTTTTAGCACTGTGTTGTTGAACATGACAATCTTGGGTATTAGCTCAAGGACCTGGGACATATATTTTGGATTCCTAGCTGATGCTCAGTATATATGTACAATGTGTTGTATAGTGCACCTTTGTATCAGTGTGCTATCAGTAGAGGTGACATGACATATCCTCACAACACAATGGGATCAGATGTGATGACAACGTGGTAGCCCTACAGAGCCTGGACATCCCAGCCATTTTGACATGTGTCATTACAGATGAAGTGCAACACTTAGGCCCATTTTAATGAGTAAGTGACAATGCACAATACAGCTTCAACATTGACAGCACTGTGCTGCAACATTTTCACTATGCAGGAATGCTCCATGTTTGACATGTTACTAGGCAACATTTTGTTGTCTCCTGCACTGGTGCCAAGTATGCAGCCGTGTACCAACACTACCAACCTCGCACCAGGGTGCCTGGCTAGCTGCCCTGTGGAGGTGGATGTATCTGTGCAGGAAGGGACACCTTCCTATACATATGCAGTTTTGATGGACAATTGGCTCTTTCTGTGTGTGCAGCAGTATGCAGCATGCATAGGTGGCACATTTATACGAGGTCAAATCACAGTCTATTTCCTTATTGCAACCTGCAAATGGCACCCCTGGGGTGGTGTTTGATGTTGAAACTGCCTCACGGTTTAGGTGACACCTACATTTGAGTCAGCATCATCATGCTAAGTATCTTGTGGTGACAGACCTGCAGCAACACACATTGCAAGCCCCTTCCATGCTAAGCGCTGTATGGGAGGGCGTCTAATTTACAATGTGGCTTCAGGTCACAAAAGAGTGGTCATCTGCAAACTTGTACATACAGTACAGGCCATGACAATGGCACTGGGGCTCTTACATAGGTCCCTTGTTGATCCTGAGTGGAAGCTGATGTTTGTGCCAGCCATCAGGTGTCAAAGGTTGTATATCCCATTATTTCAGGATGATCAACATTACTACCAGTGTCTCTCCTATCTTCCAGAACATGAATCAGCATTTATACTGTCCACACATGCACAGTGCAGGCTATAGGATGGACCTCAGCTACTTAGCAAATGTGTCCCTTAGCACAGTGCATGTAAGGTCAGTGATGTCCGGAATACTCCTACTGGGTCCCACTTTGGCTTCCATGATCTGCACTGTCTAACAGTAACTCTGCCCCATGGTGGGCCATTTATTGTTTATGGTACAGACATGATGGTGTTGTGGGTCAGAACGTGGTGCATGTGAGGTGGAACTACAATAAGTGTGGTGCCCCTTCCCACAAGTCTGGCACATGGTTTGTGAATGCCGTTAATGTTGTATTCCTATGTGTGTGACCCAATGCATCAGGCAGATGTATATGCACACTACAGGTAAGTCAGGTATGTGTTGATGAGATGTAGTTGGTATTGGCACCAGATGTCTGGCATTTGATGTTTGTTCTGGCAGAGACTTGCACAGCATGATTTGATTGATCTGTGCCTATGTGTGACTCATGTTACATGAGTATGGTGTATGCTTCTGACATTGCTGTGCTATTCTTTGTTTGATTTACTGTGTGTGTGAAGTGTACATAGTAGGCATCCTGTGGGCACTTGTAGAGGTTTGTGTACATCTTCTGTTTGCAAAGGATACATATCTGCACCTGTCCTTTACGTGGTGTGCCTGTCAATTTGTGGGTGTGTTATGTACATGTGGGTGTATGTGTTTGTGGTGTACACTGATTGTGCTGTAATGCAGCATGGTACATATGTGTTGCTACCTGCACATCTGTGTTACCCTGGCCATGTGTTTTTGGAGTTCTGTATGTCTTGTGTGTCCTACGGGGTTGGTGTGTTGCGTGTAAATTGCTAGGTTTGTTGACTTACCCACAAGTAGACCATTTCCATATTGGCCATCCTGGAGGTGTTCGTTGATCCTGCTGTGCCTGAATATGTAGGCATCATGGAAACTCACAGGATACTTGGCCAAAATGTTTGGGAATAGTCCCCGGTGGTCCACTATGGCCCACACATGTTTTCCTAGTGGCGTGTGGGTCTCATTTTAATGCCTGGTCTGACCCAGGTGTTAAAATTTGACACAAATCTGAGTTAACGTCATTTTTTGGGCCAGTCTCCCTTCCCGCGCATCATTTTTGCCCGGGTGAATAAATATGGTGCTAGGGGCTTCAGATAATTTTTTGGACTGGAATGCCTACCTTGCATATCATTGACGCAAGGTGGTTTCACTCATCCAAAAAATGACATTACCTCCAATATTTTGTTGCTAGATGGGTCTAGCGTCAAAATATAAATATGGAGTTAAGTTTGCACTGAATTAGCATAAAAAATGACACTAATTCATCGCAAAGCAAGTATAAATCTGGATCGTAGTGTGTACATTTGTCCAGCACTGCCTCTGCCGGCCATCAATGTCTCTGTGAATCTCATATGTTTGTGTCCATGCCGAAATGTGGTATTTCCTTGTCTTTTTCACTGCACAGCTTTCCCCATTCAGCTGTGGGTCCTCTTGTGCGATCAAAATCTCTGCTCTCCCCCATAATAAATGGAGAAAAGTGTGTTTGGGAGTGAGGGGAAATGAGAAAAAGATGCCCCAGGAGGCACTTGAGGCTCTTCCAAACAACATAATATATGAAGATGGCAGATAAACCTGTGTACATTGCTGACAGTATTTATTTTAACACTGGGAAGCTTGCATTTGAATCCATCTCTTACTGTGCCATCCCTCTTTCTTCTTCACCCACCCACCACCCTATCCCTGTCCTCGCTACTTAATTCCAGTCCATACCACACAATGCTACTACCAATAATTCACTGCTCTCCATACCATGTAATTACAATCCACATAATTCAGCTCCACACAATTCAACAAAACACCACACAATTAAGTGCCACATGTTAGACCTGACAGCCTTAGGGTGGTCATCCCCCCAACTTTTTGCCTTCCTCCCTCTACTTTTCTGACACTGTTTTCGCTGATTTTAGGACTCTGCTAAAGTGCACATGCTCTCTCCCTTAAACATGGTAACCTTGGTTCATCCCCAATTGACATATTTGATTTACTTATAGGTGCCTAGTAAAGTGCACTACATGTGCAAAGGGCCTGTAAATTAAATGCTACCAATGGGCCTGCAGCACTGATTGTGAAACCCACCTATGTAGCCCCTTAACCATGTCTCAGGCCTGCCATTGCAAGGCCTGTATGTGCAGTTTCACTGCCACTTCGACTTGGCATTTAAAAGTACTTGCCAAGCCTTCAACTCTCCCTTTTCTACATACAAGTCACCCCTAAGGTGGGCCCTAAGTAACCCATAGGGCAGGGTGCAATGTAGGTAAAAGGCAGGACATGTACCTAGGTCTTTTATATGTCCTGGGAGAGAAAAACACCTACATTTTTATTCCAGTACTGTGGGGCCTTCTCCTTTCTTAGACTAGCATTAGGCCTGCCCTCATCTACTTTTTGAGTGGTAGATTATGATATGAAAGGGGTCACCAGGTCATATTTAGTATGGCCAGAATGGTAATAGACAATCCTGTTTATTGGTGAGGTTGGGTTTTTTTATTACTATGTTAGAACTGGCACTTTTAGAAAGTGAGCATTTCTCTGCACTTAAAAACCATCTGTGCCTTACAGCCTGTCTCCAATCAACATCTGGGGTGGTCTGGTTGACAGTTCCCTTGTGCATTTCAGCCAAACAACCACAAACACAGGACACTCAGTCCTGCCTGCACTCATCTGCATATTAAATGGGCCTTCCTGGTCTGGAAGGGCGGAGGGTCTCACACTCCCATTACAACGGTCTGCCCTCACACAATGGACTGCTAAACCCCTTACTGGGACCCTGGCAGACAGATTTGTACTGGAAAGGGAACTTGTGCATTTAAAATCCACTCTTTGAAGTCTCCCCCACCTCAACAACATTTTTGGGTGTATAAACTTGGTCTCTGACCCCACCAACTCAGGCACCTTTGGACCTGCACCTGCACCTGTCAGGAGGAACTGCCTGGATGCCCAAAGGACTCATCTTTGACTGCTTGGCTGAGAAGGACTGCTGCCCTGCTGTTGCCCGGCTGCCCTGCCGGCCTCTGACTTTGCTGAGAAGGAATCTGTCTTCTACAAAAGTGCCCTCTAAGGGCTTGGAGTGAGCTTGCCTCCTGTTTTGAAGTTTCAGGGCCTACAAAGGCTTCACCGGCTAGCTTTTTGCTAGTTTCTGACTTCAGCGATGCCGGGATGACTTCAGCAACGCCAGCAACGCCAGTGACAATGCAGCCTGCTCCTGCTCCATGGATCTAGCTGCACGCAACGACCGTGGCCTGCAATGCAAGTCTGACGCCACGACTCCGCTGACGTCACTCAGGGTCCTCGTTACACTGCGAAGTCAACACATCCCATCCTGATGGACCGGACCCAGCAACCTGCCGGGTCACAAAGAATCGACATATAAAGGACAACAGCACAGCATCTCCCCCCAGCATCCGATGGAACCAACGCCTCACCTCCATCTGCCTCGCAGTGCAGAACTGACGCCTCATCTCCTCGGATGCTGCATGGGACAGACGGCGCACCGACTCCAGCAACGCCTCTTTCCGACTCCTTGCGACGTCCTTGTTCTGCGTTTTCCAAAGGTACTGTACCTGGGGGTGCATGTGACTCCGTGATAAGCACCGATGGTATTGGATTGTTGGGAACGACTCTGTCAACAACGACGTGATTGCCCCAGTTGGAGCTATTCTGTTTCTAGGGGCTTTAGCTGGATTTCATCTTTAAACATTCATAACTCTACTTATGTACATTGGAATTTTATCGTTTTGACCTTATTGTATTCAGATAAATATTATCTGTTTCTAAACAGCATAATTGCACCACACACAACACATTTGAACGTCTCACAATTTCAGGACACAAAGTTCCACCCCACACAATTCCACTCCATGCCATTCTACTCCATGCCATATAATTACAATCCATCAAATTCAAGTTCACATATTTCCACTCTGTTCCATGCCACATAATTCCCCTTTTCACTTTACATAATACCACTTATGCAACATAATTCCACTCCAATCCACATAATTACACACCATGCAACACAATTTAACTCCAGATAATTTCACTACACATGATTTCATTCCATTCTAAATAATGACACTCTATGCCACATAATTATTGTTCACATATATACAGAGCTGCAAAACACATCATTACACTCCAAAATAATCAACTGTGTGCCATGCCACATAATTTCACTCCAGATATTTTCACTCACACTATGCCACATAACTCCACAGTGCCAAACAATCCAATGCCACACAATTCCACACCACTCAGCACAATTCCAGTCTACATAACACCACTCCACACCACATAATTCAACTCCACATAAATCCAACCAACCCAACATTGCAACACACCACATAAATACACTCCACACAATGCCACATATGCCCACTTAACATAATTCCACTCAACACTACACAATTCCATGCCACAATTTTAAAGTCCACACAATTCGCTCAACACCACAGAAGTCCACACCAAACCACATAATTCTACTTAACAACACATATTTCAACTACACACCACATACATCCAATCTACAGCATAGAATTCCGCACCATGCCATATAATCCAATACCATGCCACATAGTTCCACCCAACTCCATCACAGACAATACCACTCGACATAATTACACTCCTTGACACACAATACCACTCAACATAATTCCACTACTTTCTATACCACATAATTGCTATTCACATAATTTCACTTCACACCATGCCAAATAACTCCACAACACATTACTCCACACAATGCTACAACATTCAAATCCACACAATTTACAGCAATACAGTTCCACACCACACAATACACAATTCCACACTACACAGTTCCACTCCAACCTACATAATTCCACTCAACACCAAATAATTGTAATCTACACAATATTGTTTAATATTATTCTACATCATGACACATTTCACTCCACTCCAAGCCACACCACACAATGCACGCCATGTAAATCACAACACATCCATCAACTCCACTTCATAACACATGACTAAAAGACATTGGGGGTCATTCCAACCCTGGTGGTCGGTGTTAAAGCGGCGGGCAACCCGCCAACAGGCAGGCGGTAAAAAAAATGGAATTCTGACCCTGGCGGAAACCGCCAACAGAGACCGCCACTTTAACACTCCGACCGCCACGGCGGGACAAACAAACAGCGCGGCGGTCACCGCCAACAGACAGGCGTGAGACAATGTACCGCCCACCCTATCACAACCCACCAATCCGCCACCTTTTCCAGAGCGGTAGCCCCGACGATAAAAACTTGGCGGAAACAGCCATTACGAATGGAAAACACTCACCTCTACACACTCCACGAGGAATCTGGACAGCATGGAACCCGAACTACACATCCTACCAGCTATTGTCTTCCTGCTCCTCTACCAGGAGCACGAACACCGGCGCAGAAGACACCGGTGAGTACTGCACCTACGACACAGGGGAGGGGGGAGGGAAAAAATTACGGGGACACACATATGCGACACACCCATCCTCACCCTCACCCACAACTACATACACATCAATGCAGAGCAACAACTCAGAGTGACACCCCCCAAACCCCCCGGAAGAATGCAAAGAGAAAATAAAATGATCATGAAATTTGAAGTATATTGTACGGCTAAGTAAAATAATATATCAAACATCTATAACTATATATACATATGTAAATTGTCCTGTCCAAATTGGGTATCAGCCATTGTTCGTGGGCCAATGGGCCTAAACACATGGGCAAAGCCCATACAGGAGACCCGAATCCATTGGAGAGAACACTGCAGGGGCATCAGATAGCAAAACTACAGGCACCTCAGGGGGAAGGGAAGGGAGGGCACCTCAGCCAGATGAGTCCACGACGCCAGATCCACGAGGGGCCTCCATGGCCACTGTTCAATCCTGGGGAGTGCAAAGCCACAGTCTCACAAGTCTCTACAGTGGGTGGATTGCCCACTGTTCAATCCTGGGGAGTGCAAAGCCACAGTCTCACAAGTCTATACAGTGGGTGGGCTGGCCACTGTTCAATCCTGGGGAGTGCAAAGCCACAGTCTCACAAGTCTCTACAGTGGGTGGATTGCCCACTGTTCAATCCTGGGGAGTGCAAAGCCACAGTCTCACAAGTCTATACAGTGGGTGGGCTGGCCACTGTTCAATCCTGGGGAGTGCAAAGCCACAGTCTCACAAATCTCTACAGTGGGTGGATTGCCCACTGTTCAATCCTGGGTAGTGCAAAGCCACAGTCTATCAAGTGGATTACAGACTCCACTGGTTCTGGAGGAGGCATGGTGCCCAGAGTGCTTCGTGCAGCCCTGCCCGACACAGATCAGGGCCTGCCCCTTCTGCCAATGGGCCAGCGGTGCTTGAGACGGCGGTGCCCTGTTCAGCGGTGCTTGACTTGAAGGGCCCAGCGGAGCGGTGCAGAGACGGCGGTGCCCAGCAGAGCGGTGCTTGAGATGAAGGGCCCAGCGGAGCGGTGCTTGAGATGAAGGGCCCAGCGGAGCGGTGCTTGAGATGAAGGGCCCAGCGGAGCAGTGCTTGAGATGAAGGGCCCAGCGGAGCGGTCCTTGAGATGTAGGGCCCAGCGGAGCGGTGCAGAGACGGCGGTGCCCAGCGGAGCGGTGCTTGAGATGAAGGGCCCAGCGGAGCAGTGCTTGAGATGAAGGGCCCAGCGGAGCGGTCCTTGAGATGTAGGGCCCAGCGGAGCGGTGCAGAGACGGCGGTGCCCAGCGGAGCGGTGCTTGAGATGAAGGGCCCAGCAGAGCGGTGCTTGAGATGAAGGGCCCAGCGGAGCGGTGCAGAGACGGCGGTGCCCAGCGGAGCGGTGCTTGAGATGAAGGGCCCAGCGGAGCGGTGCTTGAGATGAAGGGCCCAGCGGAGTGGTGCTTGAGATGCCTATTGGCTTTAACATGAAGTTTGACATTGCAGATGAGCTGTGTTTTTCAACATGGTAGACCAAGCTGCGTTTTCCGTAATGAATTCACACTGAACCCTAGCGTGATAAGAGAGCGTATATTTTGTGTTTTCCTCTTTATCCAGCCTGGGAACGAGCGAGGTTTGGAGACTTGGCCTCTCTCCAACTCTTGTTCTGTTCCCACTATGTACAGTAGCCAGCATGTTTTGACTAAGGGGCCTGTTAGCAGGCTTTTTGCATTATAAGACAATGTCCCTGGGCAGCAGCAAGGGGGAATTTTCCAGGACTTCAGTCAGGAGCAGACATCAGCTGCCTGACCTCCCGTTTGGGTGGAAAATCTCTTTTTCGCAGTTGAACAGGAGTCATCAACTTACAGGCATAAGAAAGATGAAGAGCAGTGCCCTACCGTGATGAATTTGTACTTTTATTCTTTGCTTTGAAGTTATGCTATAATATAATCACATGTATGTGCTATGTACATTGCAATTGAGAAGAAGTACTTTGATATATTTTGCTTTCATTACTGCAACCACTTTTAAACGTGTGCTTCCAACCTACTAATCTCGTCTCTCAGGAACCTTGTGTTGAAGTAATAATAAATGTCTTCTTTAAACTAAGAAGTGCATTCCAGAGAAGTTTCATCAGCTCGGTCATAAGATAAGGAAAGCAAAACAACTTATTAATACTAACCCTCCAGATGCAAGAACGTATTTAATGTGAGACCTAGATACTATAAATTAATTACCGGATACATCAGCTCACATACAATATGATAATATCATATTCAAATATAGCAAGTGACCAAAAACATTAGAACAATGCACATTAGCAGATTATGCTTCGATGCATAATCATAAAAGCACAAGTAACCAAACTAAATTTCAGAATGACAACGAAAATGTAATCCATGAAACAAACTTCTACTGCTCAGATGAGGAGGAAATTGAAATAGACAATTTAAACCACGAAAAAAGCAATGTGCACGTGAAAAACCAATATCTCAATTAAATGCAAAACAAAAAAAAATATGCGTTACTGCAGATTTAATAAAAAAAAAAAAATCAGAAAATCATTATAGAGAACTAATAATGCTACACTATCCATGGAGAGAAGAAAATAAAATCATTTTGAATAACAAAACATGCTTTGAAAGAAACATTTAAGTTAAAGACATTGTTAATAAACATCATGACAAATATAATAAATCAAATGAACTGATTTCTGATTTTAAAAAATGTACATCAACTATGAAAAAATATTGACATCTCTAGTATCACCCATAACTAATAGCACTAACAACACAATACTATCTGATGCAACATAAAGTGGTAAACAACATACCGAACATCAGATTTTATATAACTTGTCATTATATCATATATTTAGGCATTGGAGCCAATGCTAAAGAAGACACCATAATTAATTATGTCTTACCAAATAACAAATACTATAATATTATGCATAATTTAACAGCTGAACAACTAAAATTTGTTTACCGTCATTTACATTGGATCAAAACTAAAGAAATACCATGTGATTCATTTTTGTATGGTGGGGCAGGAGTTGGAAAAAGCTTTCTTATTATAGGACTTAATCAAACACTATTATGTTATTACATTGCTAAAGCAGGTAACACATGTTAAACTATGTGCACTTACAAGGATCATGAGAACAACTAAATGACCTACCATTTGCAGAATTGATAAACCAGTGAAGAGAAGGATATCATACAGAAACAGATAGTTTACACACTAAACAATGTGAAAAACACCCAGATAAAAGTAATTTAAGAATATACCATATATCATGACAACAAAGAAGTAAATAACATCTTTAATAAAGTTTTGTTATAACACATACAACAATATTCACATTTCACAACTATAACAATTGATACAGTTAGGGCCTCATTCTGAGTTTGGCGCTCCCATGACCACCATGTTGGAAGTGGCAATGTGTGTAACCTCCACAGGTAGGGGCATCAAGGGGGCAGGCAGGCACCTCAGGGAGCATTGGGGGGTGGGGAGGGGGAATTTGGGCTTGGGCTTTGGAGGGGTGGGTTTTGGCTTAGGTTTGGGAAGGGGGACCTTTTTGGGTGGGGTGGACCTCTTCTTGGCAGGGGGAGAGGGATGGGTGCTGGCAGGGCGGTTGGGGAGGCCTTGGAGGTGGAAGGGATGGCCTTGGGGAGGGAAACTGATCATTTGGGGGTGTCACGGGGTGGAAGAAGAGTAGGGAAAAGATCAAGGTTGGAAAGGAAAACTCTTTTAGACACACAGGATGGTCATCAAAAGGGGGTTTGGGTGTGGAGGGTGAGAGAGCGGTTGTCTGACGTTTAGCTGTGGATTTCTTGGGTGCACGTTTGTGGGAGGTGTACTTATATGTGGTGGGTGTCTGTGGGTGGGTGAGTGAGGGGGCCTTTATGTGTCTTGGGCTGAAGGAGGTGGAGGTACTGGAAGATGCTGTGGTGGGTGGATGGCTGTCTGTTGAGGTGGTGACTGCAGGTATGGTGGATGTGCTGCATGTAGGCGTGTCAGTGGTTGTCGTGTCTGTGGGTGTGGTGACTAGGGTAGATGTCTAAGGGTCTGCTGGAGTGGTGTCTGCGGGTAGGATAGGTGTGGTGGCTGGATCAGTGAATGTTGCTGTGGGGTCTGCAGGTGTGCCAGGTGTAGTGTCTGTGATGCTGGGGGTGGTGGGGGTGTCAGTGCATGTCGTGAATGTTGCTGTGTCTGCAGGTGAATGTTGTTTGTGTATATACAGGTGGCGTGTCTTGTAGTGTTTAGGTTTGTCTGCGCTACCCTTGGATGTTGAGGTAGATGGATGCCTGCCTGTTATGTGCTTTGGCTGGGTTGGGGAAGGGGGATTTGGACTGGGAAGAGGAAGGTTGGAGGGGGGATGGTAGACAAGGGGTGACTGGCTGCTGTCATTGTGAAGGCCAGAGCCTGAAATGATATCTGTCGGCCAGAGATTGTACTGTGAATGCCCTCCAGGATGGCTTTCCTCTGTTGGATCTGGCTTGCCAGTCCCTGGATGGCATTCATAATGGCCGTCTGACCCACAGAGATAGGTCTCAGGAGGTCAATACAAAAACAACAAGTGATGGACGGAATGCTGAACATTGTCAAACACTCACCCCCAGTCATAGATCTGGGTTTAATTCATCGTTCTTTTGCACACCATGCCACCCCAGTTTGGACCCAGCCATATGCAAATCAGTCTTGACCCTGTTCCTCATGGGAACAGTCCAGACCGAACTGCCAAGCCAGGTCCTCACTGGACCGGAAACAAGCATCCTGGGACCGGTTTCGGGGTTTCACCCCTCATCAGCTAGGCTAGCTTGAATCCAGTGGCATGGGAAGCACGGGACCCACGTCTGGGCATACCCTTCCCACTTAGGGTGACAAAACAAAGCCAACAAGTGATGGACGGAATGCTGAACATTGTCAAACACTCACCCCAGTCATAGATCTGGGTTTAATCCATCGTTCTTTTGCACACCATGCCACCCCAGTTTGGACCCAGCCATATGCAAATCAGTCTTGACCCTGTTCCTCATGGGAACAGTCCAGACCGAACTGCCAAGCCAGGTCCTCACTGGACCGGAAACAAGCATCCTGGGACCGGTTTCGGTTGTTTTTGCACTCAGGAGCTCACTGAGGGCAGCAGGGTGACCAGGGTCTGGGGCGGAGGTGCCTGCGGCAAAGGAGATGCTCACCCTCTTGGATGAGCGGGCACAGCCAACTGGGTGGGAAGCTACAGGAAGGGTGGTGAAAGAACTGGGGGTGGTGGACAGAGATGCCACAGGACTGGTTCCCGATGGGTCCACCACCACTAGGGAGTGGCCACTGGAGGAGGACTCAGATGAAGATCTGGTTTCCCCCATGGCACTCCCCTCTCCCTCCGAGTCACTGGGTCCCTCGGTACTGTGATGCTGTTAATGGAGGTCCTGTGGCCAGAAGCTTCCCCACTCGCATGTGCCCTATCTCTTTCGCCTGCCGGTGCTGATGCTGAAAATCGATACAGAAGTAGAGTCATCACATTCACTTGATAACACATCCATGACAAATCACACAGAAATCACATACCATCATGTCAACTGACCCTTCTCAGGAAGTTCCAGTAAATTTCCAGCATCATGTAACAACACAATACTATGCATGTCCCTCAATTTCTCAACTTTCACACATCAGCAAAGCAAGCTAACAGGAACCTACAATATTATGAAATCAGTAGACAAATCATACAGACCAATACCATGACTAGGTGCCCTAATCACAACTACATAGTCAACCAGTAGACAAGCAATGGATGCTCAATGTAAGGTAGCTGAACAAGTACACAGACCCAAGCCTTACTACACAAATATGTCACCCAGATGTCATGTACCAGGCAATAACCTATGTTGCAAGTTAAGGCATGCAACCCTGGTACAAACAAGCCATACCTACATCAGGTAACATAGACTCAACCATATCACTATGTACACATACCATCATATGACATATCAACATGTTACACCTGCCAAATGTTGGTCAAGGAGGTAGGACACATGTCACACACACATACACCAATTGCGATGTAGCATGGTGTGACAATGGGCTCAGGCCCTAGCTGGCTATGAAAAATGCCTCCAGAAGACAAAACATAATAGTTATGTAAGTACCAAGTAAGCTCACAACAATGTCTCACATACAATTAGCAGTTTACTAGGCTGTGTGTGTATAAAAGAGACTACTGCGCTGTGCAAGAAAGAGGGAAGCAGGCATTGCTAACGCCAAGATGAGTAAACCAATTTGTCACTGAATAAGAAGCAAAATCACTACCACTTATCAGAAATGGCAAGCCTGGCATCTGTCTGTGGTAGATTCCAAGAGGCAAAGCATACGTGACGCTAATATAACAAGTACAAAAACCATGATGCAAGCCAACAGTCAGGTCACAGATGTGTTTATTAACTACCACAACTCCACCACATTTGTTTATTGTCAAACAGGATGTTTCCAAACACCATTGGCCTCATTTATCATATATTTTATAGTTACAGCAAGTATACATGTTACATTTCAACAGAGAGGCATGAAATTTGTCTTTAAATTTACACGTGATGTTGACACAGTACTATCTGGGTCATAGCTGTGAGTGGACCACCATTGCCGATGTAACATATCTACACATGTATACCATGGACAAAATATGTGCCAAGTGTCTGCTATCAGCACATCAGCATGCCAATCACATTCTTATACCACATATCAACATATGTGCCCCAGTGGAAATGAAGCATATGCAGACTGGCAACCTACATGCATATTGTCAACTCTGATGCGACATCACACACGTCATTGTATATTCCTCACTTATCAAGGGCAAGTACCTTGCAACAGGTGTGAAGATGTTAGCTATGTATGTCATGTGACATGTCTGATGGACACCACTGCATCACATAATGCTGTGACTCATCAGAAAACAATACACACTGGAGATGACTTGCCCCTACAAGACTTCAATTCACACATAGACATACCCTCTAATACGTAGCAGAGGACAGAAAGCAAGAACCGACCCACCTTTCTACTGTGACATTAGGGTGGAGTGATTTGTTGGTGGGAACTGAAACCCACCAGGGTAGTGAAACTAGTTCACTGGAACCCAAAAAGCACTGTCATATGTGATCCATTCTGCTCAATAGAACTGAGGGCCCCCCAAAGGTGAGTACCATGTCTCAAAAAAGATGAATGTGCACATCTGTTGCCAATACATGACTTGTGTACATCAATGTGAGCACAGAAGATCTGTGACACTTTACACTTACCACATTGTCAGAGCTAACATCCTGTCCCTCACTCAGTCACCTGTTAAAGGGGCAAACATGTGCTTGGTATGTATTTATTCCCTTGTGATTACTGTGCTGCCTTCAAACGCCCATCCAACTCAGGTTAGGCCACCGCCAAAATGCGAGACGTTAGGGGGGTTATAGTCCGAAGGGCAACCTGCCCTCTTTGGGAGGACAGCCCCAGCTGGGCCTTTGTGATCTTCTGGGCCCCATGTCTCAGGTCCTTCCACCTCTTCTGACAGTGGGCGCTCCAACGGCTGTGGAACCCCAGGGTCCACACCTTCTTGGCAATGGCACGCCAAATCCCCTTCTTCCGATGGGCATTGACCTGCATGAATGCAAAAGACAATAATGTAGATCGTGTCCACAAGTGCCACACAAGAAAAGTCAGAGGTAACCACAAGTCAGTCCAATATGCCAATGACAAACGGTCTTTACAATCCTGTCCACCTATGGTACATAGCAGACATTGGATAGGGGGACATAACCGATAATACTCCCCAACAGGGTGCCCATCACAACCACCAGCTCAGCCCCTGCACTGACCAGGTACGAGAGCAGTGTGTTTAGTGTGACATGAGCAATCCACATGACATTGACCAGGAACATGATATGACATATCACACACACTTGCAGGTGACAGCTTCACCAAATTGCAAACATAGCACACATGTCCATAGACCCTGATGATCTCAAGCTGCATAGGGTCCCCACAGGTCACAGCCAGGCTACATAAAGACCCATATTGCCAGGACAACATACAAGGTGGGGTCACATGTTGTGCACACAAACATGCAAGCCTCTACATGGGTGCACCTATGCACATACACATGCACCCACATGCTACTTCAGGAAGTGGGGGACTTTGGCCCTCATTCTGACCCTGGCCGTCTTTTCGCAAGACCGCCGAGTTACCGCCGCGGTGAAGACCGCCGACCGCGCCGGTATGCCGCTGTGCGCATTCTGACCGCTGGGAGCGTTCCGCCGGAAAACCGCCAGCAGCCACACTGGCGGTCGGCGGGAAAGTGGAGACTGGTCAACCTCCACCGCCACGCCAGCAGAACACCGCCCACAGAATTACGACCCACATTTCTGTGTGGCGGTCTTCTGTTGGCGGTCTTCTGTTGGCGGTCACCTCCCCATGGCTCCCGTCGCCTCCCGGAGGACCAACGCACAAGGTAAGTTGATCGTCCGTGAGGGGAGGGGGTGGGGGGGTGTTGTGGGCGTGCATGGGGGTGTGCGTGTGAGTGTGTAGAGGGGGTGTGTGAGTGCGTGTATGCGGGCGGGGGGTGCTGCTGTGTCTATGGGTAATGTGTGCTGTTCGGCAGGTGCGCATGTCTGCATGTATGTGTGCGGGTATGTGTCCCCGTTGTGTATGTGTGTGTAGGGGGTGTGTATATGTGCATGTTGGGGGTGTGTGCATGTCGGGGTGCATGTATGTGCATGTCGGGCTGGGGGTGGGGAGGGGGTTCGTACCACCTCTGGGGGGTGGCAGGGGGGTGGAGGGTGTGGGGGGAGGACTCGGGTGGGTAGTGGGGGGTGGGGGAGACCCCTATCAGTGCCAGGGAAGGAATTCCCTGGCCCCGATAGTGCTTACCGCCATGGTTCGCACGGCGGTTCCCGCCCGCAAGAAACCACGGCGGTAGGCAGGGTCATAATACCCTTGGCGGTCTTGGGACGACCGCCGGGCCGGAGTGCGCAAACTCCAGCCCGGCGGTCATGACCGCCGTGGCGGTCGGAGTGGAGAAGTGGCGGTCGGTCGCGGCGGGGACCGCCGCGGTCAGAATGCCATTTTTAATACCGCCGGTCTGTTCGCGGTCCGACTGCCGTCTCTCCGCCGACCGCCAGGGTCAGAATTAGGGCCTTTGTGTCTTTCAAACAATTTGCACTATACTTCCAAAACATGTGTGCACATAAAAACTATGGCAGTCATTCCAACCTCGGCGGTAAAAGGCGCTTACCGCCATGCAGAAGACCGCCATAACACCGCCGCGGCCGCGGTAAACCGCCACGGTCATTCTGACCCACAACAGGCAAACCGCCAAAATACAGACATCCACAAAAGTCCGCCACACCAAAAGGCAGCGAGAAACTGGCGATGACCAAACCTCCACCGTCACGCCAACAGAAATACGCCCACACTATCACGACACACGAATCCACGCGGCGGTCTTTCAACCAAGGTATTCCATTGGCGGTACACACCGCCGTGCTCAAAATACACACACACTTACAAAACACAACCACATTGGACAATTTGAAATACACACACCTGATACACATACAAACAACACTCCCACACACCCAATACAATATAAAACACACACCCACATCACCCACAAACCCCCACTACTAGAGATTCGTGAACACGCACAGAGAAAAGAGATACGAGCACACAGACGCGCAATTCACTGTCACCCAGCAATATTACCACGCACTTCAAACTACACACCAATACACATCACCACACTTAGCACCACACAATCCACCCCACATATCACCCCCACCGCCCCATGGCACCGCAAAGACACCCCAGGTTTTCTAACGAAGAACTCAGGGTCATGGTGGTGGAAATTGTACGGGTAGAGCCACAGCTCTTCGGGACACAGGTGCAGCACACCACCATTGCCAGGAAGATGGAGCTATGGAGCAGAATAGTGGACAGGGTCAACGCTGTGGGACAGCACCCAAGAAATCGGGATGACATCAGGAAGCGGTGGAATGACCTACAGGGGAAGGTGCGTTCCATGGTATCCATGCACAACATCGCGGTGCAGCGGACTGGCGGCGGACCCCCCACCTCCTCCCCCAGAATTTACAACATGGGAGGAGCAGGTCTTGGCAATCCTGCATCCTGAGGGCCTCGCAGAAGTATCTGGAGGAATGGACTCTGGTAAGTCTCATCTTCACTACTTCATCCCCCCCACCCCACCAGCATGCCAACTCATACCCCCACCCTCACCCCCATCACAGCCAATCCATGCAAATGTCTCAGCATCACAACCCACCCATCCCAACACCAAGGCCTGCATGCAACCACAAAGCATGGACACCCATCACCTAAGCATGCCCACTGCACATAACCATCCCCCCCCAAACCACCGTCACAAAAGCCCCCACACAGGAATGCAAGCACAGGGGTACACCGGCACCCACCCATTGCACGCTATGGCACACACAGAAGCAATAACCATACTTTTATACCCCTGCAGGACCCGAACTCCACGTCACCGCGCAGGAGGGTCCACAAATGTCCACTCCACCCCCAGAAGAGGCCCACAGTGATGACAGCAGCTCTGTCTCCCTGGATCTAGATGACCAGCCCGGCCCATCGGGGACCTCGGGACAGTCGGTTCCCCTCAGACAGCCACAGGCCACAGCAGACCTTCCCCCCTCTGGGAACACCAGCACAGCACCCACCCAGCGGGCCCATGTCTCTGTCCCCAGGACACGTCAATCAGCGGTGTGTCCACCACTACAGGGCACCCAGGTTAACCCACCACCCCAACAACAACAGGGACCTGGGGGCAGTGGTTATGGGCACACGGTCCAGGGGACAGAGGCCCAGGGAAACAGGGGAACTGGTAGGGCTGCTGTGCGACAGGGGGGGGACAGGCCCAGGGAACCCACTCTCCACGAGGCCCTCTCCTCCATCATGGGAGCCTACCACCACTCCCAGGAGACGATGACGACGGTCCTGGCAAGGTTTCAGGAGATCCAGCTTCTGCAGGAGAAACAGTATATGGGGTTCAGGGAGGAACTAAGAAACATCAGTTCCGCCATGGGCACCATCGTAGTGGCTCTGAATCAGGTAGTCACCACATTGCGGGACACTGTGGCACCACAAAGGGCCCCTGTCACTAGCATTGACCAAGAACTGCCTACCACCTCCGCCGGTGCTAGTGGACAGGAGGCCCCGACACAAGACCAACAGGCCACCAGAACCCCACCCCCTGCAGAAGGAGAACCACCCCACAAGCGGGCCCTGAGATCCAGGAAGAAGACAGAGTAAGATGCCAAGACCCCCGCCAGCAAAGGATACCTCCCTGATTGTCATCCCACTGTCCCACATTGTCACCCTGTCCACCCTTAAACTGTCCCTGCTCCACTTTCCACAGGCATATGGACAATGCACCTGTGATACTGATAGTCTGGACTCTGCCATGGACAATCCTCCACCATCACCCCTCACCGATTTGCAACCACCCACCAATTTAGAACACCCTAATAAACACACTTATTGCACAAAACAGTCTGGAGTCTGCCTGTGATTTTAATACAAATGTATTAGACATGACCGTGCCAAAATGTATACGTACATTGTGATGACAACATACCACTGTCACACAGCTGTAGTCCATGGGAAACATAGCAGATGTCACGCAGTGGGGCCAACATCTCTGAAATCGGAAGGGAAAGTCACAACTCAGTTACCATACACTGGGGGAAAAGGTCAGACAGTAGAGAGGTAGTAGGGGTTAAGTATATGTAATATGCCGGTGTGGATTCTTACCAGTGTGTCATTGAAAATACTGCTGTATTACTGTGTTCCTGTTCTCTATGTCGTCCTCTTCGCCTTCCTCCTCTTCACTCTCCACAGGCCCCACAGCTGCTACAACACCACCATCTGGACCATCCTCCTGCAGAAAAGGCACCTGGCGTCGCAAAGCAAGGTTGTGAAGCATACAGCAGGCCACGATGATCTGGCACACCTTCTTTGGTGAGTACATTAGGGATCCACCAGTCATATGGAGGCACCTAAACCTGGCCTTCAGTAGGCCGAAGGTCCGCTCGATCACCCTCCTAGTTCTCCCATGGGCCTCATTGTACCGTTCCTCTGCCCTTGTCCTGGGATTCCTCACTGGGGTCAGTAGCCATGACAGGTTGGGGTAACCAGAGTCTCCTAATAGCCACACACGGTGCCTCTGGAGTTGACCCATCACGTAAGGGATGCTGCTATTCCGCATGATGTACGCGTCATGCACTGACCCAGGGAACTTGGCATTCACATGGGAGACGTACTGGTCAGCCAAACACACCATCTGGACATTCATGGAATGATAACTCTTCCTGTTCCTGTACACCTGTTCACTCCTGCTGGGGGGGACCAAAGCAACATGTGTCCCATCAATGGCACCAATGATGTTGGGTATATGTCCAAGGGCATAGAAATCACCCTTCACTGTAGCCAAATCCCCCACCTCAGGGAAGACGATGTAGCTCCGCATGTGTTTGAGCAGGGCAGACAACACTCTGGACAACACATTGGAAAACATGGGCTGGGACATCATTGATGATATGGCCACTGTTGTTTGAAATGACCCACTTGCAAGGAAATGGAGCACTGAGAGCACCTGCACTAGAGGGGGGATCCCTGTGGGTTGGCGGATTGGTGACATCAGGTCTGCCTCCAGGTGGGCACACAGTTCCTGTATAGTGGCTCGGTCAAGCCTGTATGTCAGTATGACATGTCTTTCCTCCATTGTCGACAGGTCCACCAGCGGTCTGTACACGGGAAGATTTCTCCATCTCCTCGCATGTCCCAGCGGACGATGCCTATGAAGGACAACAGCGAGCACAGAGTCAATCAACCCACAGGTATGTAACCACAGCTTGTACATAACACGAGTCCCAATGCATTGAATGGCTTGTATGAGTGTCGATGGAAGGCCTAGGTATGTGTGACGCAGTAGAAAATAAGGCATGTGGGCCCCTGAAATGGCGGCTGCCTGACCTGTGTAGTGCGACAATGGGATTTGAGTTCAATGCGCTGGCGTGGGACACCATGGCGGTAGGCGGTCGAAGACCACGGCGCAAAGCTGCATTGGTTAACATTGAACCCTATGGGTCTCAGGAGCCAATGACGAAGTGCGCCGACGGTCGCGGTACGAACCGCCGCGGTACGCACCGCCGCGGGCGTGACCGCCATTTTCTATCTGCTTAATCACTCGATACCTGATCTTCCACAGGAGAGGACCTACACTGCAAGTGCTGCTGTGACCACGGTCTGGAAGAGACAATGGCTCATGCGACTGGGGAAAGGGCCCCTGCCTTCACTGCTCAGGAGTTGGAGAAACTCGTGGGTGGGGTCCTCCCCCAGTATGCGCTACTCTACGGTCCTCAAGACCAACAGGTAAGTACACTGGGACCATGCTTTGTGGCCAATGCCTGTGTTGAGTCGGGTGGATGAAAGATGGTGGGGAGGGGAGCGATTGAGGCATGCATCAAACGACAGATGAGAGCATGTGCCACATGGCAAGGGTGGGAATGGGGGGGCCACTCACATCGAGCATGCAGAAGGTGATGGCTATTCTTCTCTCCCTGTACATGTCACATAGGTCAGCACCCACCAGAAAATCGGTATTTGGCGTGCCATCGCCAAGGACGTCCGGACCCTGGGGATCCACCACTGACGGGGCACCCACTGCAGGAAGAGATGGGAGGACATCCGACGCTGGAGCAGGATGACGGCAGAGGCTCAGCTGGGGATGGCCTCCCAACGTGGGAGGGGTGCCAGTCGTACTTTGACCCCCCTGATGTCCCGGATCCTGGCGGTGGCCTACCCCGATTTGGATGAGCGCGTGAGGACATCACAGCAGACACAAGGGGGTGAGTACACTCAAATCATGGTGACTTTGCGCGCAGTGGAGGTGTCTGGGTGGGGGAGGAGGGCTGTGGGTATCCCTAGGCCAGGGCGATATCTGTAGGCTAGGCCCCTTCGTAAGGCATGGCCCTGTGCCCCCGCCCCCCACCTCTGTAGGGTGCCAAGTACAGCTATTCATTGCCCTGTGTCATGTATGTGAGCAGAGGTCACCCATAGGCTTGTAGGCCATGTCCCACGGATTGCGTAGTCGTCCCCAAGTGCGCGGCGTAGTGCAGGGGGCTTCTGTGTCTGTCCTGTCCGCCAACGGTGTCGCCAATGCATGCACTCAACATTTCTCTATTTTTCCCCACTTCCCTTTTTTTTGTTGTCTTCCTGTTTATTTGTGCATTAGCATAATCAGGCGGAGGAGAAGTGGCATCGGAGCACTAGGGAGCTGCATCTCACATGGCCATGGCGGGCCATGCAACTGACTCGGAATTCAACAGTGAGACGGAGGGCGAGGGGAGCTCCACAGCGGGGACTCGTGCGGATGTGAGTGACAGCGACTCGTCCTCTGAAGGAAGCTCCCTTGTGGTGGCGGCAACATCCGTGCCCCCCGCAACAACAGGTACAGACGCCACCCAGCGCACCAGCACCGCCCTCCCAGCAGCCCCTCAGCGTTTGCCCCGTGCCCGCTCACCCAGGAAGGTGGGCATCTCCTTCGCCCCAGGCACCTCAGGCCCTGCCCCTGTCACCCCTGCTGCCCTCAGTGAGGAGGTCATTGACCTCCTGAGGACGCTCATTGTTGGGCAGTCTACCCTTTTGAATGCCATCCAGGGTGTAGAAAGGGAGGTGCACCAGAGTAATGCATTCCTGGAGGACATTAATTCGGGTCAGGCTGCCCATCAGTGATCGTTCAACACTCTGGCCTCAGCACTGATGGCAGCAATTGTTCCTGTCTCTAGCCTCCCCCCTCCAACTTCCTCCACCCATACCTAATCCCATGTACCTCTGCCTATCCCAGACACACCATCAGACCAGCCTGCACACACCTCAACACCCAAGGGAAGCTCAGACAGACATAAGCACCACACATCACACAGGCATTCACACAAGCAACATCCACATGCAGACATACCAACACCCACTGCCTCCACTGTGTCCCCCTCCTCCTCGTCTCCCTCCTCCCTCCCGTCACGTCTCCACTCACACCTGCATGCACAACATCTTCAGCCACTACGTCCATCACCAGCACACCCACCAGAACCCACTGCACACGTGCAGTCACCACCCCACTACCATTCACACGTCCCCTGTGTCCTCTCCCAGTGTGTCTGTCACCCCGTCTTCCAAGCTACACAAACGCAGGCAGCCACCCACCCAACAGCCATCCACCTCACGACAGCCTCCAGCCCAAGCACCTGCACCCAAAGACACCAGACTTCAAACTCCTACAACCACAACCTCTTCCTCCACTCCCATACCTACTACACCTACCCATCCCTCTCTTCCTAAACTTATTTTCCTTTCCAAACTTGACCTCTTTCCAACAACTCCCCCACCCCGTCCATCTAAAAAGACTCCAGTCAGCACCTCAGCCACCACAAAAGCGGGCCCTGTGAAGACAGTCTGCCATGGACTGTGGAGTCCCCCACCCTCAAGGGCAGCCAGCTCAGTAGGGAGCCAAGGCACGGGCAGCCCACCGCCGCAAAAACATGCGAAGATTGTCAGTGGCCGGCGCAAGAGGCCTAAAACACCTGGGACCAAAATCCCTACTATGGCTCCGGCAGGGAGTTTGGTGCCACCTGGCACAACGCCAATGGTGGGGAAGGGCCACAAGCGACCAGGGAAGGCTGGGAAAGGGCAGCACGCCCGACAAGACCACCAGCAGCCCAGCTGTGCAGGAGGGCCCCGCATGCCCCATCCCAGGTGGGCAGGAGGACACCAACAGGCCCGGTACTGCAGCCCAGGAGGGCCCACCAGGCCCATCCCAGGTGGGCAGGAAGGCGCAGCCAGCCACAGGTCAGGTGGCGAATGACCTCCACGCCATGGGCTGATCCGCTGAACTGGGCACTCATCCGAAGCACCGCTCTGCTGGGCACCGCCGTCTCAAGCACCGCTCCGTTGGGCCCTTCATCTCAAGCACCGCTGCGCTGGGCCCTTCATCTCAAACACCGCTGCGCTGGGCACCGCCGTCTCAAGCACTGCTCCGCTGGGCCCTTCATCTCCAGCACCGCTCCGCTGGGCACCGCCGTCTCAAGCACCGCTCCGCTGGGCACCGCCGTCTCAAGCACTGCTGCGCTGGGCCCTTCATCTCAAGCACCGCTGCGCTGGGCACCGTCGTCTCAAGCACCGCTCCGCTGGGCCCTTCATCTCAAGCACCGCTCCGCTGGGCACCGCCGTCTCAAGCACCGCTCCGCTGGGCACCGCCGTCTCAAGCACCGCTCTGCTGGGCCCTTCATCTGAAGCACCGCTGCGCTGGGCCCTTCATCTCAAACACCGCTGCGCTGGGCACCGCCGTCTCAAGCACCGCTCCGCTGGGCCCTTCATCTCAAGCACCGCTCTGCTGGGCACCGCCGTCTCAAGCACCGCTCCGCTGGGCACCGCCGTCTCAAACACCGCTGCGCTGGGCACCGCCGTCTCAAGCACCGCTCCGCTGGGCCCTTCATCTCAAGCACCGCTCTGCTGGGCACCGCCGTCTCAAGCACCGCTCGGCTGGGCACCGCCGTCTCAAGCACCGCTCCGCTGGGCACCGCCGTCTCAAGCACCGCTGTGCTGGGCCCTTCATCTCAAGCACCACTGCGCTGGGCACCGCCGTCTCAAGCACCGCTCGGCTGGGCCCTTCATCTCAAGCACCGCTCCGCTGGGCACCGCCGTCTCAAGCACCGCTCCGCTGGGCCCTTCATCTCAAGCACCGCTGCACTGGGCCCTTCATCTCAAGCCCCGCTCGGCTGGGCACCACCGTCTCAAGCACCGCTCCGCTGGGCACCGCCGTCTCAAGCACCGCTGAGCTGGGCCCTTCATCTCAGGCACCGCTGCGCTGGGCCCTTCATCTCAAGCACCGCTGCGCTGAACACCGCCGTCTCAAGCACCGCTCCGCTGGGCCCTTCATCTCAAGCACCGCTGCACTGGGCCCTTCATCTCAAGCCCCGCTCGGCTGGGCACCACCGTCTCAAGCACCGCTCCGCTGGGCACCGCCGTCTCAAGCACCGCTGTGCTGGGCCCTTCATCTCAGGCACCGCTGCGCTGGGCCCTTCATCTCAAGCACCGCTCCGCTGGGCACCGCTGTCTCAAGCACCGCTACGCTGGGCCCTTCATCTCAAGCACCGCTGCACTGGGCCCTTCATCTCAAGCCCCGCTCGACTGGGCACCACCGTCTCAAGCACCGCTCCGCTGGGCACCGCCGTCTCAAGCACCGCTGCGCTGGGCCCTTCATCTCAGGCACCGCTGCGCTGGGCCCTTCATCTCAAGCACTGCTGCGCTGGGCACCGCCGTCTCAAGCACCGCTCCGCTGGGCACTGCCGTCTCAAGCACCGCTGCGCTGGGCCCTTCATCTCAAGCACCGCTGCGCTGGGCTCTTCATCTCAAGCACCGCTGCGCTGGGCACCGCCGTCTCAAGAACCGCTGCGCTGGGCCCTTCATCTCAAGCACTGCTGAACTGGGCCCTTCATCTCAAGCACCGCTCCGCTGGGCACCGCTGGGCACCGCTGGGCACCGCTGTCTCAAGCACCGCTCCGCTGGGCCCTTCATCTCAAGCACCGCTGTGCTGGGCCCTTCATCTCAAGCACCGCTCGGCTGGGCACCGCCGTCTCAAGCACCGCTCCACTGGGCACCACCGTCTCAAGCACCGCTGCGCTGGGCCCTTCATCTCAAGCACCGCTGAACTGGGCCCTTCATCTCAAGCACCGCTGCGCTGGGCCCTTCATCTCAAGCACCGCTGGCCCATTGGCGGAAGGGGCAGCCCCGCATCTGTGTCGGGCAGGGCTGCACGAAGCACTCTGGGCACTACTCCCCCTCCAGTACCAGTGGAGACTGATATTGACTTGAGAGACTGTGGCTTTGCACTCCCCAGGATGGCACAGTGGGCAAGCAACCCACTGTATAGACTTGAGAGACTGTGGCATTGCACTCCCCAGGATGGCACAGTGGGCAAACCACACACTGTAGAGACTTGAGAGACTGTGGCTTTGCACTCCCCAGGATGGCACAGTGGGCAACCCACCCACTGTAGAGACTTGAGAGACTGTGGCTTTGCACTCCCCAGGATGGCACAGTGGGCAAGCCACCCACTGTAGAGACTTGAGAGACTGTGGCTTAGCACTCCCCAGGATGTAACAGTGGGCAACCCACCCACTGTATAGACTTGAGAGACTGTGGCTTTGCACTCCCCAGGATGGCACAGTGGGCAAGCCACCCACTGTAGAGACTTGAGAGACTGTGGCTTTGCACTCCCCAGGATGGAACAGTGGCCATGGAGGCCCCTCGTGGATCTGGCGTCGTGGACTCATCTGGCTGAGGTGCCCCCCCTTCCCCCTGAGGTGCCTGTAGTTTAGCTATCTGATGCCCCTGCAGTGTTCTCTCCGTTGGAGTCAGGTATCCAGTGTGGGCTTTGCCCATGTGATTTGGGCCCAGTGGCCCACGAACAATGCCTGATACACATATCGGACTGGACAATTTATGTATATAAAGTTTTAGATGTGTGATATATTTTAAAGCCAGTTATACAATATATTCCAATGTTTATAATCATTTCCTTTTGTCTTTGCATTCTTCCGGTGGGTTTGGGGGGGTAACTGTGATGTGTTGCTATGCATTGATGTGTGTGTTGTAGTGGGTGAGGGTGAGGGTGGGTGTGTCGCATATGTGTGTCCCCGTATTTTTTTGCCTCCCCCCTCCCCTGTGTCGTAGGTGCAGGACTCACCGTTGTCTTCTGCGTCGGCGTTCGTGCTCCTGGTAGAGGAGCAGGAAGACAATCGCTGGGAGGATGTGGAGTTCTGGTTCCATGCTGTCCAGATTCCTCGTGGGGTGTATGGAGGTGAACGTTTTCCGTTTGAAATGGCTGTTTCCGCCGTGTTTTTAGCGGCGGGTGACCGCCCCGGAAAAGGTGGCGGATTGGTGGGTTGTGATAGGGTGGGCGGTACATTGTCTCCCGCCTGTCTGTTGGCGGTGACCGCTGCACTGTTTGTTTGTTCCGCCGTGGCGGGCGGAGTGTTGAAGTGGCGGTCTCTGTTGGCGGTTTCCGCCAGGGTCAGAATTGCATTTTTTTTACCCCCAGCCTGTTAGCGGTTTTGCCGCCGCTTTAACACCGACCGCCAGGGTTGAAATGACCCCCTATGTCTTAGAAAGATAGAACTAGCCTTGCATTTGACATATCTAACATAATTTCCAATACACTGGGCAAAATGTCATGGAACATCAGTTCACAACACACTGTTTGCAGAAGTTCAATGTCCAATAAACTTGGAGCATGCACAGTACACATCAAAGCTGGATTAAGGAGCCAAGAGGGATTGTGATCATGGGACCTGTCAAGGACAAATGGTCAGAGTTGTCATGGGCATATCTGTCACAGTTCTCCACCATGCCCCCAATGTCGTAACAATGGTAAACACTGGGCATAGAGTGAAGTCGAGGAACTTCAGTTGTGTGGCATGATTTTTAACCATCACAGGCTGTATACAGATACTTGCAGTGCTGAAGCTATACAATTGCAGTCCAGGTGGCAATATTTACAGAAAGTGGCAATTGAAAGGCAACTTTCTCTGCAGGCAGAGCACACAAACCAACACATACAACCATGTGCCAAAAGGTTAGATGTGTCAGAATACTTCATATATCCCATAGCCGATTGGTAAGGACTGTCATTGTGTAGAACTTAGGACCATAGAGTGTCATTAGTTGGCTTCAGCATAGCAGTACAACAATTCCAGATGTGGCCACAAATATATGTGCAGATACACTGAGGGCATAAGTATGGTGAGAAACCGGCAAACAACATGCATCAACTCTTGCTGTCATGTTAGCACATATGAACAAACATCAAGCACATCTGATGATGGGATTTACCTGGTGATGGTTGGCATTACACCTCAGCTAACTATGTGGAACAGTCACAAGGTGGGTCAGGGAACACTCATTGCACACTCTCCACAATGTCTCAGGACTCTACACCTTTCACTTCACATAGGGACATGCCCAGGAACTCAATCATTAAAACAAATTGATAGCACATACAGGGCTTTAAGGGCATATTCAGACATATGACCCATAAGCCTAGGCTAAACAAATCAAAGCTTAGTCAAGCTACAGGAACAGATGTGAATATGGTACTCTTACGTGCTCCTCTGGTGCACCATAGGGCTGTCCACACAGGGAAATGACCTCCTCCACAAGCTTCTCCAGCTCGTCTGGTGAGAACACATGGGCCCTATCACCTGTAGGACGTGGCATGATTGCTCCCAGAGGCACTACAAAGCAGCTCAGGTTGTGACAGCAGTGTCAGGAGTCAAGAGAGAGATTCATAATGAGATGGCAGTCACGTCTGCCACGTACACAACCGTCACCGCTGGTGGACACTGCCATTGAGCGAAGACCACCACAAGCAGCAATGTGTTCCAATGCCAAGGTCCACCGTGGTAGCATCCGCCTACCACCATGGCAACTTCCACTGGCGGTTGTTTCCTATTGCCCAGTAGAGTAGGTCAGGCAGCCGTCACTTTAAACGCTTTCAAGGGTTGCAAAAGTTGTATTTGTGAAAACTTTTCTAATGCATAATGTTCTGCCCTGGCATTGTCTAAAAATGTATATTTGTCCAGATTGTAGGAACATGTTGTCATCTTCTCCTGCTCAGTTTCAGGAATCTTTGGTGGCACAGTCACCACCCCTCTCAGTCATGGGCAACAATGTACTTTGGGCTTTTAATCTCAGGCATTGTTTGATGTCACTATCACATAGTCTTGCTGATGCATCTGGTTATATATGCTTATCTTCACTGAGGCAAGGGGATAACATGTCAATAATGTGCCACTATTACCATTGGTATGTGCTGTGGTTAATGTTTTCACTGTATCAAATGGCTTGTCACATTTTTATTGTGAGATATGTAGTGTCAGTTACAAGGGACACAATGAGTGATGGACAAACCCTTTTTTCTATCACATAGTTACCTTGGAATGAGAGGGGTCAGACACTCTTCTGTGTACCGTCCACTAGCAGACTTGCATACCATGGAGGATAGACATGTCATTCAGATCTCCTGCCTGGATAAGCAGACAATCAAGGATCTCTGTTGTCAGTTGGAGCCACATCTGATGCCTGCCATTTGTCATCCAGACCACATACCACCCATTTTACAAGTCATGTCAGTGCTGCAATTCCTGGCCACAGGCTCCTTGCAAAATACAGTGACACTAACTGCAGGGATGTCCCAGCCTAAGTTCAGTCTGGTCTTGAGAGCTGTACTGTCTGCATTGTTGAAACACCTGGACGGCTACATCCAATTTCCACAATGTGAGGATTTTGCCCATGTGAAGGCAGAGTCATATAGTTTGGCACATATCCCACATGTAGTGGGAGCCATTGATTGTACACTTGTAGCCTTGGTTCCCCCACATGGCAATGAACAGGTCTATCGGGACATGAAGAATTTCCACTCTATGTCCAAGTAGTCTGTTTGGCGGATGTCTATATTTTCCAAGTATGTGCACGGTACCCCGGTTCAGTCCATGATGCCTTCATCATGCTGTATAGCACTATCCCACAGCTGATGACACGACAGTACCCAGAGAGGACCTGGCTGGTTGGTACGTTCGTTCATTCGTTAGCTTTATTTCAGTAAAAATAAATACCATAAAAGCACACCACAAATCACAAATTCATAATTTTACAAAACAACAAGCTATGTATAAAAATCCTCAGAAGTAAAATGTTAAACTACATAAAAAACTTTGAACAAAAACATTTTCCCTCTAAAATTCACACCATATTATGGGATCATGCGGAAGTGCAGAATTTTCCATAATAGGTATCAGGAGTCAAATACATACCTAACTAGACACAATAAATAAAATAAGAATACAACATTCCTATTTAAAAAGTATAGAAATGTATGAACATAAAAAATTAATTGAACAACAAAAAATTGATAAATGCATACATTAAAATTCACAAGTGAGTTCATCAGTGGCCACTCCCAACGTCTTTTGTTAAATTTTCCCCTATTTTTTTAAGCGTATTCAATCTGCAATGCCAAATAGAGTCTAAATATTTTGCCAAACAACAAGCCACTAAAACAGATGGATCAGATTTAAGAACTCTCAGAGCCAATAGATAATTCCTAAAACCCATTTTTCTACATAATGGAATAATCCAATGAGCCCTCTGTTTATGGTATGCAGAACAATGAAAGAGGACATGGGTTATGGATTCTTCCCTGGCACAGCCCCTCGGGCACATCTTAGAAGTACAACTAGTATTAGTCCATTTGTGTGTTAGGATGCGCAAAGGAAGACAACCTATCCTAAATCTGGTATACAATGCACGTGCCCGTGGAGAAAGTACTGTGTCCATATATTGCTTAGATTCATAGTGGCATTTGATTTTTAGAAAGCTGCCAGTCATAGATGATGATGAGACTGCAGACAATTGTGTAAGTTGGACATTTAGCCAAAATGCATCCTTCAGAGTCTGTGTTGCATTTTTTGGAATAGATAACGGATCCTTCCAGTATGACCCCAAACCAAGTAGTACAAAGGCCCGTTCTACATACGCACACCATTTGATTTTTAGACTAGTGTTGTTGACCATCAAGTTAGCTAGCCCGCATCTATAGGGAGTAAGAGAATCTAGTGACCATAGGCGAATCCAAAACAACAGAGGCCTGAGAGTAGCGATCTGGCTAATGGGAGTCAAATTTAGATCCATTCGAATAGGAAGCATTGGGGTACTGGAGGGAACTCTTAACAACAACCTTAAAAATGAGTTTTCCACCCTTGTCAAATCGTCTAGATTACAGTGGCCCCACAGTTCTGCTCCATAAAGGCCCCCCCTTGCTTGCGATTTTGAAATTTCAGTAGCGGGCGTCATGGCAAAGCTAGGAGATCTAGCTGCAAATCTTACGATACCACTCGCCAGTTGTTTCAAGCGGAGGTTTGCTTTCTGGAGATGGGAATGCCACTTATGTGAATCTTCTAGTTTCAGACCTAGATAGTCGAAGTCACCAACTCTTTCCAGCGCAGCACCCTCTAGGTAAATAGGTCACAGCATCCTGCCTTTTTTGTCCCCAGACACCATACATTTCGTTTTTAGTCGATTGATTTCCAGGCCATGGTCGTTACAGAAATCCATGAACCTCGAAAGCAGGGTTGAAAGGCCTGTAGCTGTTTGGGATATCAACAAGGTGTCATCGGCAAATAGGAGGCAAGGAATCTTCTGCCCTCCTATTTTCGGGGCATCATTGGAACACTCCAAAGATAGGGAATGCATGCATTTATAAATAGAAGGAATAAGGTAGGGGTGAGTACACAGCCTTGTCTCACGCCACGAACAGTAGGAAATTCTTCAGTTAATTCACCCTGCCGACCCCATCTAATTCTGGCATAATTACCAGTATAGAGAACTCTAAAGATATTTAAAATGGAGCAGTGGACTCCCAGTTTGGTCAAGACCTCCCACAGTTTGTAGCGGGGTACTAAATCGAAAGCTGATTTAAAATCAACAAATGCTATGAATAGATGACCTAGGTCCACATCGACAACTTTCCATTTAATGGAGATAAAACACAAAATCTGGTCTATTGTACTGACTTTTTCCCTGAAGCCCGCTTGGAGGTGACTTAGGATTGGGTTTTCCACTATCCATTTCCTCAGCCTGCTCAACAATTGGTGTCAAAACATTTTTGGGAGATTATCGAGAAGGCTGATAGGTCTATAGTTTCCCGGGGAATTCCTCTTTCCTTTCTTGTAGATGGCCACGATGATTGCCTCTTTCCATGAGTCAGGGTAGGATCTAGTAGTCAGAATGGCGTTAGAAAGCCTATTAATATACAGACTCCAGATGTTCTGGTCCGCTTTAAACATATCTGAGGGGATCCCATCCGACCCTGGGGCCTTCGCTGCTTTTTGAGCAGTAATGGCCAGCGCGGTTTCATTCAATGTGAAGGGAGGCAAGGAGGACATAGGAAGTAGGATGCTGTCAACTCTCCCAAACTTGGTACATCACACGCCAGTGGGGAGACATACAATTCCTTAAAATGGAAAAGGCAGGCATCAGGAGTAATATGGGACTCCAGATAGGGTGCTCGGTTCTGGTCGCTAAGAGAGACCACAAGCCAGAACCGTTTGGAGTCGTGGACCCTAGCTGCCTCAGATAATTTGCTCCAAAGCCCCTCTTCATACTCATGTTTGCTCTTATTACATGTAGAAACATAATGGCGCCTAGCATTAATAATTCCTAGTCTATCTTTTGTCCTTAACACATTAATCAAGATATTTTTAGCCTCTCTACACCTCTTGTTGAACCATTTGCTGCAGGGTTGAGCACAAAAGTTAGTCAATGGCCTGACACATTTAGAAAACAGCTCTTTCAGGATTGCAAAGAGGTCCAAATGTAAAGACGTAACTTCAGATGGGGCAAATATAAGGCTATTGTTGAATAACTGGTGGGGAGAAATGAAACACACAGTTTATCTCAAAGCTTGTTCGATCTCTGAAAGGAGTCCCATCTTACCGTACGCCTTTTGCTAGACAGCTCCATGTCACCAGAAGGAGCAGAGGAAAATACAGCTCCTACTAAAAGACATCTCTTATACGTAATCTGGAGAGGGGCGTGGTCACTGGTATATGGATTACCCACTTCCACATCTGATATGTGGTGCCAAACTCTTAAATCAAAGAAAATGTAATCCAGTTTATTACTATATAAGCCCCTTAAAAAAGTTGGTCTGGCAGGAGTATCTGCTGGAAAACGGCCATTGCCAAGACGGAGACCATGAAGTATCATAAGGTCTATTATCTGCGTAGCTCTAACCCAAGGTTTATATGAATTTTGTTGTATGGGATGGGGGGAATATTCCATATGCTGTCTTCAGGCTGCATAACCTCTATGAGGTTTGAATTAAATTCGAGTTGGACATTAAAATCCCCTGCTATTATAATATGGTATTTTAAACGAAGATCCGGGATTAAAATGTTCAATAGCTCAATAGTAATTGAACGGTGATTGGGAGGACCCGGCCTACTGTAGATATTTATGCAAAGAATAGGGGAGCCTGAGATTGGTTGGATAGCAATGGCCAAGATATCAGGGGAATCTACATATACCTCCTTAATTCCTCCCACCTCTGTCGATTTTACCCAGGTACATAAGCCCCCTACTGCCTTACCTGCTAAAGATGGCTTGGCGGGTTTAAAAAAAGAACTAAACCCCTGTCTATACGTGCAGTGAGTTGCCCAAGTTTCCTGAAACATACAGACATTAAAGTTTTCAACATATGACCCCCACTCAATGTCAGCAAGTTTGCCATTGATGCCTGCCACATCTTAGGACAGAGGTTTTGCTGTCGCCTGAGCAGTGGAGCAACTTGATCTACTAAGAATGTCATCTGGGGGATGGCTATCAATGAGCTCCACCGGAGGTGAATTTGTAAAAGTATTAGTAATGTCAGATTGTAATTCTAGAGGTGGTACAACACCTGGACTGGGTAAATTAGGTAAAGGACCTATAACCGGTGAAGCGGGGCTAAAAATGGAAATACAGGAGTTAGGAAGACATAGTCAATCAATGTCAGAGGTAGCCCCCTGGAAATCAAGTTTGCATGCTGTTTGGCCACTGAGAACAGGACTGGCGCTAGTCGTAGGAGCTGAATCAGATGGTGTGCCTTTGAAAACCTGATGGCCTAATGGCCTGAGATCTAGATAGTCTGCAGAACGGCTCGGAGCCAAATTGGCTGTTCTGGAGGAAGGATTCAGCTGCGTGTGACCAGCATGAGGGCGGCTTTCGCTGAGAAAGATAGCAGAAGACTTCCTATTTGTGTTACCAAATGGGGATTTTTAAAATTGAGTTTTATGAAGTCCCAGCTACCGGGTAGGCCATTTACTTGTTCGGCAGATAGAATATCACCATGGATAACTGAGCACAGCCTTTAACATGTCTCAACCAGTGCGAAACCTTGTTAACAAATGAGGCTTTGTCTTCCTCGTGTGTTTGAAAGCAAAGATGGAACATTACACATGTATAAATAGTTATTATTAGTTAGATATAGATTCCGACAAAAAGCTTATGTGGTGTCCCATTTAAAAAGAACATTAGAAGAAAGAAAAGTGATACTTTCGGAAGGGGACACATGCCGGCTGTAGAGACACTGCCTTTCCATAGGGCCTGCTGCACTTGCTGGCGATGGCAGGGGCCCAGTTGACAAAACGCCTTTTGCAAGCGGATGTTTAATTGTCACAGGATTTGGCTTAGGCTCGCAAGTAAGGGGGAGATGTTTGCTTTTGAGAAGAGTGGTGATTTCAAGCAGTAAGGATTTCAGCTCGCCTACTTCGCTCTTGAGGCTAGACACCAGTGCTAGCAAGTCATCTTGCAGGGGCGCGCTCTCCGTATGTGACAAAGTCATGGGAGTTAATCGAGGATTTTCCAGATCTTGGGGGGACAAGGGGGATAAACGGTTAGAGCAGGGAATTGTGAAATTCGTTACGTTGACTTTTAATGCTTCAGATTTGAGATGAGATGCAAAGAAAGTAGGGGAACTGGCAATTTTAGTAGGGCCTTGGGAGGCTAACATCTGGTAAGGAGAAGTTGCGGTTTGCAAATTGGGAGCAGTATGCGATCTTGAAGTTAGAAACAGAATAAGAGTACTGGTTTTTGGCTCCTTTCGTCAAACTCTCTCATTATTTAAAATCTGTTCCACCTCTTCAATCAAGTGGTCAATTTCCTTAGGAACACAATTGGTGTGGGGTAGCATGGCCTCATTGGTTTTAGGTATTTTAGATTTAACAGAGCCCAGTGCAGGGCTGCCTTTCGCCTTGCGCTTCCCCATTACAGAATAATACTACAAAACAATGTAAAAAGCAGATTTTTAAAATAATATCCAGCACTAAGTAGCCTGACGCCGTACCTTAGGGCCCAGAGGGGAGGGGGGCCCAGCCCGGCCTCCTCTGGTCTCTGACGGGCACGGGCGGGCCAGCCCTTGGCCTGGGCTTGGCCCAGGTGCGTCCTGCGTGCGTCGCGCGCAGCGGTGATGCACCGTGCGCTTTATAGCGCTCGTGTTTTTGTTCGAGTAGCCCCAGGTGAGGGGCAGCATGAAAGGGAGTCGGGGACTTGGAGTCCCACCAGGCTTAATGCAGCAGACAACAGCAGTGATGCGCGGTGCGCTTTATAGCGCCCGCGTTGTTGTTCGAGTAGCCCCAGGTGAGGGGCAGCAGGAAAGGGAGCCTTGGATTTGGAGTCCCACCAGGCTTAATGCAGCAGACCTGGTTGGTACATTACATACGTCATGTGTGTTTTTATGCTGTCTGCTGCCCAATGTGATGATGCCCAGGACTCATCTTTACACACATTACTATTCACTACAGGGGACTCTGCCTACCTAAAATGTTCCAGGTTGTTGATACCCAAAAGGAACACAACCATGCCAGGAGAAGTCCGCTTCAATGAGGCCCATGGAAGGACATGGCATGTCGTGGAGCGGGCTTTTGGGCTCCTGAAGGCAAGATTTTGCAGCAGCGATAAGTCTGATGGAGCCCTCCTCTACTCACCTGCTAAAGTTGGTCAGATCATTGTGGCCTGCTGCATGCTCCACAACGTTGCCCTGAGGTGACATATCCCATACATCCAAGATGAGGGGGAGCTAACAGTTCCACCAGGTGAGAATGCAGAAATGCCAAGTGAGGATGACAGTGATGAGGATGAAGGCAGAGACATGCAGGCAGATCTCATCAATCAGTACTTCACCTGAGTGTAAGTATGTGATGGTCTGTAATTTCACTGTCTCGTGGGGTGGTGTGGAGGTCAGAATTGTTTGATAAGAGTTTCTGTGTGGCCATTAGACTGGTCATTTGATGCTTTGCAGTAAACAGCTCAGGTGTTCAGGCATGTACAGACTTGGAGTCATGACTCTCGTGAGGATCTCCTTTTTTGGGACAGTTAAAATACACAGTCTGAGAAGCTACTATATTTGCTACAGATTATTCTAGGTTATGTAAGCCTTTACATGCCTACACTCCTTGTTTACCACTTTCTCCTTCCAGGTCTCTTCACAATACCATCCTCATTTGGACATTTCTGAGTTGTTTCAATGGCGGGTGGCCTTAGCTGGCCTGACATGTGAAGCAGAAATTGATTGATACAGGTACTGTGTTACATATTTTTGGTGTGTGTGAGTTTCATGCCCAGGCTGTCAGGACAGTGAGATGGCAGAGATCTTTTCTACACAATAGACCTGTTTGACATGATATGTGGATCCAGTGGTGTCATGTGTGTAATCATATGTCTTTGACGCAAGCCATCCTGTGCAATCCATTCACTCAACCTTCACTTTTTATTCACAATGATCCTGTTTGACATGTGTGTAGCTGACATTGTGTTTCACCATTGCAAGCCACTATGTGTGTGTGCCAACACTGACATAGATGAGTAGCATGCCTACAGATGACTGGCCCTTGTAAGTGGAAAGATTTCTGAGTAGGGACTGTTGTATTGTGCTTTGTCTGTATTATGGGGTATTTGGTAGGCATTGTATAGGTATGTGATAAGGGTTTAGCTGATGACAATTTCTACCAATCTGTGAGCCTATTCGGAGGGACACAGTCTGACATGTCCCTTACTTCAGTGGTTTGTGGGATGTTACTTATTGACACCTAGGCAGGAGCAATACATGTTTAGACCTACTTGACTATGTCATTCCTGACATTTGGTCAGCCTCTGTGCTGTACAGTGTAATAATAGAGATTGGTGATTGTTAACTTGTGTCATTGTGTTGGTATTGATCCCCAGCATGACACTACCTGTGACATGTCCATCCTCACATTTCATTCCTATGAATTAATAATGTGCATGAAATATATTTTGAATTAAACTACTTACGTGGATGAAAAGTGACTATCGCACTTAGGGGATGATTTATGGAAAGTGTCGCTGCACCGAGTGCAGTGCCACTTTCCCTGCACTCCTTAGCACCTCCCTACCACCACCATGTGTGCACCGTATTTAAAATACAGCGCACTGTGGCGCAGGGTAGGGGGCAATAGCGTCATGTATCATGACGCTATTGATGTAATCTGCAGGAATAGTGCCAAACATTTGGTGCTACTCCTGCAGAATGCATTGGGACCTATTCCAAAGAATGAAAGCCCCCTTTTAATGCTTTGAGCAGGTGTTAAAAGTGCCGTACAAAATGGCGTAAGGAAATCTCATAGATTTCCTTGCACAATTTTTTCACCCCCCCTAATGGGGGAACGCCCCCTTTGCATACATTATGCCTGGTGCAGGCATAATGTAACACAAAGAGTTACAGAGTGGCACAATGCATGCATTATGCCAGTGTGTAAATATAGCACTGTGATTTCAGCCTCGTTGGGCCACATTAACATAAAAAATAATGACATTAATGTGGCGAAAGGTGGCACTAGGGGACTATAAATATGTCCCTCAGTGTATTAGTTGTGTTTATTTGCATGTGCACAGGAGATTAGGATGAATGTGAGCAATGAAATAATGTTAAAACAGTGAAGGGATCAGTCATGGTGGATGTTATCATCAGAGTAGCTGCCACAACATTTTAAGTCCCAAGCCCCGTGTCCTAGTATCTGGGTAAATTGGAAAGTGGTTGTAGAATAGTCAACAGGGTGCATTTGAGGCACAAAAGGATATCTATCAGTTGGGGGTTACTTTCTGGCAGTGGTTATTGTCTAACCATCTGCACCTCTTGGTTGTTTGGGTGGACATCCACGCTTGCGGGGGGTTCTTTGGCTACAGAGGCAGGGGTGTCTGAGGCATGTCCTTCGCCTGGCAGAGTCTCCATTCCACTGGTTGTCACAGATGCTGAAGGGGCTGGTGTAGCTTGGCCGATGGAAGAGTGTTGATGTCTCTTAGCACCCCTGTTATGACAGCCAGCTGGGCTTTTTAGGCCTCCCACTGTTGCATGACTTCCTGGTGGCTGTCCCTTTGCAGCTGCTTGATCTCCTCCATCATGGCAAGTACCTGTCCCATCAGGCCTTGGGATTGTTGGCATGCTCCCAAGACTTGGTATATGGTGTCCTGGCCACAAGTATCCCTAGCAGCCTCATGCCCCTGGCCTATACCATCCCTCCCACACACCCTAGCCCCACTTGCCTGCACATTTGCCACAGTTTGCCCACTGCTACTGGTGCCGGGGCTATTGCTGTCAGGAATTTTGAGTTGCAACTCTGGTAGCTGGACTGGGGGCACAAGATGGTTGTTACTGTCCTTGGGACATAGGTTTGGGGGTGACTGGTTGCCTGGGATGTAGATGCAACAGGGCTGGGATGAGTGGATGTGGGCAGGGTGAGGCTGTCCGTTATTGTCTGACCAGGTTGCCCTGATGGGCCAGAGCCTTCCTCAATGTCCACACATCTAGGAGTGCTTTCCTCACTGAGGGCTTCATCCAGAGGCGAAGTTGATATCCCAGGAGTGTTTTCCATGGTCCCAGTGGCAGGTAGACCTGTTGGAGATGTGACAGACAGTTACAGGTGATGTGACATATGGCACCAAAGTTTACAGTTAGATATGCTTTGGGTCATATACAGATTGGTCCCCTTATATGATAGTGACACCTGCTTTCAAATATGGAGACCTGACATTTGAGGTTCAGCCAATTTCTTTTTAACATCCTTGCTACAGGATGTCAGAGTCTCTAGGCACTTGGATATCTGTTCATTGGCACATATCTTGGCTGCTGTGTAGCATTATATGTTTCATGGTATCTCCCAGTTAGCAATACTTTACTGTTGAGTTAACTGACAGATGCACAATGTCATGGGAAAATGACATTCCTGTCTATAGCTGTCCTGTGACAATGGAGTATACTGTTGTTATCCCCCTTGGTGAGCACAGTTCTATAGGTGATGGGAGGTAGAAGGGACAGTTTAGTTGAGGACAGAGTTGTAGCCGTGTGTTGGTGTTATTGTTGCAGCAGACGTCCATAGCATTGCTGTCATTCCCACAGAGTGTACAATTGTGGAGCATTCAGGTGAGCATTCTCCATTGTTCAGTAAGGCTATTTTCACTATGGTACACTGTTCTGGTTCTCTTAATGGTAGAACAGTGCCTGCTGGGAGTTGTAGTGCTGTCAGTCCCTGTACTACCACACAATACACAGTTACTGTGGCCCCAGGTGAGTTAAGTTCACATGTGAGTTGCCAGATAGGGGTATTCAGAAAGTTGGACACATGGGTGGTGAGTGAGTAGACTGTTAAGGTGGCAAAAGATGATCAGTGAGCATGCTTGACAATATATTTTGGTGGCTTTGTCGGTGTAGTGACTTATCCAACTCAACTCCCCTAGGGATTCCTGTCAAGCCCTCAGGATGCATAATGGCTAAGACCTTCTCCTCCCATGATGTGAAGTGTTGGGGTGGAGGTGGGTGACACCCCTAGTCTTGTGGACCTCCAGTTGATACCTGGCTGACATGGAATGCACTTCCCCCTGAGGTGGTTCCACCTCTTCCTGATATCCTGCCTTGTGCGTGGGTAGCTGCCTGCGGAATTCACCCTGTCGACTATTCTTTGCCACATTTCCATTTTCTTCGCAATTGTGGTCTGGTGGACTTGGGCTCCAAATAAGTGTGACTCTACTCTGATAGTTTTATCTACCATGACTCTTGAGTCGTCATCTGTGAAAACAGGAATGTTTGTGTGGAGACATGGTGGTGGACAACACTGTAAAAGGATGATGGGATGTAGGTGTTGTGTGGTGAGCGGGTGACGGTTGCGTCAAAAATAAAGTCGCACGGGCGAGCGTGCATCGAAAAAGTCAGCGATGCGCCCTTTTCTCAATCACAAGTGAGGCCGTGCATCGTTTTCCAGACAGGGGACCTTGGGTCTGCACAGGTTCTCTCTGATTTTGACACCCAGCGATGATGCGAGCGAAATCCGTCCGCACAGTGATGGAAAAACTGAGCTATAAGGGGTATGCGTCTCTTTCAGCAGCTGCAAGTGGGTGTTGCGTCATTTCATCAGCCGTGATGTGAGAATTTCCCAGCTGCAATGCAGGTTGTGCATCGATTTAAGCCGCGAGGTGGGTGACATGTTGTTTTTACAACCTTGTTGCAAGTGATGCATCAAAACTTTCCCTGCACGTCTTCCTGTGCATGGATTTGTCCTTGTTCTACCAACTTCACCTTTCAAGGGCTCAGGGACTGGATAGGGCACCACTTGTCAGGATAGGTGTCTCAGCAGAGTCCAAGTGCTGACAGAGGAAGTCTTTGATGTCCATCAGACTTCAAAACAAGAGGCTCGCTCAGTCCAAGAACCTGGAGACACTTCACAAGCAGGAATATACCACAAAGTCCAGTCTTAGGGGGTCATTACAACATTGGCGGTAAAAGCCGCTTACCGCCGTGCAGAAGACCGCCTATACACCGCAGCGGCCGCGGAAATCCGCCACAGCTATTATGAAACACATCTCGGAATCCGCCGAAATTCAGACACCCACACAACTCAGCCACACCAAAGGTCAGTGTTAAACTGGGGAAAACAATTCCTCCACCGTCACGCCAACAGAAACACACCCATGCAATCATGACCCACGGATCGACGCAGCCTTCTTTCAACCGCGGTATTCCATTGGCGGTACACACCGCCGCGCTCAAAATACACACACATCTCCAAAACACCGCCACATTGGACAATTCCAAATACACACACCTGACACAGATACAAACACCACTCCCACACACCCAACACAATATAAAACACACCCACATCACCCACAAACCCCTACAACCATAATTCACGAACGAAGGCCAGAGAGACAGAGAGCACAGCAATTGAGAACCCCACCACACAGAGGCACACAACACCATCACCCATACAACATTCCACGCACAAAACACCACACACCACTACACATCACCACACACATCAACACTTACACCACCCCACACATCACCCACACTACCCCATGTCACGCCGAAGACACCCCCGGTTTTCCGAGGAGGAGCTCAGGGTCATGGTGGAGGAAATCCTACGGGTAGAGCCAAAGCTATTTGGCTCACAGGTGCAGCACACCTCCATAGCCAGGAAGATGGAGCTATGGCGCAGAATCGCGGACAGGGTCAACGCTGTGGGACAGCATCCAAGAAATCGGGAGGACATCAGGAAGAGGTGGAACGACCTATGGGGGAAGGTGCGTTCTGTGGTCTCCAGGCACAACATCGCGGTACAGCGGACTGGCGGCGGACCCCCACCTCCTCCCCCACAACTAACAACATGGGAGGAGCAAGTCTTGACCATCATGCATCCAGATGGCCACGGAGGAGTCGGTGGAGGAATGGATACTGGTAAGTCAAATCTTAACTATCATATCCCCCACCCTACCTGCATGCTATCACACACCCCCACCCTCACCCCCTCCCCTATCACCCCAACTCCTCACTAGTGTACTAATAACACAAACCACTCATCCCAACACCAAGCCCTGCATGACACAGCTAAGCATGGTCACCCCTCACCAAAGCATGCTCACTGCACATACCCAGAACAACCCCCTAACCATCATCACACAAACCCACACACAGGAATGCTTGCACTGGGGTACACGCACACCCACCCATTGCACACCATTACACACACACATGCAATAACCATGCTCTCATATCCCTGCAGGACCACTAAGGAATGTCACCACACTGGAGGGTCCAGACATCTCCACTCCACCCACAGAAGAGGCCCACAGTGACGACAGCAGCTCTGCCCTACTGGATCCTGATGACCAGCCCGGACCATCGTGGGCCTCGGGACAGTCGGTTCCCCTTGCACAGGCACAGCCCAACACTGACCTTCCACCCTCTGGTAACACCAGCACAGCACCCACCCAGCGGGCCCATACCTCCGTACCCAGGACACGTCAATCCACCACTACAGGGAACCCAAGATAACCCACCACCCCAACAACAACAGGGACCTGGGGGCAGTGGTAGTGGGCACACGGTCCAGGGGACGGAGGCACAGGAACACAGGGGAACTGGGAGGGCTGCTGTGCGACAGGGGGCGGACAGGCCAAGGGAACCCACTCTCCACGAGGCCCTCTCCTCCATCATGGGAGCATACCACCACTCCCAGGAGACGATGGCGACGGTCTTGGCAAAGTTTCAGGAGACCCAGCGCATGCAGGAGGAACAGTATTTAGGGTTCAGGGAGGAGCTCAGAACCATCAGCTCCGCCCTGGGCACCATCGTAGGGGTGCTGAAGGACATACAAAAGACCATGAGGGACACCGTGGCACTCCAAGGGGCCTCTGACACTAGCCTGGACGATGAACTGCCCACCACCTCCGCCGGCACTAGTGGACAGGATGCCCCGCCACAGGACCATCACACCAGCACCCCACCCCCTGCAGATGGACAACCACCACGCAAGTGGTCTCTGAGATCCAGGAACAGGACAGAGCAAGATGGCAAGACCCCCGCCAGGAAATGAGACCACCCTGATTGTCCTCCCACTGTCCCACTTTGTTACCCTGTCCATACTTTAACTGCCCCAGCTCCACTTCCTATGCCCATATGGGCAGTGCACCTGTGTGACCAATAGACTGGACTCTGCCATGGAAATTCCTCGACCGTCCACCATCACCATTTTACAACCCCCCTCCATTTTTTAGCACTTAAATAAACACCCTTGAACCACAAAACAATCTGGAGTCAGTCTGTGATTTGGTAAATTTGTATTATCAATGACAGTGTCAAAATGCGTTTTCAATTGTAAAGCCAACATACCTATGTCACACATCACAAGTCTTTAAAGGATGCAAGCAGATAACACACGTTGGTAACCACACCTGTGAAACCGTAATAGAAAGGTACAACTCAGTAACCAAATAGTGCTATGGAATGACAGACATGATAGAGGTAGAAGTGTGAAAGTGAATGTAATAGTAAAAAAGAAATGTTCTCACCTGTGTGTCACTGGAAGTATTGCTGTATGACTGACTCCCTGTTGTCTATGTCTTCTTCCTCAGCTTCCTCCTCACCACTGTCCACAGGCTCCACAGCTGCCACAACACCGCCATCTGGACCATCCTCCTGCAGAAAAGGCACCTGTCATCGCAAAGCAAGATTGTGAAGCATCGAGCAGGCGATGATGATCTGGCACACCTTCTTCGGTGAGTAGAATAGGGAACCACCTGTCATATGGAGGCACCTGAACCTGGCCTTCAGGAGGCCGAAGGTGCGTTCAATCACCCTCCTAGTCCACCCATGGGCCTCATTGTAGAGTTCCTCTGCCCTGGTATTCCTCACTGGGGTCAATAGCCAGGACAGGTTGGGGTAACCAGAGTCCCCTAATAGCCACACACGGTGCCTCTGGAGTTGACCCATCACATACGGGATGCTGCTATTCCACAGGATGGAGGCATCATGCACAGAGCCAGGGAACATAGCATTTACCTAGGAGATGTACTGGTCTGCCAAACATACCATCTGTACATTCATCGAATGATAACTCTTCCGGTTCCTGTACACCTGTTCACTCCTGTGTTGGGGGACCAGAGCTACATGGGTGCCATCAATAGCACCTATGATGTTGGGGATATGTCCCAGGGCATAAAGTCACCTTTAACTGTAGCCAAATCCTCCACCTGAGGGAAAACGATGTAGCTCCTTACGTGTTTCAGCAGGGCACACAACACTCTGGACAACACGTTTGAAAACATAGGCTGGGACATCCCTGATGCCATGGCCACTGTTGTAAGAAAAGACCCACTTGCAAGGAAATGGAGCACTGACAGCACCTGCACGTCAGGGGGGATTCCAGTGGGATGGAGGATTGGTGACATCAGGTCTGGCTCCAACTGGGTACATAGTTCCTGGATAGTGGCACGGTCAAACCTGTAGGTGATGATTAAATGTCACTCCTGCATTGTCAACAGGTCCACCAGCGGTCGGTACACCGGAGGATTCCGCCATCTTCTCAAATGTCCAAGCTGACGGTGCCTAGGAAGGACAACAGCGACCACAGAGTCAACAAATTTCCAGGTATGTACCCACAGATACACAGAACACGACACAAAACACAAAACTCTTCCTGTGTGTGTTGAGTGTAGGCCTAGGTATGTGTGGCGCAGTAGTAAATGAAGCCATGTGGGCCCCTGAAATGGCGGCTGCCTGACCTCTAAACTGGGACAATGGGATGTGAGGTAACTGCTCTGGCGTTGTACCCCGTCGCGGTAGGCGGTCGTAGACCGCGGCGCAATGCTACATTGGTTAACATTGGACCCTATGGGTCCCAGGAGCAAATGATGAAGTGCGCCGGCGGTGATGATACGCACCACCGCGGACGTCACTGCCGCGGACGTGACTGCCATTTTCTATCTGTTCAATCACTCGGTACCTGATCTTCGACAGGACAGGACCTACACTGCAAGTGCTGCTGTGACCTCGGCCTGGAAGAGACGATGGCTGCTGCATCTGGGGAAAGGGCCCCTGCCTTCACTGCTCAGGAGTTGGAGAAGCTCGTGGACGGGGTCCTGTAGGAAAGTACCATCTGACCTGGCATGTTACCCCCATATTTCACTGTATATATGTTGTTTTAGTGTATGTGTCACTGGGACCCTGCCAGCCAGGGCCCCAGCGCTCATAAGTGTGCCCTGTATGTGTTCCCTGTGTGATGACTAACTGTCTCACTGAGGCTCTGTTAACCAGAACCTCAGTGGTTATGCTCTCTCTGCTTTCTAAATTGTCACTAACAGGCTAGTGACCAATTTCACCAAATCACATTGGCATACTGGAACACCCTTATAATTCCCTAGTATATGGTACTGAGGTACCCAGGGTATTGGGGTTCCAGGAGATCCCTATGGGCTGCAGCATTTCTTTTGCCACCCATAGGGAGCTCTGACAATTCTTACACAGGCCTGCCACTGCAGCCTGAGTGAAATAACGTCCACATTATTTCACAGCCATTTACCACTACAGAAGGTTGGGTGCAAAGTCACTTAGGCCCGTATTTATTCTTTTTGATGCTAAACTGCGCTAACGCAGTTTAGCGTCAAAAAAATTAGCGCCGTTTTTTTGACTCAACCTGACTTGCCCCATTTTGAGACGCCCATACGCCATTTTCCCCTACGCCGGCGCTGCCTGGTGTACGTGTTTTTTTTTCACGTACACCAGGCAGCGCCGGCGTAGGGGAAAATGGCGTATGGGCGTCTCAAAATGGGGCAAGTCAGGTTGAGTCAAAAAAATCGCCTCAACCCGATTTGCGCCATTTTTTTACGACGCCCATCCCCCATTAACATGACTCCTGTCTTAGCAAAGACAGGAGTCATGCCCCCTTGCCCAATGGCAATGCCCAGGGGACTTCTGTCCCCTGGGCATGGTCATTGGGCATAGTGGCATGTAGGGGGGCACAATTCAGGCCCCCCTATGCCACATAATTTTTTTTTTAAATTTACTTACCGGAACTTACCTTAATGTCCCTGGGGTGGGTCCCTCCATCCTTGGGTGTCCTCCTGGGGTGGGCAAGGGTGGCAGGGGGTGTCCCTGGGGGCAGGGGAGGGCACCTCTGGGCTCATTCTGAGCCCACAGGTCCCTTAACGCCTGCCCTGACCCAGGCGTTAAATTCAGGTGCAAATGCGGGGTTTTTTGCCCCGCCCACTCCCGGGCGTCATTTTTGCCCGGGAGTATAAATACCACGCACATGCCTGGGAGTCATTTTTTAGACGGGAACGCCTACCTTGCATATCAGTAACGCAAGGAAGGTGTTCACGCCAAAAAATGACGCTAACTCCATGAACTTTGGCGCTAGACGCGTCTAACGCCAAAGTATAAATATGGGGTTAGTTTTGCGTCGAATTTGCGTCGAAAAAAACGACGCAAATTCGGCGCAAACGGAGTATAAATATGCCCCTTAGTGTGTAGGTACCCTGGCACCAGCCAAGGTGCCCCCACATCGCTCAGGGCAAATTCCCCGGACTTTGTGAGTGGGGGGACACCATTACACGTGTGCACTGTACATAGGTCACTAGTACTCACTACCTATGTACAGCGTCACAATGGTAACTCCGAACATGGCCATGTAACATGTCTAGGATCATGGAATTGTCACCTCAATGCCATTCTGGCATTGGGGAGACAATTCCATGATCCCCCGAGTCTCTAGCACAGTCCCGGGTACTGCCAAACTACCTTTCCTGGGGTTTCACTGCAGCTGCTGCCAACCCCTCAGACAGGTTTCTGCCCTCCTGGGGTCTGGCCCACGAAGGCAGAACAAAGGACTTCCTCAGGGAGAGGGTGTTACACCCTCTCCATTTGGAAAAAGGTGTAAGGGCTGGGGAGGAGTAGCCTCCCCCAGCCTCTGAAAATGCTTTGATGGGCACAGATGGTGCCCATCTCTGCATAAGCCAGTCTACACTGGTTCAGGGATCCCCCAGTCCTGCTCTGGCACGAAACTGGACAAAGGAAAGGGGAGTGACCACTCCCCTGACCTGCACCTCCCAGGGGGGTGCCCAGAGCTCCTCCAGTGTGCTCCAGACCTCTGCCATCTTGGAAACAGAGGTGTTGCTGGCACACTGGACTGCTCTGAGTGGCCAGTGCCAGCAGGTGACGTCAGAGACTCCTTCTGATAGGCTCTTACCTGTGTTGCTAGCCTATCCTCCTTCCTAGGTAGCCAAACCTCCTTTTCTGGCTGTTTAGGGTCTCTGCTTTGGGGAATTCTTTAGATAACGAATGCAAGTGTTCATCAGAGTTCCTCTGCATCTCTCTCTTCACCTTCTGCCAAAGGATCGACCGCTTAGGATGCCTGCAAAACCGCAACAAGTAGCAAAGACGACTACTGCAACCTGGTATCGCTGATCCTGCCGCTTTCTCACCTGTTTCCTGGTGGTGCATGCTCTGGGGGTAACCTGCCTCCTTCTTGCACCAGGAGCTCTGAAGAAATCTCCCGTGGGACGACAGAATCTTCCCCCTGCAACCGCAGGCAACAATGGACTGCATCACCGGTCCTCTGGGTCCCCTCTCAACACGACGAGCGTGGTCCCTGGAACTCAGCAACTCTGTCCAATTGACTCCCACAGTCCAGTGACTCTTCAGTCCAAGTTTGGTGGAGGTAAGTCCTTGCCTCCCCACGCTAGACTGCATTGCTGGGTACCGCGTGATTTACAGTTGCTCCAGCTCCTGTGCACTCTTTCAGGATTTCCTTCGTGCACAGCTAAGCCTGGGTCCCCGACACTCTAACTTGCAGTGCACAGCCTTCTGAGTTGTCCTCCGGCGTCGTAGGACTCCCTTTTGTGTCTTCGGGTGAGCTCCGGTTCAATCCTCTTCCAAGTGCCTGTTCTGGTACTTCTGTGGGTGCTGCCTGCTTCTGTGAGGGCTCCCTGACTTGCTGGGCATCCCCTCTGTCTCCTCATCCATGTGGCGACATCCTGGGCCCTCCTGGGCCACAGCAGCACCCAAAAAAACTAACCGCGACCCTTGCAGCTAGCTAGCTTTCTGCGTGGGAACACCTCTGCAAGCTTCTGCACGATGTGGGACATCCATCCTCCAAAGGTGAAGTTTCTAGCCCTCTTCGTTCTTGCAGAATCCACAGCTTCTACCATCCAGTGGCAGCTCCTTTGCACCCTCAGCTGGTATTTCCTGGGCATCTGCCCACTCTCGACTTTGTCGCGACTCTTGGACTTGGTCCCCTAGTTCCACAGGTACTCTCATCCAGAAATCCACTTTGGTTGCATTGCTGGTGTTGGTCTTCCTTGCAGAATTCCCCTATCATGACTTCTGTGCATTCTGGGGAATATAGGTGCACTTTTCACCTACTTTTCAGGGTCTTGGGGTGGGCTATTTTTCTAACCCTCACTGTTTTCTTACAGCCCCAGCGACCCTCTACAAGCTCACATAGGTTTGGGGTCCATTCGTGGTTCGCATTCCACTTTTGGAGTATATGGTTTGTGTTGCCCCTATACCTATGTGCTCCTATTGCAATCTACTGTAACTTTACATTGCTTGCATTACTTCCTTTTGCTATTACTGCATATTTTTGGTATTGTGTACATATATCTTGTGTATATTTGGCATCCTCATACTGAGGGTACTCACTGAGATACTTTTGGCATATTGTCATAAAAATAAAGTACCTTTATTTTTAGTATATCTGTGTATTGTGTTTTTTATGATATTGTGCATATGACACCAGTGGTATAGTAGGAGCTTTGCATGTCTCCTAGTTCAGCCTAAGCTGCTCTGCTATAGCTACCTTCTATCAGCCTAAGCTGCTAGAAACACCTCTTCTACACTAATAAGGGATAACTGGACCTGGTACTGAGTGTAAGTACTCCTTGGTACCCACTACAAGCCAGGCCAGCCTCCTACAGGTCCTCCCCCAGTACACGCTACTCCACGGTCCTCCAGACCAACAGGTAAGTACCAAGGGAGCATGTTGTATGGGCTATGCCTGGGTGGAGAGGGATGGTTGTAAGAAGGAAGGGGGCAGAGTTCAGGGAACATGAAGGACTGTGAATGCATGTGCCACATGGCAAGGGTATGGATGGGGGCCACTCACATCGACGGTGCAGTTTGTAATGTTTTTTCTTTTTCCCCTGTGCATGTCATGTAGGTCAGCGCCCACCAGAAGAAGGACATTTGGCATGCCATCGCCAAGGACGGCCGGACCCTGGGGGTCCACCACAGACGGGGCACCCACTGCCGGAAAAGATGGGAGGACATTCGCCGCTGGAGCAAGAAGATGGCGGAGGCTCAGCTGGGGATGGCCTCCCAACGTGGGAGGGGTGCCCGTCGCACCATGACCCCCCTGATGTTCAGGATACTGGCGGTGGCCTACCCGGAGTTCGATGGGCGCTTGAGTGCATCACAGCAGACACAAGGGGGTGAGTACACTCTCATTCTGGGGACTTTGCGCGCAGTGGAGGGGTCTGGGTGGGGGAGGAGGGATGTGGGTTTCCCTAGGCCAGGGCGACTTACGTAGGCTAGGTCCCTCCGTAATGCAGGCCATGTGCCACTCCACCCCACCTCAGTAGAGGGCCAAGTACAGGTATACATGCCCCTGTGGCATCCATGTGTGCAGATGTCCACCATAGCCATGTAGACCAGATCCCAGGAATAGCATCTGTAGTGGCCAAGAGCACGGCATAGTGCAGGGGGCTGCTGTGTCTGTATTGTCCACCAACGGTAGCGGTAAGCCATGCACTCAACCTGTCTTTCTTCTGTCGCCCCCCCCCCTTTTTCCGCTCTCCCTGTTCTTTTGTGCATCAGCATCATCAGGCGGAGGTACAGTGGCACCGGAGCACGAGGGAGCTGCATCCTACATGGCCATGGAGGGCCACACCACTGACTCAGAATACACCAGTGGGACTGAGGGTGAGGGGAGCTTCACATCGGTCACCGGATCACCAACCAGCAACACGGACTCGTCCGCCGATGGGAGCTCCCTTGTGGTGGCGGCACCATCTGTGCCCGCCACTTCTACAGGTATAGCCGCCACCTTCCCTACCAGCACCACCCTTCCAGCAGCCCCTCAGCGTTCGCCCCGTGACCACTCACCGAGGAGGGTGGGCATCACCTTCGCCCCAGGCACCTCAGCCCCTGACCCAGTCACCCCTGCTGCCCTCAGTGAGGAGGCCATTGACCTCCTCAGTTCACTCACTGTTGGGCAGTCTACCATTGTGAATGCCATCAAGGGAGTAGAATGGGAGTTGCAACACACTAATGCATTCCTGGAGGGCATTCATCCTGGTCAGGCTGCCCATCATCGAACCCTGCAATCTCTGGCCTCAGCACTGATGGCAGCCATTGTCCCTGTGTCTAGCCTCCCCCCTCCAACTTTCTCCACCCAGACCCAATTCCCTGTACCCCAGCCTATCCCAAGCACACCATCAAACAAGCATGCATACACCTCAACACACACAAGTAGCTCAGGCAAACATAGGCACCACACAACCCACAGGCACTCACGCAAGCATCATCCACATACAGACACAGCAACATCCACTGCCTCCACTGTGTCCCCCTCCTCGTCGTCTCCCTCCTTCCTCCCAGTCTCGTCTACACTCTCACCTGCATGCACTACATCTACAGGCACTAGGACTCACACCAGAACACCCAGCACCACACCCCGCTCACCTGCACTCACCACCCCCACTACCATTGACACGTCCCCTGTGTCCACTCCCAGTGTGTCTGTGACGCCCCCTCCCAAAGTACACAAACGCGGGCACCCACACACCCAACATCTATTCACCTCACGACAGCCTCCAGTACCTGCACCTGCACTCAAAACACCTAAAGTTACTCCTCTTACAATCACCTCCTCTTCCTCCACTCCCAGACCCCCTCCAGCTACCCATCCCGGTCTTCGTCAGCAACTCTTCCTCAGCAACGTTGACTTCTTTGCTCCCACCCCCACCCCTCCAATTCATAAGTCCCGTAGTAGCACCTCAGCCCAAAAAACTCCAGGACCTGTGGTGCCTGTTCAAGGTGTGTGGAGTGCACCGGCCACTAGGGCAGCCAGTGTAACATGGAGCCAAAGCACTGCCAGTCCACCCCCTGTAAAGCACCTCAAGTTGGAAAGTGGCCAACGGGACAGGGTGAAGACTCCTGGCGGCAAAACTGCTCATAAGGGTCCCAGGGGGATTGCAGAGTCAGCTGTGACTCCTCCAAAGGTGGTGAGGGGCCAGAAGAAGTCTGCACAGTCTGGGAAGAGCAGCAGAGTGGACAAGGGCACCATCCTCCCTGGCGGCCGGGACACCACCGCCAGCACTGTCGTCACTGGTCCGGAGATCACCGACGGAGTCAGTGCCCAGGAGGGCAGCAGTATTGTCACTGGTCAGGAGACCACCGCCGCTGGTCAGGAGACCACCGCCGGAGTCAGTGCCCAGGAGAGCAGCAGTATCGTCACTGGTCAGGAGACCACCGCCGGAGTCAGTGCCCAGGAGGGCCCCGGCAGCCACAGCCCCACTGGGCAATGACGGACCGTCATACCACACACCAATGCACAGGTCAGAGCCCGCCATGGCAAAGCACCGCTGCACAAGGAAAACACCGCCATGGCAAAGCACCGCTGAACTGGTCAGAGACTGCCATGGCAAAGCACCGCTGAACAGGGCAAAGCACCGCTGAACAGGTCAGAGACCGCCATGGCAAAGCACCGCTGAACAGGTCAGAGACTGCCATGGCAAAGCACCACTGAACAGTCCAGAACCGCCATGTCAAAGCACCGCTGAACAGGGCAAAGACCGCCTTGGCAAAGCACCGCTGAACATGGCAAAGACCGCCATGTCAAAGCACCGCTAAACAGTCCAGAACCGCCATGTCAAAGCACTGCTGAACAGGGCAAAGACCGCCATGGCAAAGCACCGCTGAACATGGCAAAGACCGCCATGTCAAAGCACCGCTGAACAGTCCAGAACCGCCATGGCAAAGCACTGCTGAACAGGGCAAAGACCGCCATGGCAAAGCACCGCTGAACATGGCAAAGACCACCATGGCAAAGCACCACTGAACAGGGCAAAGACCGCCATGGCAAAGCACCGCTGAATAGGGCAAAGACCGCCATGGCAAAGCACCGCTGAACAGGGCATGCACCGTGTAGGAATGAATGGACCGCCACATCAGGCATCCTTATCCCATGTGCAGCTGGGACAGTGACAGGACAGGAACTTTCATGGGGAGACTCATCCAGTCTGGGCACCAGTCCCCCTCCAGCACCATTGGAGACCTGCATCTACTTGAGAGACTGTGGCTTTGCACTCCCCAGGATGGCACAGTGGGCAACCCACCCACAGTAGAGACTTGTGAGACTGTGGCTTTGCACTCCCCAGGATGGCACAGTGGGCAACCCACCCACTGTAGAGACTTGAGAGACTGTGGCTTTGCACTCCCCAGGATGGCACAGTGGGCAACCCACCCACTGTAGAGACTTGTGAGACTGTGGCTTTGCACTCCCCAGGATGGCACAGTGGGCAACCCACCCACTGTAGAGACTTGTGAGACTGTGGCTTTGCACTCCCCAGGATACATCAATGGGCATGGAGCCCCGTCGTGGATCTGGCTCCGCATTCATGTGGCTGAGGTGCCCCCCCTTCCCTTCCCCCTGAGGTGCCTGTAGTGTTTCTATCTGATGCCCCAGCAGCGTTCTCTCGGATTTTGGTCAGGTATCTATTGTGGGCCTCGCCCATGCATTTTTGGACTGTTGGTGCACGGACATTGTTGTGTACATATCTGCACTACTTCTTGTATTGTATATATAATTATGAGTGATTTTGAGATATATATCTGTATATTTTTTAATGACATGTATATTGGCACATTACAATGTTTGACCGAAATTCGCTTTGTCTTTGCATTCTTCCGGGGGGATTGTGGGTTGTTAATGTGATATTTTTTGACTGCATTGGTGTGTATGTTGTAATATGCGAGGGTGGGGGTGGGGTTGTTTGGTGGGTGTCCCCCTAACTTTTGCCTCCCCCCTCCCCCGTGTCGTAGATGCAGTACTCACTGGTATCTTCTGCGCCCACATCGCTGTTGGTCGTAAATGAGCAGAAAGACAAGGGCAGGGAGTATTTGGAGTTCCTGGTCCATGGAGTCGACGTTCCTCGTGGGATGTGTTGAGGTGAGCGTTTTCCCATAGCAAAAGCTGTTTCCGCCGTGTTTTTAACCACGGTGAATCCGCCCCAGAAAAGGTGGCGGATTGGCGGGTTGTAATGGTGTGGGTGGTACATTGTCTTCCGCCTGTCTGTTGGTGGTGACCGCCACGCTGCTTGTCTGTACCGCCGTGGCAGGCGGTGTGTTAAAGTGGCTGTCTTTGTTGGCGGTTTCCGCCAGGGTCATAATTCCCTTTTTTTGTCTATCGGCCTGTTTGCGGTATTAACCCACCTTTTACACCGTCCGCCAGGGTTGTAATGACCACCTATATATTTAAGACAGGACCATTATCTACAATGGAAGTCCTACAGACCGTAACTCTCATAATAGGCAGTATATCATCCTCTAAATTTCAAAACAACAATTAACACTTGCCTCTTACAGGTCAAAGTAAAAGGATTAAGCAGCTCCATAGAGACCCTGCAGGATACCCATTTAATGCTACTAATATTTTAGCTCACTGAAACTAAACTGGTTGTTCAAGGAGCAGTGTTTAAATTGCTTGGTCTTAATATACCCAAATATTATAACTAGTCAGTTGCTCCAGTGATATCTACTTTTTGTTTGATCAAAAGAAGATATCACTATTTATAAGTACATCCTTCTCAAATTCCTTATTTAGCTTCAATAATTCTTTACTTTCATATTCCTCTGCTTGGTTCATAATTTCCTTCTCTTCTCCTACCTTTTCCATTCCTTATTTATTTTTCAACTTCAGTCCTCATTTCTTTTTCATTGCTCCATTGTTCATTTTCTTCCTTATATCCTTTATAGGAGGAGAAATCAATTTTTCTGAATACAATTTGTATGTAATTTACAGTACTTCGGAGGTTTCCTGGTTGTCCATGAATGAAGAGGAATATTTATGCATATATATATATATATATATATATAAATATAAATATAAAGAAAGGATAAGAGGAAGAAAATATATTTACACTGCTCATATATCCAAAAATTCTAAAAACACATAATTACACTACTCACACAAATATCCACTTCACAACATACCACATAATTCCTAATAATATAATACAATTCCACAACATGACACATAATACCACTACAAACAATGCCACATAATTCCACACAATACAATACCACACAATTCTGCACCACACATCATAATTACACTACACATAATACCACTGAAAAACACAATATAACACTACACATATTACACAATGCTAAATACAACATAAATGCACCACACATAAGTGCACTATATGCCACATACCAGCAATACACATAAATGCACTATGCACTGTAACACATAATTCAAATAGGTGCAATTTCACTAAATACCACACAATTCCAAATCACATAATTCAAGTCCACAAATTTTGAATACACAACGCATAATTCTGCACCAAACAACATATTTTAAATACACAGTTGATAAACACAGCACATACTTACAACACACACCACATATTTTCTCATCATGCCAGAAACTTTAACAATACACCACTGTAAATGAACTCCACAACATGCCACTACACAACACACACTACAGTTGCACACAATTACACATAATTAACCACATTCCCAATGTACACAATTCCATTTCACTAAATACAATTTATTTACTATCCACACAGTTCCACACCACATAGTTCTTGAACACACAATTCCAATACAACACACCTCTCACTTGCAACCAACCCTGTCATCTCCTCACCACACACCAACTGCCCCCTTATCTCTCTCTCACACTGCCACTACCCTCTCTCATCTTGCCATACCACTGTCCCTTCTCAGCCCTCCTTCACATTACCTAGCTCCTCTCTATGCTGTCTCCTAACGCAGTCGACCCGCTTGTACCTCCTCACACTGTGACTGGGCCATCTCTCCCATCCCCCCACCCTCCATTTGCACCTTCCACTTTTCCTTCCATCTCTAGCTCTGACACTCTCTCTCATCCATTGATCTTGCTTTCTCATGCACTATTCCCACCAGATGAATATAGTTAACTTCAGATCTTCATGCACAGTTTCATTCCAGTGCCTTTTCAAAGTTTCCATCCCTTAAACATATGTTCCTTATCTTAGTATGTCTACTACATACACAAATGCTCCCTCTTTAGGCATCAGTGGCCTGCTTTTCTCTTCTTTCTCTCTTACTCACACAGTATTTCTGCTCCTCTGTCTCAATGTCAATAACCACTACCTGCACAAACTACCTATCCCTCTCATTCCTCCTTTCTATCTGTTCTCAACAGCTCTCACCACCATCTATTCACCATGCCACATAACTCTACTAAACAAATACACTATTCCACACCGCACAAATAAATAAATAGCAATTCCAATGCAACATATGCATAATTCCACTACACACCACATACATCCATTATACTACAAAACAAAACACATAGGTAAAAAACATTATAATTTCCAATACCAATAGCTCTAACTCACAAATACAAGACCTATTGCATTAGAAATGCTTGTTGTGTATCTTGTATTTCAGTGGTTTGAATCTATGGCCCATATTTATACTTTTTTAGCGGTGCATTTGGGCCACTTTTTGGCGCAAAAGCGGTACAAACATACAAAATGCAATAAGTATAAATATGGACCAAGGTGTTTCATTCTTTCAGAACATCCATAATAGGGATAATTATGTTTGGCAATAATACTCTCATTGCTCTAAAATCAAGACCTTTAAACTCCTAAGCCTGAGTGCAACACTTTAATAACTTTCCCGCCAGGAAGAAGTGCTATAATCATAGTAGTCTTGCAGGCAAAGTTATGTTTGCAAGTGTATATTCAGTAATAAACATGCATATATCAGCGTGGCACGCAATCCATACTTTGTCACTTTCAATAGCATTTAGGACCACCTAAATGAATCAGTTTTAGAACCCTTAAATGAACAAAAGATGAAGTCAGAAACCTGCAATTACCAAAATTTTAATCGTATACAATACATTCCGAAGTTTGCAGAGTTGTGTTACCATCAGTAAAATTTTAGCTGTCAGGTTACAATAGGATTTGTACAACACCATTAACCAACTGAACTCTAACATAAATTAAAATATGTTCTAATGCTATTTGTAATGCTTTGCAGCTAGCATGTTAGATCCTAAATCTATTCCATGCTGTTTGAAACAGTGACATGATTACACTCAAACCTATCCAGCAACTGCATTAACCAGCAAAGTTATCAAGCATGACTGCTAGGCAGGAGACATATTCATTTTTTGAAGCAACAGTAGGATGAAATTGTAATATTAAAACACATATCCTGTGTAGCTGAGTCCTAACTCAAACTATGACTGGCTCTATGTCTAATGGATGAATATTATGATGGCTATGTGGTAGTCTCAGGCACCAATGTCACCAAAGTCTACTGCACAAATCACAAGTGAAGACAAAGGGGGTTATTACAACTTTGGAGTGACAGTAAAGTGACGGATATACCACCAGCCGTATTACGAGTCCATTATATCCTATGGAACTCGTAATACGGCTAGTGGTATATCCGTCATATTGGGACGGATTAACACCTCCTCCAAAGTTTTAATAACCCCCAAAGTCTGACAAGTGACACAGCACATGAGAGAGCTTCCCAAATAGCAGTTCTATGAAGGCTTAAGTTGGTGATATGACCAGATCAATTACTGTCTGAGGCATTTCATCATCTCTTGATTGGGCACAAGGGTGCAAGAAAGTAATGTAGGTCCTGGAGTGGGCCCTTGTTACCCAATTTCTGCTGACTAAAATGAGGCATCTACCAACCTAAGAGCCATTACAGAGAGGACAAACAACTCCAAAGACTTTGGTGGTGATAATAGGATCACTGGTGTCATAACATCAGCGCAATGCTGCGAGTGACAACCAAAGAACCTGTAGAAGGGCAGTTTTAAATTGGATGGCTCCCAGGGATCCTGTACCTGCCTATCAAAAAAATCAAAATGGTCCAAGGTCCTGAGGGTAAGTAGGCAACGTGACCCAGCTACAAATATGTTTGAGGGATGTTCCATCCTCAATACCCCTTCCAGAATATATTCCTTAAATGCAAAAAAAGATTGCAAATCTTACAAAACTCACAGCTCACCAGCTACATTAGCCAGCTGATCTGGCAGAAGGTGGGCACAACAATTAACTTGACTTAACACGGCAGCACAAAAGGCACTTTACATTAGTGGGAGACTCAGGGAGTTATGCTTTACACACAAACATATGATATCATTTATCTAGTATAAAACTGACCTTAATTATGAATTCCAAACCCAAAGTATGCATAAAGTGCTGCAACTCTGGCCCTTGTAATATATACCCATAAAAAATGACAATTTATTATTATTTAAAAAATGCACACAACATTGAAAACACTGCAGCTCAAACAGTTTACCAAAAAGGAAAGGTGCATTTTCATTCAGTATTCACTTGAAATATATGACCATAGCATCACTAGCTGCTAAGTCAAATAGACTGGGCCTCCTGTTGCCCAGGTCTGCCTGAGTCTGGCTGAAGGCACAAGGGATCTGGCGCCGAGACTCGAACCCAGTTCTCCAGTTTCCAAATCAGCAGATGTTGATTTTACACCACATCCTTTCTCCAAATGTTGGTGGGCGTAGGCATCATTCCAGACACTCTTTCATTGTGTTTGGCTGGGAGTGGCTGAATATTGTTATTTATTTATTTATTTAAAAAGCGATACTCAGCTTTGACGCCCGTCTCTGCTTGAATTTTATTGCATCTTCGTTCCTGCCCCCTCCTTCTCATATTGTTGCTGCCATTCTTCTGCCTGGGTGGCGGGGAACGTTTGCGAGGTGGTTGTCCTTCTGCAGGGGGAGAGGTGCTGATGGCCTGTTGATCCTGTGGCAGGGCCTCCTGTTCACTGGCGGCAGCGGAGGTGGAAGGCAGTTCAGATGTCTGGTTAGTGGCAGGGGCCCGCTGTTGTAAGACTGCCTTGTCTGCCAGCACCCCTGCAATGGAGACTAGGGTGGTGTTAATGGCCTGAAAGTCCTCCCTGATCCCCTGGTACTGTCCCTCCTGCAGCCACCTGTTCTCCTGCACGTTAGCCAGGATCTGGACCAGCGTATCCTGGGAATGTTGGTATGCTCCCAGGATCTCTGTGAGTGCCTCCAGGAGAGTCAGTTTCCTGGGCCTGTCCTCCCCTTGGTGCACAGCAGTCCTCCCAGTGTCCCTGTTGTCTTGTGCCTCTGTCCCCTGAAACGTGTGCCCACTGCCACTGACCCCAGGTCCCTGATTGTCTTGGGTATGAGGTGTGCCCTGGGGTCCCTGTAGTGGGGGACACACTGCCGATTGCCATGTCCTGGGGACAGAGGTATGGGTACGCTGGGTGGGTGCTGTGGTAGTGTTTCCTGAGGGTGGAGGCTCTGTGGTGATGTGTGGCTGTGCCTGGGTAACCGACTGTCCGGAGGTCCCTGATGGGCCAGGTTGGTCATCCAGATCCAGGCGACCAAAGTCACTGTCATAACTGTGGGCCTCTTCTGTAGGGGGACTGGATAGTGCTGGCACCTCTTCTCCAGTGACATTGGCTGGGATACCTGTGGGGATGTAAATGCAGTGTTATTGTTTCTGTGTGTGACATATTTCGCATCGGTGGGTTGCCCTCTTTGGTTGTATTCGCCCTGGCAGCTTTCATTTGTGTGAGTTGGTAGGTGGTGGGCTAGCTGATTCTCTCTAGTGTGCATGCTTCAGTGATAGGTGTCCATGCAGGTCTGTGAGTGATGTCCATGCATTGGTGGTGCATGCAGGGCTTGGCATCGGGATGGGTGATATGTGATGGTGGTGTGTGTGGGAGGTGGTGAAGTGATGGGAGTGAGGGTGGGGTGGGGGTATGTGATGGCATGCAGGTAGTGGTGTAATAGTAGTATAGAGTTGACGTATCAGAATCCAGGCCTCCTCCTACTCCTGCCAGGCCTTCAGGATGCATGATTGCCAAGAATTGCTCCTCCTATGTTGTTAGTTGTGGGGGAAGAGGTGGGGGTCCATCGCCAGTCCTCTGTATAGCGAGTTGGTGTCTCGCTGCTATGGAATGTACCTTCCCCCGTAGATCGTTCCACCTCTTCCTGATATCATCCCTTGTTTTTGGGTGCTGTTCCACTGCGTTGACCCTGTCCTCGATCCTCCACCATAGCTCCATCTTCCTAGCAATGGATATTTGCTGCACTTGTGTTCCAAATAGTTGTGGCTATACCCTGATGATTTCCTCCACCATGACCCTTAGCTCCTCCTCTGAGAATCAGGGGTGTCTTTGTGGTTCCATGGGTGTTGTGTGAGTAGTGTGGGTGAGGGTGTGTAGGGTAATGTGTTGGGGTGTGTGTTGTAAGGTGCATGGGTGGTGTATAGGTGATGGTGGTGTGTGGCTCTGGTCTTGTCTGTGGTTGTGGTGTCTGTCTTGTGCCAATGGTTTGTATTCGTTAAGAGTTGTGGGTACTGTGGGTGTGTGTTTTATAGTGGTATGGGTGTGTGGGTGTGTTGTGTGTATGGGTGTCAGGTGTGCAATTTGATTTGTCCAATGTGGTGCTGTTTTCTTTGTGTGTGTGTATTTTGAGCGCAGCGATATGTACCGCCAATGGTTTACTGCGGTTGAATGTCCACCATGGTGATTCGTGGGTCATAATGTGATGGGCGTATTTCTGTTGGTGTAACGGTGTGGATTTTGATACCACCATTTTATCACTGACCTTTGGTGTGGCGGAATTGTGTATGTGGCTGTATAGTGACGGATTGCTGTGTGTGTGTCATAATTTGGTGAACAGATATCTGCTGCGGCGGCGGTATGTTGGCGGCAGTCAGTGTGGGGGTAAGTGGGATTTACCGCCAATGTCATAATGAGGGCAATAGTCTGCTCATTTTTAATTTGCCAGAACATGTTGATGACAAAGGGGGTCATTACCAGTGTGGCAGTCTGACCGCCACATTACCACCCTGGTTGTCCAACCACCAGGGAACCACCAACTCTGCTGGGATTATGGGTCCCGGCAGCCTGCTGTAATCGTAATTTGCCAGATAACGACCTTGTTCCTCACTTGCCTTTTCATGGTGGTAACACCGTCATGAAAAGGCTGGTGGAGAACAGGTGCAGGGGGTTACCCCTTGGTGCCATGCTCATCATTGGGTTTGCTCCCGTTCTGCTACAGAACGCGGCGTGCTGCGACTGACGGAATACGTGGGAGCACTGATGGTTTCATCAAAGTGAATGCTAAAAGGGATAGGAGTGGTGGGGTCTTGGTGAGTTAAAAATACCGCCCTCTGGATGGTATTACTAATTTATTATGTCTCACAGGGGTGGTATGGTTAAAAAGGGGTGTTGGAGGGGGTGTATGTTATGTACTTTACCTCCTAAGTGGTCTACAAGTTTCAGAGACTACCACTAGAGTCCTCATCAGGACCAAGTTAAACTCTCTAGTGTCACTCCATGCACACCTACCACTAATGAAAGCACTATTGCTACATGCTCTGTGGTGTGGTTTAATATATACAACTAAAATAAAATAATACCCATTGGTATCGATGTTCTGCTGGACAAACTTTTAGTGTCTACGCTATTCGTCTCTTAGATCCTCCGGGAGGGTGTGTGTGCTTGTAGTCACACATTCATCAAAGCGACACTCCCGCTTACAGCCTAATTCTCACCTCACTGTGGTCATGGTGGTACGAACAGCGTAGACAGTAAAAGTTTGACTATTTTGGGTGTTGTTCATAACAAAGATACTTATCAGTCATTTTGGAAACTGATTAATAGTTATATAGCAATGTATTGATAAATAAGTATTATTAATATGATATGCAGTGTATAATAAGTAAAGTCTTTATGATTACTGTAGTAGCACTAGTATGATATACTTTAAAAATGTTTTTTTATTGATCCTCCTTTTTATTTTCAATGATGGTTATTCTTCTACAGCAATTTTCATTTTGAAAGTACAATTATTATATTAATGTTATATTATTAAAAATTCAGTCTGTTGTCATATCATAAAATTAATAAACAATTTTGAAAGAAATAGGTGGGTACTGGAGGTCACAGTTCAAGATCAATTCAGGAGGACCATTTCAGTGAGTAAGACTGCATTTGGGAATCTCACAGCACACCAGTTGCCAGAAACCAGAGCTTCAAATGTGAATGCAAAAAATAGGATTTCACAGGTAGAAACCATTAGCAACACACACACCATGTCAGCGAAACGAAATGTGGCTCAATCACATACGGTATTTGGAGCAAGTGTACTAATAATCCCAGATGAAGTCAGGTACAATACAAAGGCTACATTCTAGTTTATTAACACAGCCCAGCTGAATTGACCAAGAAAATGCCATTTACTGCCTCGCCAACTGAATGTTGCAATGACTTTACAGGAGGAAACAGTTCTGCTAATAATCAGAAGGCCTCCTCAATTTTATCTCACTGAGTGAATGTAACCCTTTGCACCCCGGTTTTACTTAAGTAACTTTTTTAAACAAATGGATGTTAAAACACAGCACCGTAAACCATATATGCAGATGTGTAGAGTGTAATATGCTTTTTATAACTATTCTGGAAGGAGGACCATAACAACCCTCAAGAACTACAACTAGGAAGGCCACCCTTCTCATCTTTATTACACTTATAATCCTTTTTTTACAATATATCTCAAACTTTGCCCTGCCTCCTTCAGTCTAGGCCTTGAATGGTCAATGCCATATATACCTTGTAATTATGAAATAAGTATACACAAATATGGAAGATAGAAATTTCAGTTACAATTAAATGTTCATTGCGAGTGTTGTGGTCCGAGGACTGCCACACTTGCAGTGACAGTTGGACCACCGCACTCCAGGCAGTCCGATAGGCACATTACAGGTCTGGTGGGCAGACCCGCCAGGAGACCACCGTCCCCCCCAGTAACATCGTAACTGACGGGCTGATAGCAGTCTGATTTGTTCTCAGCCACAGCGTTGCTGAACTCAGCAACGCCTTGCTGATTACAACTCAGCTTTCCACCAGCCTTTCCATGGTGTTCACCAGGCCATAGAAAAGCTGGTAGAAAGCCACAGGGCCACAGGGCGTCCCTGCACTGTCCATGCCCATAGTATGGGCAGTGCAGGGTCCCCCTTCCCAGCAACATTGGAATGTGCAATGTCTGCTTTGCAGACAGTGCATATTCTGATAGTGCTGGTGTGCTATGGTATTGGCCTCGGCTTCCTCAAGGGAGCCAAGGCCAATATCATAGCACTGTTCCCACCGGTCAGCCAGGTAGGAATGCTTAACACAATTGTCCCACCAGTGAGCCTCGTGGCAACATTGTAATATGCTTGGGGGGATACCACTGGTATGATGGTGGCATCCTCCCTGCAAGTTTGGCAGTCGGCTCGTCTGACCGCCAAACTCATAATGAGGCCCATTGTCTTTCATTTATAATCAAACACATCATAATCTGTATAAAAACACCAGCTTTTTAAAACACGAAACTGAGGGTATCTTGTGACTCTTTGTTTCTCCTCTTATTATGCTTACAGGCATTTATGAATAATGCAGAAATGTGTGATGTTTACTGTGTCAACAGTAGCTCACTGGTGGACTTTTTGTATGGTAAATTCAAATTGACAGGAGGATGTCCAGCATGACATAAACATTTAGATTAATTTATGATGGCCTCTGTGATGAAATGAAATCTATAGGTTGAACAAATCTAGATTGGAGGCGATGTGTTTCAATGGAATAAATGAGTGTCAAACTTTCTAATACAAAGGGTTATATGAAGGATGAAAGAAAAGTGATGAATTTTAATAATAGAATTGTGTAATGATGTCCATTAGAGATACTGGGTCAAATCTCAAAGGATTTGTTACATGCAAATCAGCAGTTTTTAACATTGATTTTAGTAAGACTGTATATTGAATTTATTTACAGCCCTGAAGAAGTTCTCAGGCAAGGGGATGAAACATGTTAGCCTGTAAAATGTGATTTGGAATAAGAACAAGCATTTGCAATGCAATGGGTCTCGTTTTTGCTCGAGTTAGAGCTGTTAACATTGTAAATTCCTAAATGGACTTTTCTTGCCACTTAAATTGAAAATGAAAAATAAAACAGATGACATAAGCGAGCTTATTCAAAGCGCCATGGTTGTCATGAGCATGAGCGCGAAGGAGAGACAGAAAAAGAAGTTTACTTGCAGTAAAAAATCAGCAAACGTGCAATTATCCATGTAACACGGTAGATGTCCAAAGCGGTAACCAAACCCCCCCAAGGATGGATAAACGTAAGGCATTGACCAATGATAACAAAGGATTTTTGAAAGGCAAGCCTACGAACAAGTGATAGTGTTGGGCGTGGGGTGGGCATGGTTAAAAGTCCACAGATAAATTACAACAGGTCAGTGTGCTTAGGCGCTCAACCTAAAAATCACTGCTAACAGGTTTATTGTTCCTATGAGGAATGTTAATTAGTTTGATGAAAGCAAATCAAGATTGCAACGCACAGATTGTATTAGGTTAATGAAAGCCTGGGCCTGCAAACACGCACGTTATAGGCATTTGTATAGCTCTTCCTACCATTATTATCCTTCTGTGCGAATGGGTCAGTGCCTTAAATCAACAATGTCTGGTTATTGGTTTACAGTTGTGAGAGGTTAGCAGAGAACTTGTTTAGTCTTTAGTCTACAAGTGGTTTGTGTACATTAGTACCAAAAGTGAAAGCAGCTCAGTCTTGGAAGATCTTTGTAGTGCTGTGTGTGAAGGTCAAATTACTTCACTTTTTATCCTTGATTGGGTGGTCTGTTTGTTACAGGGTCACAGTGCTTTCTATGTAAACATCACAATAAATGTAGGTAATTGTAATGCAGTATTGTGCAAATGGCCATCAGGTACATTTATTCTGTTTGACTTCAGTGCTTCTAGGGTGCATGTTGGTGTGGTGTACACCAGTGGTGTTTGGCAGCCCTTTCATCACTATCTGGCTTTGGTACCATGTTGCACACAATATGGAAGAGTATTGTCCAGCAGGTGACCTCTTGGGCATGTACCTCAACACATGGAGTGTGATAATATTATTGAGTGGAGGAGTGCTGCTGGATATCAGACAACAGTCAGCTATAAGGTATCTAAAGAGGACTGGGTGCATGCAATAACGACTAGCTAACATATGCTGACTGAAAAATGTGAGGCGCATATTGGAAGTGAATTTTTAACAACAAAAGTCCAGGTTGAAAAAGGTTCCACAGTTGTGTTGCAAGCTGAGACCCAAAGTACATCTGGTCTGTTTGGGTTGCTGTGCCATTTTAAATACCCATTATGCTTGGTGTAAGGTGGAGATGATTTGGTCATTAACCCATGATTACAGAGCTAAAGTGGGCCGTTTTTGTAGCAGTTCCACTCTGCATGAAATTGTAAAGCAGGCAAAATTGGCTCTTAATTTTTATCTACCTACATTACACTGTCACAGGAGTGATAAGACCTTCAAATTCAAATTTGGACATAGATATCATCAAATGGCTCATGCAGTAATTCACACCTTTATTCAGTCGGGGTTTTCAATCCAAAAGTAATTTGCATCCTGGGAATTTGAAGACCATGCTATTAGGAAGAGTGAAGCAACATACTGCAGAACATAAAGCAATTCTGACTAAACTTAAAAAGCTTTGAGGTCACATACCTTGACATTGGAGCACTAGGCAACTACGATCATTTCATTTAGGGCATCAGCTGTGTGGGGCTTTGAGCCAAGATCACAAAGGGCAGCAATGTAGGGATAATGGAGGAGGGAAAACTGAGACATTGAACATTGATCAGAAATGGCGTCGCAGGGTAGAGGTTTAAAGCCTGTGTCTTCTGCACCCTACGAAGGTCACTGTCCCCACAAAGTAGAAAATGTTGCATCTTTTGTGAAATGGGGTATAATACCACAGAGCCTGGACCAGCAGAATGGCAATCTCCATGATCAACTTATTCTGCTATATATCAAAGTCACGCTGTCATGGTCAAGAAAACTGGTGATCATGCATCATTGATCAGTGGTGCCTGCCCAATGAGGAGCGGCGAGTTGAGGTATAGGAAATGAAAGAACAAGAGGAATAGAAGGATAGTGAGAAGCAATGAAAAGTGATTTCAGTAGGGCCAGCAAATGATGCAGGCAAGGGTGGCAGATAATGTAAGAGGGAGGATGGGACAAGGCTTGGTAGAAGATACCAAATCATTGGGCAATATAAAAGAGGCACAGGAATTTGAGTAGTAGGATTTGAAAAAAAGTGAGTGGCAGGTGAGGAGGTCTGGTGGCAGGTTGTGAGGTGAGTGGCACTGGCAGCAGGTTGTGAGGTGAGTGGCAAGTGAGGAGGTCTGGTGGCAGATTGTGAGGTGAGTAGCAGTTGAGGAGGTCTGGTGGCAAGTTGTAAGGTGAGTGGCAGGCAGTTAGGTCTGACAACAGGCTGTGAGGTGAGTGGCACTGGCAGCAGGTTGTGAGGCCAGCGGGAGGTGAGGCGGTCTGAGTGCACGTTATGAGGTAAGAAAGCAGAGTGGGTGTAAAGGATGGGGGTAGGTTTTGCAGAGAGAGAGCAAAGGACAAACAACAGGAATGGAGGAAGGAGCCCACGGCTGGAGTCAAGGTTGGAGGGAAGAAGAGAAGGAGGCAAAAGAGAAAGCCAAGGCAAGGCATAGCATTCGCACGCCCAGAGGACCACGTTAAATGGAGTAAACTTTAAGAAAGGCTGCTCCTCGTACTGGGTGAGAAACAGTGAGCCTTACAATGTTTAGATTTACATATCCCAGGCACTGGCATACTGATCGCTGGGGAGACTAACATTCCATGAATCCTATATATTTAATGTGGCAATGCCTGTCATGTCCACACAATGTCTTGTGCAGCAAGACGAGAAGCAGGAATGGGGTGGGGGAGGGTGTGGGAGATGCAGGGAGGGCACTCTGCCCCTGAACACTGGGCTCTGCTTCCAGGACATGTGAGGAGAAGAGAAGAATACAATATTCTTGCTTTGAGATCAGCAACATAGCACAGACAGCATTGGGAAGGGTTGAATAGAAGAAAGAGGCTCCTCCTGTAGTAGTGGAGGAGTGGGCACAATTGGACACTGTGGGCCGATACCTACAGCAAAGCATGAGAATAAGGAGTGGGTGGATCTCCTGCATCAACCAGGGTGTTGTGATGTAGCAAAGGCAGACGGCACTGGGAGCAAGAATTGTAGCCATCGAGTTATGAGGTAAAGGGGCGGGACAGCCTGCGCTGGGCATTACTAGCAGCACAGTGGAGAGAGAGCAGGGAGTGATGGCAGAAAAAGGAGGAGGTAGGAGAGCAGAAAAAAAGAAAGGAGGAGGGGAAATGAGCTACGAAAGGAATGAATGACAGAGCCCAGACTGGAGTGAAAGAAAAGGAGGAGTAGAAAAGCAGTTTGGGGCTGATGGAAGCGAAGGCATAGGTGAAATATGTGAGTGAGAATGCGCAAGGGAACGGATGGAGCGCTGGAGGGGGTTTAGAGGACAGGCAAAGAAGGTTCACTGAGGATATGGGAAAGTGAAATGAGCACTGGAAGAGAGTAAAAAGAGGGGCAGGGAAGAGATGGGATAGATAAGAAAAAAAAGCATTTGTAATGCAATGGATCTTGTGTTTGCTCTAGTTAGAGCTATTAGCGTTGTAAGTTCCTAACTGGACATTTTGTGCCACATAAACTGAAAATGAAAAGTAAAACAGTTGACATACTCAAGTCAATTCAAAGTGCCACAACTGCCATGAGCATGAGCACGAAGGAGAGACAGAATAGGAAAAAAAAGTTAGCTCGCAGTCAAACATATTGGCAAACGTGTAATTATCCATGTAATAGGGTCTGTCCCCAAGGTGGTAATCAAACCGCCCAAAGGAGGGACAAACGTAAAGCATTTACTAATGTCATCAAAGGATTTTTGAAAGGTAAGCCCATGAACAAGTGAAAGTGATGGGCGTAAGGTGGGTGTGGTTAAAAGTCCACATAGATACCAACACGTGTAAAAAGCAGCGCTGATGCGCTGCTATGCTCGACCTAAAAAGAATAGAGAGACCATAAATTCTCACTTCTGGTATCTCTTTTCACGAATTACTACACTCTGATTTGATGTTGAGTATGCAATGACTCACGAACGACAATGAACTTCCTTGTGCACAGAATAACACTGAGTAATGTGCATCCAAATGGAAAATACAATTGTTTTTTCAAGGACATTTTAATAGTGGGTAGCACAAATAATTACTTGCAAGTACAGACACCGGTGTGCGGATTGCATGAGCTGTACTAGCTATAAATCATTTGATGTAGCAAATAGTTCTTGGGTATTTGTTTTTTCAGTTTCACAAAGCTGAAACAGAAAAAAAAACACCACACCTGCCAGTTTTTGTGGTATTCTGCATTCACAAGAAACACATTTTTGTCGGTTAGGTGTAGTTAATGGGTTTCAATTGGCTCTTTTTCTAGTTTTTTAGAGTGCGAACTTGACCCGAACGGATTGGAACGCTTTAACATGAGCACCAGTTACGTTACATAAGGGCACATTCATTTTTGGTAGGCACGGGCAGATTAAGGCCCTCATTACTACCCTGGTGGTCGGTAATAAAGCGACGGTAATACCGCCAAGAGCCCAGCTGTGATAAAAATGGAATTATGACCACAGAGGAAACCGCTCACACAGACAGCCACTTTAACACACAGACCGCCACAGCGGTAGCAACAAGCACCACGGCAGTAACTGCTAACAGCCAGGTGGAAGACAGTGTTCCGCACCCTGTATTAAGACAGGCCTATCCGGCACCTTTTCCAGGTCGGTACCAAAAATATCAAAAGCACGGCGGAACCACTGCACAGAAGGGAAATGACTCACCTCTGGAGAATCAGGGAACAACCATGACGCCATGGAGCCCAAGTTGCACATCTTCCCCAGGTTTGTATACCTTTTCCTGCATTACGAACATCAACGGCGGCGAAGACGACCACAGTAAGGACTGCCACCTAGCACACAAGGGAGTGGGGGAAGAGAGTGACACAAACACAAGCAAAACGCAACACCCCCACCCCTAACACCACACACACAACCAGATGCAGTAACATAACATGTTCATCCCGTACCCCTCAGGAATAATGCAAGGACAAAAGGAATGGATTAAAGTGAGTGTAATAAGACAAAATAGTATAAATACGTGCTTCAATAACAAAATGTATATACATATTTACAAATGGAGGGACACTGCCCAGTCCTCAATGTCCGTGGGCCACAGGGCCACATCACAACATAGGCCAAGGCCCCACCTTACTCCTGCAACAGCATGGAGAGAACACTGCAGGGGCATCAGGTCGAAAATACACAGGCACCTCAGGGGGATGGGGAATGGGGGGACACCTCAGCCAGATGATGGGACAATGCCACACATCCTGGAGGGGGCCACATGCCCTCTGCAATGTCCTGAGGAGTGCAAGGCCACAGTCTCTCAAGTGGGTGGTTTTCCCACTGCTTGGTCCTGGGGAGTGCAAAGCCACAGTCTCTCAAGTGGGTGGTTTGCCCACTGCTTGGTCCTGGGGAGTGCAAAGCCAGTATCTCTAGTGGATGGCTTCTCCACTGCTTGGTCCTGGGGATTGCAAAGCCACAGTATCTCTAGTGGGTGGTTTGCCCACTGCTTGGTCCTGGGGAGTGCAAAGCCACAGTCTCTCCAGTGGATGGCTTCTCCACTGGTTCTGGAGGGGGGCTTGTGCCCAATGTGCTTCATCCTGGCAAGGATGGGGTGAGTGGATGGCTTCTTCCACTGGTTCTGGAGTGGGCATTGTGCCCTGAGATGCAGATCTTGGGGAGTGCAAGGTCACAGTCTCTCACCTGGGTGTCACAACCGTAGGATTTGCAGGGGCCAGGACACCCTACAGTCCATGGAGGCAGGACTACACACTGCCTGCCGGCAGTGACGGCTGCTCAGTGGTGGCAGTGGCAGGGCTAGTGTCGGGGCTGGCAGTGGTGGGAGGAGGCTCCAACCCTTCCCCTGCAGCCTCGGACGGCTGCCCACTGGGGCTGCTGCTTGCAGTGGTGCTGGTGGCGGTGCTGGTGGTGGTGTTGGTGGCGGCGCTGGCAATGGTGGGGGGAGGCTCCAGCCCTTCCCCTGCAGCCTTGGATGGGTGCCTACTGGGGCTGCTGCCAGTGGTGCTGGTGGCAGTGCTGGCAGTGGTGGGGGAGGCTCCAGCCCTTCCCCTGCAGCCTCGGACAGCTGCCCACTAGGGCTGCTGCTGCTGCTGGCAGTGGTGCTGGTGGCGGTGCTGGCAGTGGTGGAGGGAGGCTCCAGCCTTTCCCCTGTAGCCTCGGAAGGCTGAACCACCATAGTTGGTGGTGGGAGACTCAAATGAGTTCCAGCACAGGACTCCTGTCCTTCCTGCCTGCTGGTGCAAGCCCCTTGCCCCTCCCTTTGGCAGCTGGTGGTGCCTCCTTGCTCTTCCCTTTGGCTGCTGTCGGTGCCTCCTTGCCCTTCCCTTTGGCAGCTGGTGGTGCCTCCTTGCCCTTCCCTTTGGCAGCTGGTGGTGCCTCCTTGCCCTTCTTCAACACACCTGGTGCAGGAACACTTTCAGTGCTGCTGTCTGGTTCCCTGGAGCCTCTCCCACCTGCAGTAGCTGTTGACACTACTGTGGCCATGGACTGGGTGGCTGAGGTGCTTTCCTGGGTTCTGACCACCCTTGCCCGAAGTGAAGGACAGGGGGGGAGGGGTATGGAAGAGATCTACGGTGGAGATGAAAAGCTTCTTAGGGACATTAGGGTGGGAGGAGGGTGAAGGTTTGGGGGTGGAGGAAGAGGGAGTGGTTGTAGGGGTGTCTGTTTGCTGAGTTTGGATGCAGGTGCACAGGCTGGATGCTGCTGTGAGGTGGATGGCTGTGGGAGAGGACACCAGGGACGTGTGCATGGATGAGGGGGTGATGACTGCCAGTGAGGGGTGTTTAGTGAAAGGCGTGATGGTGATGGAGGTAGTGAATGAGGATGTAGTGAATGCAGGTGTGAGTGGAGACGGTACTGGGAGGGAGGTGGGGGACGAGGAGGAGAGGGACACAGTGGAGGCAGTGGATGTTGGTATGTCTGCATCTGGATGGTGTTTGGGTGAGTGCCTGTGGGATGATGTGTGGTGCTTGTGTTTGCCTGAGCCACTCCTGTGTGTTGTCCTGGGTGCAAGTTGGTCTGCCTGTGTGCTTGGGTTAGGTTGGGGTTGAGGGGATTGGGACTGGGTAGAGTAAGTTGGAGTGGGGAGGCTAGAAACAGGGACAATGGCTGCCATCAGGGAGGAAGCCAGATCCTGGATTGATCTCTGTTGTGCCGCCATGCCAGAGTGAATGCCCTCCAGGAATGCATTTGTTTGCTGCAAATGGGCTGCCAGCCCCTGGATGGCATTCACTATGGTTAACTGCCCAACAGAGATGGATCACAGGAGGTCAATAGCCTCCTCACTCAGGGAAGCATGGCTAACTGGGGCAGGGCCTGAGGTGTCTGAGGCGAAGGAGATGCCCACCCTCCCCGGGTGAGTGGGCATGGGAAACTCGCTGAGGTGCTGCTGGGAGGGTGGTGCTGGTACTGGGGTGCCGGCTGTACCTGTAGTTGGGGTGGCCACAGAGGTGTCCACCACCACCAGGGAGTGTTCATCGGAGGAGGAATCACTCTCAGAACTGTCCCCTCCTGTCTCCGTCGTGGTGCTCCCCTAACCCTCCATCCAACTCGTGCCCTCACCGTCGGTGGATTTGGACTCCTGGGCCATGTGGGATGCAGCTCCCTCTGTCGCCGGTGCCTCGGCTCCTCCCCCAGATGATGCTAATGCACATAAGGACAGGGGGACAAAACAAAAAGGGAAGATACACTTGGTCAATGGCGGCACCAACACCACCGCTAGCGTACACAACACACACACACAGGGAACATCCCTACGCACTAGGCAATGCACTAACAGTCATAATGCTAGTCACCAACCCATGGACAAGGATACCTAAAGCCAATAGCAGCATACCTGATACCCACAGACCCCTGCCCAGTAATGGATGCCTACTATCTTGGTAGGAGGTGGTGTAAATCAGAACCTGCCCAACATGGGACCCACCCTGCAATGTCCGGCCTGGCCTAGGGACACCCACAGGGCCACATCCCCCACCCGGAGACCACCCCACCAGGCGCAAGTAGTATACTGGGGAACTGTACTCACCCCCTTGTGGCTGCTGTGATGCCCTCAAGTGCCCATCCAACTCCTGACAGGCCACCGCCAGTATGCGAGCCATCAGGGGGTCAGGGTTTGACGGCACCCCTTCCTCTTTGGGAAGCCATCCCCAGCTGGGCCTCCACTGTCTTCCTTGTCCAGCATCTCAGGTCCTCCCACTGTTTGCGACAGTGGGTGCTCCGCCTGCCGTAGACCTCCAGGGTCCACAGGTTCTTGGCAATGGCATGCCATATACCCTTTTTGTGATGGGCACTGACCTGCAGAAAAATATTGGGGGTCATTCTGACCTCGGCGGTAAAAGTCCCTTACCGCCGGTCAGAACTCCGCCATTCTACCGTCGCGGCCGCGGTAAACCGCCACGGTCATTCTGACCACCAACTGTGAAACCGCCAAAAACCCGACATCCAAGGAAGGCCGCCTCATCAGCGGGCCGCGGAAAACTGGAGATGACCAAACCTCCACCGCCACGCCAACACAAACACGCCCATGCCATTCTGACCCACGAATCCACGCGGCGGTCTTTCAACCGCGGTATTCCATTGGCGGTACACACCGCCGCACACACACATATACAAAACACAGCCACATTGGACAATTTGAAATACACACACCTGACACACATACAAACAACACTCCCACACATCCAATCAACTATAAAACACACACCCACATCACCCACAAACCCCCACTAGTTGGAAATCGGAGAGACGGCGAGAGAGAGAGATAGAGAGAGCGAGCACAGCAATAGAAAACCCCAACACACACAGGAACCCAACCTCATCAACCACACCACATTCACGCACACATCACCACATATCACCATGCACATCACCACAAACACCACCCCACACCTCATCCACACCGCCCCATGGCACCCCAAAGACACCCCAGGTTCTCGGACCAAGAACTCAGGGTCATGGTGGAGGAAATTATAAGGGTTGAGCCCCAGCTCTTCGGCACACAGGTGCAGCACACCACTATAGCAAGGAAGGCTGAGCTATGGCAAAGGATCGTAGACAGGGTCAACGCTGTGGGACAGCATCCCAGAAATCGGGAAGATATCAGAAAGCGATGGAACGACCTACGGGGGAAGATGCGCTCGATGGTGTCGCGACACAACATCGCTGTGCAGAAGACTGGCGGCGGACCCCCACCCACTCCACCCCAATTCACCGCATGGGAGCAAGAGGTGGTAAACATCCTGCATCCTGATGGCCTCGCTGGAGTATGCGGAGGAATGGACTCTGGTAAGTCGAATCTCAACTACTTCACCCCCCCCCAACCACCAGCATGCCAAACCCCCCCCTCACCCCCAATCTCAACCCCCCAGCACACAACCTCCCTGCCAATGTCTCACCAGCACAACCCACCCTAAACAACACCAACCCCTGAATACCAACACAAACCAGAGACAGGCACCACCAAAGCATGACCATTGCACATACCCATACCCCCCCCCCAACCACCATCACAACACCTCCCACAAGGGAATGCCAGCACTGGGGGACAAGGGCACTCAAAATGCACGCCATGGCACACACAAAAACAATAACCATACTCCTTTACCCCTGCAGGGCCCGAACGCCAACACACCGCCACGGAGGGTCCAGATTTGTCCATCCCACCCCCAGAACAGGCCCCCAGCGAGGACAGCAGCTCTGTCGACCTAGAACCTGATGACCAGCCCGGACCATCGGGGACCTCTGGACAGTCGGTTCCCCACACACAGACACAGGCCACAGCAGACCCAACCCCCTCTGGGAACACCAGCACAGCTCCCACCCAGCGGGCCCATGCCTCTGTCTCTAGGACGCGTCAATCAGCGGTGTGTCCGCCACTACAGGGCACCCAGGCTGACCCAACACCCCAACAACAACAGGGACCTGGGGGCAGTGGTAGTGGGCACACCGTCCAGGGGACAGAGGCCCGGGGAAACAGGGCAACTGGGCGGGCTGCTGTGCGACAGGGGGGGGAGGACAGGCCCAGGGAACCCACTCTCCAAGAGGCCATCACCACCATCATGGGAGCATACCATCACTCCCAAGAGACGATGGCGACGGTACTGGCCAGGTTCACCGAGATCCAGGCACAGCAGGAGGAACGGTACATGGGGTTCAGCAATGAACTCAGGACCATCGCAACCGCTATGGGGACCATAGTCCAGGCCCTCAACCGGATAGAAAACACATTGCGGGACCATGTGGCACCACAAAGGGCCCCTGTCACTAGCCAGGAACAGCCTACCACCTCCGCCGGCGCTAGTGGTCAGGAGGCCCCCACAGAACGACAGGCCACCAGAACCCCACCTCCTGCTGAAGATCAACCACCCCGCAAGAGGAACCTGAGATCACAAAGGAAGACAGAGTAGGATGCCAAGACCCCCGCCAGCATAAGATACCCCCTGATGTCATCCCACTGTCCCACCGTGTCACCCTGTCCAACCTTGAACTGCCCCTGCTCCATCCTTCCACAGGCATATGGAATAAGCACCTGTGAAAATGAGAGCTGGGCTCTGCCATGGACATCATTCCACCCTCACCCATCACCGTTTTAATATCATGTACCAATATCTAGCACTAAAAATAAATCACTCATTGCACTGAAATCATTCAGGAGTCAGCCTGTATTATTTACAAATGTATAACACATTACTGAGCAATAATGTTCTGTTATTTTTGTGATGACAACATACCGATGTCAATAAGCCTTAGTCCATGGGCTAACCAAGCAGAAGTCACGCAGTGGGTCATACAGCACTGAAAAGGGAAGGGAAAATTAAACATCAGTTTAAAAGAACTGGGGGGAAATACACAAAGTAAAGATGCAGGGGGCTTTCAGTAAATGTTAAATGGCGTGGGTGATTCTTGCCTGTGTGCTACTGAAAATACTGTTGGATAACTCTGTCCCTGTTGTCTGGGTCGTCCTCTTCGTCTTCCTCCTCTTCACTCTCCGCAGGCTCCACAGCTGCTTCAACACCACCATCTGGACCATCCTCCTGCAGGAAAGGCACCTGACGTCGCAATGCCAGATTGTGAAGCATACAGCAGGCCACGATGATCTGGCACACCTTCTTTGGTGAGTACATCAGGGATCCCCCTGTCATATGCAGGCACCTAAACCTGGCCTTCAGGAGGCCAAAGGTTCTTTCTATGATCCTCCTAGTTCGCCCATGGGCCTCATTGTACCGTTCCTCTGCCCTGGTCCGGGGATTCCTCACTGGGGTCAATAGCCAAGGCAGGTTGGGGTAACCAGAGTCACCAATTAGCCACACACATTGTCTCTGTAGCTGTTCCATCACATAAGGGATGCTGCTATTACGCTTCACATACGCGTCATGCACTGACCCAGGGAACTTGGCATTCACATGGGAGATGTACTGGTCAGCCAAACAGACCACCTGGACGTTCATAGAATGGTAATTTTTCCTGTTTCTGTACACCTGCTCATCGTCTTTTGGGGGTACTAAGGCCACATGGGTCCCATCACTGGCACCAATGATGTTGGGGATATGTCCAAGGGCATAAAAATCACCCTTCACAGTGGCCAAATCAACCTCCTCAGGGAATACAATGTAACTCCGCATGTGTTTCGTCAGGGCAGACAACACTCTAGACAAAATTTTTGAAAACATAGGCTGAGACATTCCAGATGACATGGCCACTGTTGTCTGGAATGAGCCACTTGCCAAAAAATGGAGGACTGACAGAACCTACACTAGAGGGGGAATTCCTGTGGGTTGGCAGATGGGGGACATCAGGGCTGGCTCCAGCTGGGCACACAGTTCATGTATAGTGGCACGGTCAAGTCGGTATCGTAGTATGATGTGGCGTTCTTCCATTGTCGACAGGTCCACCAGCGGTCGGTACACGCGAGGATTCATCCTTCTCCTCGCAAGTCCCAGCGGACGGTGCCTATGAAGGACAACATGGAGCACAGAGTCAAGCTAATCACTGGTACGTTCACCACAGCTTGCATAGCACACGGTTATCTATGTATTGAAAGGCGTGTATGTGTGGCAATGCAAGGCCTAGGCCTGTGTGAAGCAGTACAAATTATGCCATGTGGGCCCTTGAAATGGCGGCTGCCTGACCTGTGAAGTGGGACAATGGGATGTGAGGTCAATGCGCTGGCGGGGCACACCGTGGCGGTAGGCGGTCGAAGACCGCTATACGTAGCCGCATTGGTTAACATTGAAGCCTATGGGTTTCAGGAGCCAATGACGATGTGCGCCGGCGGTCGCGGTACGCACCGCCGCGGTACACACCGCCGCGGGCATGACTGCCATTTTCTATCTGCTTAATCACTCGAGACCTGATCATCCACAGGAGAGGACCTATACTGCAAGTGCTGCTGTGACCTCGGTCTGGAAGTGACAATGGCTGCTGCGACTGGGGAAAGGGCCCCTGCCTTCCATTCCGAAGAGTTGGAGAAGCTCGTGGATGGGGTCCTCCCCCAGTATGCGTTACTCTACGGTCCTCCAGACCAACAGGTAAGTACACCGGGTGCACATGGAATGGGCGATGCCTGTGTGGAGTGGGGTGGATGTAAGTTGGTGGGGTGGGGGGCGAAGGAGGAGTGCAACGCACGACAGATGAGAGCATGTGCCATATGGGAAGGTTGGGGAGGGGGGGCCAATCACATCTAACATGCAGTAAATTGATGAATGTTTCCTTCCCACCCTGTACATGTCAAATAGGTCAGCGCCCATCAGAAAGTCGACATTTGGCGTGCCATCGCCAAGGAACTCCGGGCCCTGGGGGTCCACAACAGACGGGGCACCCACTGCCGCAAGAGGTGGGAGGACATCCGCCGCGGGACCAGGAAGACGGCCGAGTCACTGCTGGGGATGGCCTCCCAACCTAGGAGGGGTGCCAGTCGTACCCTGACCCCCCTGATGTCCCGGATCCTGGCGGTGGCCTACCCTGATTTGGATGGGCGCTTGAGGACATCACAGCAGACACAAGGGGGTGAGTATCAGCACATTCTGCTATCTTTCTGCGCAGTGGAGGCGTCTGGGTGGGGGAGGAGGGTTGTGGGTGACATTAGGCCAGGGCGCTTTCTGTAGTGTAGTCCTCTCCTTTAGGCATGGCCTGTGCTCCCGGCCCCCACCTCTGTAGGGTGACAAGTACAGCTATCGATGGTCCAGCATCACACATGTGCGCATTTGTCGTCTCTAGACCTGTTGTCCCAGTCCGAAGTACTGAGTAGTGTACCCCGAATGCGCGGCTTAGTGCATGAGGCTCCTGTGTCTGTCCTCTCCGCCAACGGTGTTGACATTGCATGCACTCAACCTGGTCTTCGTTTTTCTCCCCCCACCCTTCTTCTTCATCTTCTTGTGCATGTGTGCATTAGCATCATCAGGCGGAGGAGATTTGGCATCGGAGCACGAGGGAGCTGCAAGTCACAAGGCTCCGGTGGGCCCAGGAACAGACACCGAGGGCACCAGTGATCCGGAGGGCGAGGGGAGCACCACAACGGGGACCGGTGGTGAGACCAGCGACACCGACACGTCCTCGGATGGGAGCTCCCTAGCGGTGGCGGCAACATCCGGGCCCCCCGCCTCTACAGGTACAGCCGCCACCCAGCGCACCAGCCCCGCCCTCCCAGCAGCCCCTCAGCCTACGCTCCGTGCCCGCTCACCCAGGAAGGCGGGCGTCTCCTTCACCCCAGGCACCTCAGCCCCTGCCCCTGTCACCCCTGCTGCCCTCAGTGCGGAGGTCATTGACCTCCTGAGGACGCTCATTGTTGGGCAGACTACCCTTTTGAATGCCATCCAGGGGGTAGAAAGGGAGGTTCATCGGAGCAATGCCTACCTGGAGGGCATTCATTCGGGTCAGGCTGCCCATCAACGATCGTTCAATGCTCTGGCCTCAGCACTGACGGCAGCCATTGTCCCTGTTTCCAGCCTCCCTCTTCTGACTGCCTCCACCCTGTCTCTGTCTCCTGTTCCTCAGCCTATCCCATCCACACCATCAGACCAGCCTGCACACACCTCAACACCCAAGGGTAGCTCATCCAGACACAAGCACCACAGAACCCACAAGCATTCACCCAAGCAACACCCAGATGCAGACATTCCAACAGTCACTACCACCTCTGTGTCCCCCTCCTCCTCGTCTCCCTCCTCCCTCCCTGTGGCGTCTACACTCACACCTGCATGCACACCACCATCAGCCAGTGCTTCCATCACTAGCACACCCTCCAGTCCAGTCCGCACACGTGCAGTCACCACCCCCACTGCCATTTACACGTCCCCTGTGTCCTCTCCCACTGTGTCTGTCACGCCCTCTTCCAAGACACACAAACGCAGGCAGCCACCCACCCAACAGCCATCCACCTCACGACAGCCTCCAGCACAAGCACCTGCACCCAAAGACAGCACACCTGACTCTCCTACAACCACATCCTCTTCCTCCACTCCCATCACCACTTCTCCTACCCTTTACCTTGGTCCTAAAAAACTTTTCCTCGCTAATCTTAACCTCTTTCCCTCCGATGAACCACCCCCTCCATCTGTAAAGAGTCCCAAGAGCACCTCAGCCACCACCAGCCCAGCTTCGAGTGTCACTGTGGTGCATGGGTTCTGGAGTCCACCCTTTGCCAGCAGTGACACTTCGATCAGCAGCAAGGACACATCCAGCCCCCCCCCCAGGCAAGAGGACCAGGAAAGTAAAGGGCCGCCATGAGAGGACTGACACGGCTGCCCCCAAGGAGCAAAGTTCGCCCACTTCACCAGCCACAACATCTAGGGGAGTCAAGGGCCCGAGAGCCCCATCTAAGGAGCGAAAGGGCAGCAGGGCGGAGAAGTCAGCCAGCAGGAGCGCGGAGCAGGTGGGCCCCACAAGCCCCATCCAGGGTGTTAGGGAGGACACCAAAGGGCCCAGGACTCCGTCACCGAAGGGTCCAGCAACATCACGGTCGGAGGGCGACTGAGCAGGGAGTCCAGGCCAGGTCTGGCTCCCTTGACTTACTGGTTGAGCACCGCTGAACAGGGCCCCGCCATGAAGATAGGCACCGCTGACGAGGGCCCCGCCGTGCAGAAGAGCACCGCTGAACAGGGCCCCGCCGTGAAGATAGGCACCGCTGAACAGGGCCCCGCTGTGCAGAAGAGCACCGCTGAAGAGGGCCCCGCCGTGCAGAAGACCACCGCTGAACAGGGCCCCGCCGTGAAGATAGGCACCGCTGAACAGGGCCCCGCCGTGAAGATAGGCACCGCTGAACAGGGCCCCGCCGTGAAGATAGGCACCGCTGAAGAGGGCCCCGCCGTGAAGATAGGCACCGCTGAACAGGGCCCCGCCGTGAAGATAGGCACCGCTGAACAGGGCCCCGCCGTGAAGATAGGCACCGCTGAAGAGGGCCCCGCCGTGAAGATAGGCACCGCTGAACAGGGCCCCGCCGTGCAGAAGAGCACCGCTGAAGAGGGCCCCGCCGTGCAGAAGAGCACCGCTGAAGAGGGCCCCGCCGTGCAGAAGAGCACCGCTGAAGAGGGCCCCGCCGTGCAGAAGAGCACAGCTGAACAGGGCCCCGCCGTGAAGATAGGCACCGCTGAACAGGGCCCCGCCGTGCAGAAGAGCACTGCTGAAGAGGGCCCCGCTGTGCAGAAGGCCACCGCTGAACAGGGCCCCGCCGTGAAGATAGGCACCGCTGAACAGGGCCCCGCCGTGAAGATAGGCACCGCTGAACAGGGCCCCGCCGTGAAGATAGGCACCGCTGAACAGGGCCCCGCCGTGAAGATAGGCACCGCTGAACAGGGCCCCGCCGTGAAGATAGGCACCGCTGAACAGGGCCCCGCCGTGAATATAGGCACCGCTGAAGAGGGCCCCGCCGTGAAGATAGGCACCGCTGAACAGGGCCCCGCCATGCAGAAGAGCACCGCTGAAGAGGGCCCCGCCGTGCAGAAGAGCACCGCTGAAGAGGGCCCCGCCGTACAGAAGAGCACCGCTGAACAGGGCCCCGCCGTGAAGATAGGCACCGCTGAACAGGGCCCCGCCGTGCAGAAGAGCACCGCTGAACAGGGCCCCGCCGTCTCAAGCACCGCTCCGCCGGGCCCTTCCTGTCAAGCACCGCTCCGCTGGGCCCTTCCTGTCAAGCACCGCTCCGCTGGGCCCTTCCTGTCAAGCACCGCTCCGCTGGGCCCTTCCTGTCAAGCACCGCTCCGCTGGGCTCTTCCTGTCAAGCACCGCTCCGCTGGGCCCTGCCGTCTCAAGCATCGCTCCGCTGGGCCCATCCTGTCAAGCACCGCTCCGCTGGGCACCGCCGTCTCAAGCACCGCTCCGCTGGGCACCGCCGTCTCAAGCACCGCTCCGCTGGGCCCTTCCTGTCAAGCATCGCTCAGCTGGGCCCTTCCTATCAAGCACCGCTCCGCTGGGCCCCGCCGTCTCAAGCACCGCTCCGCTGGGCCCTTCCTGTCAAGCACCGCTCCGCTGGGCCCTTCCTGTCAAGCACCGCTCCGCTGGGCCCCGCCGATTCAAGCATCGCTCCGCTGGGCCCTTCCTGTCAAGCACCGCTCCGCTGGGCACCGCCGTCTCAAGCACCGCTCCGCTGGGCCCTTCCTGTCAAGCACCGCTCCGCTGGGCCCTTCCTGTCAAGCACCGCTCCGCTGGGCCCCGCCGTCTCAAGCATCGCTCCGCTGGGCCCTTCCTGTCAAGCACCGCTCCGCTGGGCCCCGCCGTCTCAAGCACCGCTCCGCTGGGCACCGCCATCTCAAGCACCGCTCCGCTGGGCCCTTCCTGTCAAGCACCGCTCCGCTGGGCCCTTCCTGTCAAGCACCGCTCCGCTGGGCACCGCCGTCTCAAGCACCGCTCCGCTGGGCCCTTCCTGTCCAGCACCGCTCCGCTGGGCCCTTCCTGTCAAGCACTGTTAACGGGTCACTGTGCCCACCATGCCTCCTCCTTGACCTGTGGAGACTGTAATCCTTCAAAACACAAGGGGGGGGAAAGGGAGAATTGGGCGGTCCAGTGTACGTTCTCCCAATAATATGCAAATATAAAGTGGTACACTGTTCCGAATAAGAGAAAAGAAAAGGAGTCCTGAATTTCAGGAGCAATGGTCCTCACACACCTTAGTTGGTGTCATGCTTCATCATCGAACAGCTCCTCGTCAGACCGGCGCTGCAATGTCTGACGGGCACCCCCCGAAGGGGGGCTCTTTGCCGGAGATCTTTTTATATATTCGATGATGCCGTGGGACCTAATATGGATCCGAGAAAAGGGCAGATCCACAAGAGAGAGAAAGATAAGGATAAAACTGGCTCAAATCCCTCACTCAATGATTTATTGCTTGTTATTGGGAAATGGTCAAGATTAAAAAAAATGTAGGGAGTGGAAACAGAGGTAATGCTCGGACACTCACACAAAACATTTAAGAAAAGAGGATGGTGGAAATAATCCACTCCTCATTAGTATGCGGTCGACATGTTTCGCGTCTATGATGGTCCCACATGATCCAGTGACGCTTTTCAGGACCTACTAAATCAAATTTTGATTGATTTAGTAGGTCCTGAAGAAGCGTCACTGGATCCTGTGGGACCATCATAGACGCGAAACATGTTGACCGCATACTAATGAGGAGTGGATTATTTCCACCATCCTCTTTTCTTAAATGTTTTGTGTGAGTGTCCGAGCATTACCTCAGTTTCCACTCCCTAATTTTTTTTAATCTTGACCATTTCCCAATAGCAAGCAATAAATCATTGAGTGAGGGATTTGAGACTGTAATCCACCTGATGGACTGTGGCTTTGCACTCCCCAGGATTGAACAGTGGGCAAACCAGCCACTGTAGAGACATTGAGAGACTGTGGCTTTGCACTCCCCAGGATGGCACAGTGGGCAAGCCACCCACTGTAGAGACTTGTGAGACTGTGGCTTTGCACTCCCCAGGATGGCACAGTGGGCAAGCCACCCACTGTAGAGACTTGTGAGACTGTGGCTTTGCACTCCCCAGGATGGCACAGTGGGCAAGCCACCCACTGTAGAGACTTGAGAGACTGTGGCTTTGCACTCCCCAGGATGGCACAGTAGGCATCGTGGCCCCTTCGTGGATCTGGCGTCGTGGACTCATGTGGCTGTGGTGCCCCCCCCTTCCCTTCCCCCTGAGGTGCCTGTAGTTTTGTCATCAGATGCCCCTGCAGTGTTCTCTCCAAAGGACTCAGGTCTCCTGTGTGGGCTTTGCCCTTGTGTTGTTACACTTTGGCCCACGGACACTTCGATTTTCTTTTGATGTGCAGGACTCATTGCCTCGGTTATCCATTGCACTGTATTTATAATTATTTTGGTATTGTTTTTTAGGCTAGTTGACCAATATTTTTCAAAGCCTATTTTGTACATAAATATTTTTTCAAATTTTACTTATGTCTTTGCATTTTTCCGGGGGGTTTGGGTGGTGTCACTGTGACTTGTTGCTCTGCATTGGTGTGTACATAGTTTGGGGGGGTGGGGGTCGCATATGTGTGTGCGCGTAACCTTTCCTCCTTCCCCCCCCGTGTGTCGTAGGTGCAGTACTCACCGTTGTCGTCTGCGCCGGCGTTCGTACTCGTGGTAGATGAGCAGGTAGACGAGAGCAGGTAGGATGTTTAATTCGGGTACCATGCTGTCCTCCTTCCTCGTGGAGTGCGTAGAGGTGAGCGTTTTCCCGTTCGTGGTCTGTTTCCGCCGTGTTTTTATCGGCGGTGCTCCCGCCCCAGAAAAGGTGGCGGATTGGTGAGTTATGATAGTGTGGGCGGTACATTGTCTGCCGCCTGTCTGTTGGCGGTGATCGCCGCGCTGTTTGTCTGTACCGCCGTGGCGGTCGGAGTGTTAAGTTGGCGGGCTGCTTTGGCGGTTCCCGCCAGGGTCAGAATTCCATTTTTTGGACCGCCAGCCTGTTGGCGGGTTGGCCGCCGCTTTATCACCGACCGCCAGGTTTAGAATCACCCCCATACATTGAAAAAAGGTATCAGTCAGACCGTTCGGACTGTTACACTCATGTCCCACCATAGCCCTCACATCCCCAGTAGCACAGACATTGCCCCCAATACATGCAGCACACTGCCCAGGGCCCTTCCACCAACCACCCTCCCACATGAGGCACTCACACACAGCACTCCATGCATTCATGCCCCATGCATCGTGCTCACAGTGTACTCACCTGTTGGTCTGGAGGCCCATACAGAATTCGGTACTATGGTAGGACCCCATCCACCAGTCTCTCCAACTCCGCAGCAGTGAAGGCAGGGGCCCTAACCCCAGTGACTCGAGCCATGGTCGGTTCCAGACACAGGTCACAGCAGCACATGCAGTGTAGGTCCTCTCCTGTTGAAGGTCAGGTAGCAAGTGAGTAAACAGATAGAAAATGGCGGTCACGTCCACGGCGGTGCATACCGTCACCGCTGGCGTACAGCGCCATTGGCCACTGTAACCCATGGGGCCCAATGACAACCAATGAAGAGTTGCACAGCGGTACTCGACCGTCTCCCGCAACAGCGCACAACATCAGCGGAATTACCTCATTTCCACATGTCCATCCCCACACAAGACAGGCAGCTGCCTTTTCATGGGGGGCAGGCCATGGCACTTAACTGCGTCACATTACACATAGGCACCATTTGTGCCTATTCAACAATCTACTGTTACAGTCACAACATGCACTGCAGTGTAGTGTTTGGAAATGTGGAATACTGACCAGCTGATCCCCGTTTTGCCCCCTAGATTATAACCTCTGTGGATGAATAGGAGATGGAGACCTCCCTCCGTGTACAGACCCCTGGTGGACTTGGCAACAATGGAGGACAGACACATTATCCTCACCTATAGACTTGACAGGGCCACAATCACGGAGCTGTGTGCCCAACTGGAGCCTGACCTGATATCTGCTATCTGTCACCCCACTGGGATCCCCCTCTTGTGCAAGTTCTATCTGTCCTCCATTTCTTGACAACTGGTTCTTTCCAAGTGACAGTGGGCTTGGCAGCAGGAATGTCTCAGCCAATGTTCTCAATAGTGCTGACCCAGTGTTGTCTGCCCTGATTAAACACATACGTAGCTACATTGTTTTTCCCCAGGTGGAAGATTGGGCCACAGTGAAACCTGACTTCTATGCAATGGGACATATCCCCAACATAATTGGGGACATTTATGGTACACATATTGCATTTGTCCCCCCTGGAGAGATGAACAGGTGTTCAGAAATCGAAAGAGCTTTCACTCGATGAATGTGCACAAAGTGTGCCTGGCAGACCAGTACATCTCCCATGTCAATGCAAAGTATCCTGGGTCTGTGCATGATGCCTTTATCCTGAGGAATACCAGCATACCAAATGTGATGGCTCAACTACAGAGGCACAGGGTTTGGCTAATAGGTGAGCCCTGGTTCCCATCCAGTGGATGTTGGTATATGGGTATGGTGTTGGCCATAAGGGTTAGTGTGTGTCTAACAGGTATCCCTCAATATTTGCAGGTGACTCTGGTTACCCCAACCTCTCATGGCAACTGACCCCAGTGAGGAATGCCAGGACAAGGGCAGAGGAATGTTACAATGAGGCACATGGGCGGACAAGAATGATTATCAAGAGGACCTTTGGCCTCCTGAAGGCAAGGTTTGGTTGCCTCCATCTAACTGGTGGATCCCTGTACTACTCACCCAAGAAGGTCTGCTAGATCATTGTGGCATGATGCATGTTGCATAGCCTTGCCTTGAGACGCCAGGTGCCTTTTCTGCAGGAGGAGGAGGCTGGGGATGGCCGTGTGGCAGCAGTGGACCCTGTGGACGGTGAAGAACAGGAGGTAGTGGATGACGATGAGGACAACTGAACTGCAATCATACGACAGTACTTCTAGTGACGCACAGGTAAGACACTGTAACTTCACCTTACATTGACAGTTTTGTGTTGGATATTGTACATGGCAGGCAGATTCTCCCAACTCCATGGCCACTTACTGTACCCTTTGGCATCTCTATTTTCAGATATCTGTGCCCCACTCTGGCTCCTGGTGAGTTGACTGCAGCCAACTACAGGTCATACCTATGTATAGAGTACTGTACAGTTTAATTGCAATGTTTATAACTTGTTAAACAAATACATAGCTCAATCATTTGACCGACTCCATCCTTGTATTTTTTCCAAGGGTGTTTATTTGAGTGCCATAAAGTGGAGGTGGTATTGCAATGGGCTGGGGTGATGATGGAGGAAAGTCCAGGGTAGAGTCCAGTCTATTTGTATCACAGTACATTGTCCAAGGGGGCATAGGAAGTGGAACAATGGCAGTTCAAGGTGGACAGGGTGACAGAGTGGGACACAAGGGTGACATTCAGGAGAGTCTTATTTCCTGGCGATGGTCTTGGCAATGTTCTCTGGCTTGTGCCTGGATCGCAAGGACCGTTTGTGGGGTGGTTCTCCTTCTGCAGGGGGAGGGGTGCTGGTGGCCTGTTGGTCCTGTGGTGGGGGCCTCCTGTCCCCTAGCGGCAGCGCAGGTGGAGGGCTGTTCATCGGTGTGGCTAGTGTAAGGGGCCCGTTGGTGTGCCACTGCCTCTCTCATGGTGTTGGCCATGTCTGCCAGCACCCCTGCAACTGTGACCAGGGTGGTGTGGGTGTCCTTCATGTCCTCCCTGATCCCCAGGTACTGTCCCTCCAGCATCCGCTGGGTCTCCTGCAACTTGTCCAGTATCTGGCCCATTGTCTCCTGGGAATGGTGGTATGCTCCCACGATGTTGTTGAGCGCCTCCTGGAGAGTCGGTTCCCTGGGCCTGTCCTCCCACTGTCACACAGCAGTCCTCCCAACTTCCCTGTTGTCCTGTGCCTCTGTCCCCTGAACCGTGTGCCCACTGTCACTGACCCCAGGTCCCCGATTGTCTTGGGTTTAGGGGGTGTCCTGGGGTCCCTGAAGTGGTGGACACACTTCTTATTGACGTGCCTTGGGGATAGAGGTATGGGCCCGCTGAGTGGGTGCTGTGGTGGTGTTTCCTGAGGGGGGAGGCTCTGTGGTGGTATGGGACTGTGCCTGACCGACTGTCCGGAGGTCTCTGATGGGCCAGGTTGGTCATCCAGATCCAGGCAACCAGAGCTGCTGTCATCACTGTCGGCCTCTTCTGGAGGGGACTTGATGTTGGTAGCACCTCCTCTCAGGTGACGTTGGATGGGGGACCTGTGGGATGTAAATGCAGTGTTATTATTCTGCGTGTGACATGTTGTGCATGGGTGTGTTGCCCTGTATGGTTGTTATTGCCCTGGCTGCTTTGCCTTGTGTGAGTAGTGATTTTGTGGGCTAGGTGATTGTCTCTAGTGTGCGTGCTTTAGTGATAGTTGTCCATGCAGGTCTGTGATGGGTGTCCATGCATTGGTGTGGCATGCAGGGCCTGGTTTTGGGATGAGTGAGATGTGATGGTCGGGTGTATGGGAGGGGGTGCGGTGATGGAAGTGAGGGGGAGGCTGGGGGGTTGTGATGGCATGCAGGTAGGGGGGGTGATAGTAATGGAGATTTGACTTATCAGAGTGTCAACATCAGGGCAGTGCGCGCTCTACGGGCGACTAGAATGCAAAGACCTCACAATTTCAAGCTAACATAATTTATGCATTGTGCTGATATAATGTTTTTTAACCTTTTGCATTGCAGAGTTTCATCCTGAAGACTTATGTTCAGCATGCATATAAATACTGTTCACATGTAATGTACTGCTGCAGGCTTTTAGACTGTGTCAGGGTGTGGTCCCCTTCCAGGGCCTTCTAGAAGCTTTCCCTGCAGCATGCCTGGGTTAGTTGGTGGGCTGGGATAAGACTATAAAAAGGAGCCAGCCCAGCTCCACGTGCTCACTATTCAGAGGTCCCAGTGAAGAACGTCAACTTCCTGAGCTCCTGTTCCGGAGGCCTACTTGGATCTTTCAGGCCTCGCCCTTTCACTTTGCTTGGTGATTCTTGATCAGGGTGGTAAGACGGAGGTCGGGCTGGGCCCCCGATCCCGTTCTTGAAGGATTTCGAGTTCTTGGGCCTAATTATCATGATAAATCTTTTTGGTCTTGTGCGTGTGAAAGTGCACTTAATAATGTTTATTGGGGATTTACATGCTGGCATTCGAAACGGCTAGATGCGTGATTCCTTACTCGTGCTTAATTCATGTTATTCAATGTGCGTTACCATTTCAAGGCATTCATATGGTGACATTCGAATCGCCAAGGCGCGATTTGCTCCTCGTGCTTTAACTCTTGATATTCATTGTGCGTTACCATTTCCAGGCATTCATATGGTGACATTCGAATCGGTAAGATGCACGATTCGTTCCTCGTGCTTTAACCCTTGATATTCATTGTGCGCTACCATTTCCTGGCATTTACATGGTGGCATTCGAATCAGCGAGACGCACAATTCATTTCTCGTGTGTAATTCATGTTGTTCATTGTGCGCTACCATTTCTTGGCATTTACATGGTGGCATTCGAATCGGCGAGAAGCGCAATTCATTTCTCGTGTATAACTCATGTTGTTCATTGTGCGCTACCATTTTCTGGCATTTACATGGTGGCATACGAATCGGCGAGACGCCCGATTAATTTCTCGTGTGTAACTCATGTTGTTCATTGTGCGCTACTATTTTCTGGCATTTACATGGTGGCATTCGAATCGGCGAGACGCGCAATTCATTTCTCGTGTGTAATTCATGTTATTCATTGTGCGCTACCTTTTCCTGGCATTTATATGGTGACATTCAAATCGGCAGGAAGCGCAATTCTTTTCTTGTGTTTAATATCACAGTATTCATAATGTGCTATCTCTTCATGGCATTTACGTGGTGGCTTTCTAGTCAGCAAGATGCGTGATTTATTTCTCGAGTCTAATTTATGTTATTCATGGTGCACAATCATTCTATGGTATTTTCAACCTTTGTGAAAGTCTACAATGTGCGCAAATCATGTTCCAACAATTTTGAGAAAACAAAAATGCTAGAGTTCTAGATGTGATGTTGTATGTATATAATAAGTTCCTCAAAACCGATTCATATGATGTTTTAGAAATCATGCAGATGTTTTTTCCTCATCCTCATGCAAAAGATAATGCTTGAATTTGAATGTTGCATTTAACCTTTCTTGATTCCCTCTCAGGTATCCAGTAATCTTGAAGCCTAGTTATTTAAGTCTAATCTTAGGTTGTCTATGGTTTCAGAATGACAATGCTTAGAGTTATAGCCTAGTACTGATTAATATGATATAATCTTGATATTGTGTGTTTTAACCTTTTGCTTCTTACAGGTCTCCTTCCCAGCTGTTCCCTTCCTAATCCTCTTTTCCCCACTAAGACTCTCTTAGATTCTGTGATAATTCTAATCAGAGTATTGGAGCTGTCTTGTGGTGGAGATGTTGGGAACGGGCACAGACCCCGAGGATCTGGTGACTCTGACACAGAGTCCAGTCCTCCTCCTACTCTTGCCAGGCCCTCAGGATGCATGATTGCCAAGACTTGCTTCTCCCATGTTGTTAGTTGTGGGGGAGGAGGTGGGGGTCCACCACCAGTCCTCTGTACAGCTATTTGGTGTCTTGCTACCACAAAACGCACCTTCCCCCTTAGGTCGTTCCACCTCTTCCTGATGTCATCCCTTGTTCTGGGGTGCTGTCCCACGGCGTTGACCCTGTCCGTGATTCTCCACCATAGCTCTATCTTCCTAGCGATGGATGTCTGCTGCAACTGTGATCCGAATATCTGTGGCTCTACCCGGATGATTTCCTCCACCATGACCCTTAGCTCCTCCTCTGAGAACTTGGTGTGTCTCTGTGGTGCCATGGGTGTAGTGTGAGTGGTGTGTGTGAGGGTGTGTGGGGTGATGTGCTGGGGTGTATGCTGTGAGGTGCTTGGATGGTGTATAGGTGATGATGTTCTGTGGCTCTGGTTCTGTGGGTGCTCTTGGTGTTTCTCTCTCGCAGTTGTCAATATTTTTTAGTCGGGAAGGATTGTGGGTATTGTGGGTGTGTGTTTTATAGTGGTGTGGGTGTGTGGGTGTGATGTGGGTATGTGTGTCAGGTGTGTGTAGTTTGAATTGTCCTATTTGGTGTAGTTTTGTTTGAGTGTGTGTATTTTGAGCGTGGCAGTATGTACCGCCAATGGTTTACCGCAGTTGAATGTCCGCCGTGGTGATTCGTGGGTCATAATGCTGTGAGCGGTGCGCTGTTGGCGTAACGGTGTGGGTTTTGGTACCGCTAGTTTATCACTGACCTTTGGGATTTTGGAGTTGTGTGTGTGTCTGTATAGTGACGGATTGGTGTGTGTGTGTATCATAATATGGGTAGCAGTAATCCGCTGCGCTGGCGGTATGTTGACAGCAGTCAGCATGGCGGTAAGCAGAACTTACCGCCAATGTCATAATGAGGGCCTAAGTGATTTGCCCAGAATCACAGGATGTTGAACCGAGCCGATACCGAACCTGGTTCCCCAGCTACGTAGTCTGCAGCACTGGCCGTTGCCACATTGTCTCCCCATCTAATTGCCGAGTGGTGGTGAAAATTCCCCAAAAATCACTGCGTTTTACAAAATTTGAAAAATTCATACCAGCAGGACAAATTTGAGAACAGTGGAAAATGTGTTTCATAACAAAATAGTTTCACAATCTAATTTCAGGTGTGATAAAATGGTTCACCCAGATTTAATAGCAAGAAATTTGGGAAGCCAAAGCACATTTCAGGATTAATGGATGTTTACACTTTTGAGAATGTTATATTACATTCATTTTATGCGTATTCACATATATTTTTGCGCAATGACGTATAACAGTGCACTGGGTATCTGGTACTACTTTGTCTGAACAAAAGGTTATTAACAAAGACATTAAATATTTTTTTAAATAATTTTACAGTGACACTGTACTCCGGAGTATGGACTGCCCATGTATGCTGTGAAATTGCTTTCTGAAGCATTCTTTAAAGAGGGTCAGCTGAAGTCACGGCTTTAACACAAGCCCCTCAACAAGATGGAATGGAACTTGTAAAAATACTACATTACGGCGGAGCTCTGTGTTGCTAGATCTTCACCATTCTGGGTGTTTTGAACACCTTTATCAGGATAATGACCTTGGGGCAGTATCACAGCAAGGAATCCATCAATCTAAAAGCAAGCATACTGGGGTGCAGAGGTCTCTTACTCCCCTGTTCCTTAGTGCCATGGCATTGTCTGAACCATGGATAGTTACCCAGGCTAGAAGAGTTCTGAGTACGTGTCGAGTGATATCATGAAATACTATTCCAAAGAGCAAACTTTGCCAGAAGTATATTTCACTCCTATGCATATATCCCATAGCAAAGTCTATGTGCCACGGTAAAGAAATAAAACAGACCCACAACTTACTTGCTTATTTTTTATGGTTTGACAAGTAACAGATTCTTGATCAGGGTGGTAAGACGGAGGTCGGGCTGGGCCCCCGATACCGTTCTTGAAGGATTTCGAGTTCTTGGGCCTAATTATCATGATAAATCTTTTTGGTCTTGTGCGTGTAAAAGTGCACTTAATGTTTATTGGGGATTTACATGCTGGCATTCGAAACGGCTAGATGCGTGATTCCTTACTCGTGCTTAATTCATGTTATTCAATGTGAGTTACCATTTCAAGGCATTCATATGGTGACATTCGAATCGCCAAGGCGCGATTTGCTCCTCGTGCTTTAACTCTTGATATTCATTGTGCGTTACCATTTCCAGGCATTCATATGGTGACATTCGAATCAGTAAGATGCTCGATTCGTTCCTCGTGCTTTAACCCTTGATATTCATTGTGCTCTACCATTTCCTGGCATTTACATGGTGGCATTCTGAACCATGGATAGTTACCCAGGCTAGAAGAGTTCTGAGTACGCGTCGAGTGATATCATGAAATACTATTCCAAAGAGCAAACTTTGCCAGAAGTATATTTCACTCTTATGCATATATCCCAGAGCAAAGTCTATGTGCCACGGTAAAGAAATAAAACAGACCCACAACTTACTTGCTTATTTTTTATGGTTTGACAAGTAACAGTTAATCAAATGAAGCAACATGACATATTAAATGATAAGAAAGCCATACAATAGTTGCAATGGACTGACCCACTCCTGTGATTTATTTGGTATGGGTCAAAAACTAAATATTAAAAGCATGCAAAATAGAGGACGATTGCATGTCAGCCAAGGAATAATAATAAAACACATCTAAACCATGGTTTGGCAGTGTCACTCTCATTTCCTGCTCTGTTCTTCAGACATGACGAATGAGACCAGACATCTCAAGAAGCACTGTTACTTAAAACGCCCAGGATGTTTTGTTGCTCAGTGAAGTACAAGAGACAGAATAGAATTCCATTGTCTGTCTTTAATTGGTCCCACACCAATAATCAAGACTGCACGCGGAGGGCAATGTGGCATCAACCTGAACCATAAACCCTTACCATGTCACCTTAAAACGTATCTTAAATATACCCGCAGAAGAAGAGATACATGGAAAAATGGTGTGTGCTTCGATTTCTCCCCTGCACACACGGACTTGCATCGTTATTTTTCATGCAGGGAAGTCATGTGTCGTTTTCCGGCACATGGACAGTCGCTTTCTGTGGTTCGCGGGATTACCAGATGTCCTGGGGTCTGTGCGTGGATTCTTCGGAATGTTTTCCGGCTGCGCGCGTTCTGGGAGGCTGTGCATGGAAGTCTCGTTCTCATAGCAGGCGTTGCGTCGATTTCTCCTCTGGAAGTCGGGCGGCATTGTCCTTGCGAGGCCGTACGTCGAAGTTCAAGTCGCCCCGAAGGTGTCACGTCGATCAGCTTCGGTGTGCGGCGATTTTCTTGCCGTGGAGCAAGCTGTGCATCGAAATTTTCGGCGCACGAAGAGTGCAAATGAAAAAGAGAAGTCTTTTTGGTCCTGAGACTTCAGGGAAGAGGAGGCAAGCTCTATCCAAGCCCCTGGAGAGCACTTTTACAGCCAGACAAGAGTTCAGCAAGGCAGCAGGGCAACAGCAAGGCAGCAGTCTTTTGTAGAAAGCAGTCAGGTGAGTCCTTTAGGCAGCCAAGCAGTTCTTCTTGGCAGGATGCAGGTTCTGGTTCAGGTTTCTTCTCCAGCAAGTGTCAGAGGTGGTAGGGTAGAGGCCCTGTTTTATACACAAATTTGCCTTTGAAGTGGGGGAGACTTCAAAGAGTGGTTTAGAAGTGCACCAGGTCCCCTTTCAGTTCAATCCTGACTGCCAGGGTCCCAGTAGGGTGTGTGGCAATCCTTTGTGTCAGAGCAGGCCCTCCACCCTCCCAGCCCAGGAAGACCCATTCAAAATGCAGATGTATGCAAGTGAGGCTGAGTACTCTGTGTTTGGGGTGTGTCTGAGTGAATGCACAAGGAGCTGTCAACTAAACCTAGCCAGACGTGGATTGTAAGGCACAGAAAGATTTAAGTGCAGAGAAATGCTCACTTTCTAAAAGTGGCATTTCTAAAATAGTAATATTAAATCCAACTTCACCAGTCAGTAGGATTTTGTATTACCATTCTGGCCATACTAAATATGACCTTCCTACTCCCTTCAGATCAGCAGCTGCCACTTCAACAATGTATGAGGGCAGCCCCAATGTTAGCCTATGAAGGGAGCAGGCCTCACAGTAGTGTAAAAATGAATTTAGGAGTTTTACACTACCAGGACATGTAAACTACACAGGTACATGTCCTGCCTTTTACCCACACAGCACCCTGCTCTTGGGGTTACCTAGGGCACATACTAGAGGTGACTTATGTGTAGAAATAGGGGAGCTTTAGGCTTGGCAAGTACTTTTAAATGCCAAGTCAAAGTGGCAGTGAAACTGCACACAGGCCTTGCCCTGGCAGGCCTGGGACAAGGTAAGGGGCTACTTGAATGGGTGGCAAAACCAGTGCTGCAAGCCCACTAGTAGCATTTAATCTACAGGCCCTAGGCACATACAGTCCACATTACTAGGGACTTATAAGTATATTAAATAGTCCAATTGGGTATGATCAAAAGTTAACATGTTTACAGGGAGAGAGCATATGCACTTTAGCACTGGCTAGTAGTGGTAAAGTGCGCAGAGTCTAAAAGCCAGCGAAACAGAGTCCAAAAAGTGGAGGGAGGCAGGCAAAAAGTTAGGGGTGACCACCCTAAGGCATGTCAGGTCTAACATGTGTCTCCCCAGCTGAAAGTGGGGAGAGCTACCCAACCTCCTGGGAGCTCTCATCGCTAAGGCGGAAGTATCTGGAGAGACCATCAGCATTGGCGTGGTCAACCCCTGGGCGATGTTCCACCGTAAAGTCCATCCCCTGTAGGGAAATGGACCACATCAAGAGTTTTGGATTCTCACCCCTCATCTACATGAGCCATCTGAGGGGCCTGTGGTCGGTCTGAACCCGGAAGTGAGTCCCAAACAGGTAGGGTCTTAGCTTCTTCAGTGCCCAGACTACAGCAAATGCTTCTCCCTCAATAGCACTCCACCTTTGTTCTAGTGGTAATAGTCTTCTGCTAATAAAGACTACTGGTTGGTCTGAGCCCTCCTCATTTAGCTGTGCTAGAACAGCCCCTATGCCATGCTCTGAAGCGTCTGTCTGCACTCTGCACAATAAATTCCTGGGAGTAGTCAGGGGCCTTGAGCACGTGGCTGTGCACATGGCTTCCTTCAAAGAATCAAAGGCTTTCTGACAAGCCTCTGTCCAATTCACCAACCTAGGTTGTTTCTTGGAAGTGAGTTCTGTCAAGGGGGACACAATGGTACCATAGCCCTTGACGAATCTGCGGTAGTATCCAGTGAGGCCCAAAAAGGCTCTCACCTCAGTCTGTGTTCTAGGTGGTTGCCAGGCCTTGATAGTTTCAATCTTGGCCTGGAGTGGCTGCACCATGCCACCACCTACTAGGTGTCCCAAGTACACCACGTAACCCTGCCCAATCTGGCACTTACTAGCCTTGATAGTCAGGCCTGCCTGTTGCAGAGCCTGAAGCACCTCCTTGAGGTGGAGCAGCTGTTCCTCCCAGCTGGAACTGTAGACAGCTATGTCGTCCAGGTAAGCTACACAGTAGGCATCTTTACCAGCTAGGACCCATTAACCAACCGCTGGAAGGTAGCAGGGGCATTTTTCAGTCCAAATGGCATCACCCGGAATTGGTAATGGCCATCAGGGGTGGAAAATGCTGAACTTTCTTTAGCCCCCTCAGTAAGGCCGATCTGCCAGTACCCTGAAGTAAGATCGAACGTACTCAGGAACTTGGCAGCACCGAGTCTGTCAACAAGCTCATCAGCTCAGGGGATGGGGTGAGCATCAGTCCGGGTGACTGAGTTGAGACCCCGGTAGTCCACACAGAACCGGAGTTCTGGCTTCGCACCTGGGGCAGTAGCCTTAGGAACCAATACCACAGGGCTGGCCCAAGGACTACTGGATTTCTCAATAACCCCTAAAGTCAACATCTTGGAGACCTCCTCCTTGATGCTGGCCTTCCCCTTATCCCCTGTAAATTGTGTTCTTCACAGGGGGACTGTCACCTGTGTCAATGTCATGAACACAGAGGTGGGTTAGTCCAGGAGTAAGGAAGAACAGGGGGGAGAACTCCTCTAACAGCTCATAGCAGTCTCCTTTCTGAGTTAGAGTCAGAGAAAATGACACCCCCTACTGACCCATCCCCTTCCTTGACAGCAAGGAGGTCGGGGAGAGGTTGACTCTCCTCTTCCATGCCCTCATCTGTGAACAGGAGCATACTGACCTCAGACCTCTCAAAGTGAGGTTTGAGCCGGTTGTGATGGAGGGCCCTTAGAGGGTACCTAGGGGTCTTGAGGTCCACTAGGTAAGTGGCCACCCCTTTACGCTCCTTGATCTCAAAGGGGCCAGTCCAGCGGTCCTGGAGAGCCCTGGGCTCTACTGGCTCCATCACCCAAACTTTGTCTCCAGGTGAGAACTCAACTAGAGTGGCCGTCTGGTCATACCACTCCTTCATCACCTCTTGACTAGCCTCGAGGTTACTCTGGGCCTGCTTCCAGAAGCGTTGGGTTTGGTTACGGAGGGCCTGCATGTAGCTGACCACATCCTGGGGAGGTGACTTGGGAGCTTTCTCCCAGCCCTCCTTAACAATGCTTAGGGGTCCCCTGACAGGGTGACCATAGAAAAGCTCAAAGGGGCTGAACCCCACCCCTTTCTGGGGCACCTCTCTGTAAGCAAACAACAGGCAGGGTAAGAGGACGTCCCACGTATGCCTCATGGCATCAGTCAGGCCACCAATCATGCCTTTCAGGGTCTGGTTGAATCTCTCAACAAGCCCATTGGATTGGGGATGATAAGGGGTGGTAAACCGGTAGGTCACCCCACACTCATCCCACATGGACTTCATGTATGCAGACATGAAGTTTGTGCCCCTGTCGGACACGACCTCCTTAGGGAACCCCACACAGGTAAATATTCCCAACAGGGCTCTGGTCACCACTGGTGCAGTCACTGTTCTCAGAGGGATTGCCTCTGGATAGCGGGTGGCATGGTCCACTAAAACCAGGATAAACCTGTTGCCCAAGGCAGTTTTGGGGTCCAAGGGACCAACAATGTCGATGCCCACCCTTTCAAAGGGGGTGGCAACGACTGGGAGTGGGATCAGGTGAGCTTTAAGCCGTTTCCCTGTCTTCCCACTAGCCTGGCAGATGGGGCAATCTCTGCAGAAGTTATCTGAGACTGTCCTCATTTTGGCCCAAACAAGTGGGTGTCAAGCCTGTTAAAGGTCTTGTCTTGGCCCAGGTGTCCTGCCAGGGGGATGTCGTGAGCCAGGCCCAGTAGGAAGTTCTGGTAGCACTGGGGGACCCCAGCACCCAGGGAGCCCCAGGACCTGGAACCTTATGCTCACTGTAAAGGAGATCATTCTCCCAGTAAATATGGAGAGCACCAGAGGCGTCACCTGCTGCTTGGGCTGTGGCCTGTTGCCTCAGACCCTCAAGGGTGGGGCATTCCTTCTGCGCCTTGCAGAATGCTGCCCTGGTTGGCCCCCCTCTACTTGCCAGCCAGCAAGTTCAGGTAGGTTACCCAGGTCAGCTATGTCCTCCCCAGTTGGGGCCTCCTCCTCCTCAGGGGCCGCGTCCACCACCGTGGGAATATTTGAGGTGGGTTTCCCGTGCCTCTTGCCCTTCCTCTTTGCAGCTGTCTGGGCCATCTTTCCAGGCTCCAGACGCCCTTGACTCCCTTCCCGGGCAGCCATTGACCGTGTGGTCATGCAGACACACTCAGGTAACCCTAACATCTACAGGTGAGATCTGAGCTCTACTTCTTTCCAAGCAGTATGCTCAAGGTCATTGCCTAACAGACAATCTACAGGCATGGCAGGACTCACAGCTACTTTCAGAGTACCAGAGACCCCCCCACTCCAAGGGAACCAGAGCCACCAGTAGGTGACTCTCACGATTGTCAGTGACTATGACCTGGTGGAATGCATTAGGGACTATCTACTCTGTTGACACCAGCTGACTCTTGATAATAGTCATACTGGCTCCTGTGTCATGTAGAGCCTCCACCTTTTGCCCATCAGTGGTGACCCACTGCCTGTACTTTGACATATTGTGGGGCAAGTGGGCTGTGGGCACCATTTCTCGCTCTCCCAGGGACACTAGGGAAATCTCTACCTGCTCCCCAAAGCTATCTGGGTCCATCTCCCCCGAGCGCTACACTAGTCAAGCCAGGCGTCTGTCCAGTAGTGGACGGTGCCCTCTTGGAGCACTGGGGGTCGCCTTTATAGTGACCATACTGGTAGCACTCTAAGCATTTGGGGTTGGATCTCCCTGATTTATCATAGGTCCCTGGCTTTTTCCCAAATCTGGAAAAGGAATGGTTGCCACCCCCTCCCTGGGAATTCTTTTGGGGGCCTTTGGAGAGTTCCTTATCTGTAAGTTTATCTCCCCCCTCTTTCTTCTGTTGGGAGCCCTGACCACCTTTGGACACTCTGGTGCTAACCAAGAGGTCCGCCTCCTCAGCAAGCTTCCTGGGATCAGTCAGCTTACTATCTACCAAGTGCTGGCACAACTCTGTAAAAGTAGTATTGAGCATATGCTCTCTCAGAATCAAGTCATATAACCCTTTATAATTATCTACTTTGTTGACCCGCACCCATCCATTCAGTCCCTTACTGGAAAAGTCAAAGAAATCTACCCATGTTTGTGAGTTTTGTTTGGTGCTGTCCCTGAACCTCTGACGGTATCCCTCAGGGGTCAGCCCAAACTTGGCAAGTAAAGTGGCTTTTTGAAGTGGGTATGTGTTTTGATCAGGTTGATCCAATGTGAGAAGTGTGTCCCTTCCCAATGGCGGCACATAACCCCACATAGCTACTCCCCATTGCCCTTCAGGAACCTCATAAGCCCTTAGTGCAACTTCATAAGCAGCTAACCATTTATTTATGTCATCTCCCACCACAAAACTGGGCACCACATTTTTGGGTATACAAACCTTCTTTTCTCCAGCAGGTCCTGTCTGTGTGCTGCCACCATTATTGCTGGATTTAGACAGTCTCATCTTGATCTCCAGCTCCTTGAGACTCAGTTCATGAGCCAACAATAGTTTCTTTTCAGCTTCCCCTTGTTTGGCTTCTCTCTCTGCCCTCTTTTCTTCCTGTTGGGCCTCAATTTTCAATTTTGCCATTTGCAATTGGAACTCCCTTTCTTCTCTCCTTTCCTCTGCGGTCAGGCTTTGCTCAGAGACACTGCTCCCTGGTCTCGAAGGGGGCATAATTGCAGTGGTAACATTACCCACTGATGGCAATAAATCCTCTGAGAGGCCATTTTCTGGCTCCTCTTCCTCCTCATCCTCCTCTAAATGGGCTTCTGCCCAGGCCCTCAGTGCCACTTGAAAGTCCTCCTTTTTGGAGGCCCCTTGGGTGGGTACTCTTAACACCCTGCAGAACCCTCTCAGCTGTTTGACAATATATGTCTCCAACAGGGCTAGGTCCAAATCTCCTACTTGAGACCCAGCCAGAGACATGTTGAGTGAGGATTTAGTTTTTGAAAATTGTCAGGAAAACGAATTTGCAAAAAGAGATAAAAATCAAGTAGACCTTCAACTGAGGGTAGGTAGTGAAATACTTCGCTACTGTATGTCACTGCACAAATACAAGTCCTATCCTCACCACTGATCACCAATGTTAGAAATGGGGTTTTAGGTTGGCAGTCAGGTTACCCTCTGTCCAAGCAAGAACCCTCACTCTAGTCAGGGTAAGTCACACACAATCCAAAATTATCCTGTGCCCACCCTCCGGTAGCTTGGCACGAGCAGTCAGGCTTAACTTAGAAGGCAATGTGTAAAGTATTTGTGCAATAAATCGTACAATAACACAATATAGCACCACAAAAATACACCACACAGTGTTTAGAAAAATATATAATATTTATCAGGATAATTGTAGGTCAAAACAAATAAAGATGCAATGTGAAATTGTAGAGATATCACTGAAAGGTGATTTAAAGTGTCTTAAGTCTTTAAAAAGCAAACAAAGGGGGTCATTACAACCCTGGCGGACGGTGTTAAAGGTGTGGCAATACCGCAAACAGCCCGGCGGACAAAAAAAAGGGAATTATGACCCTGGCGGAAGCCGCCAACAAAGACAGCCACTTTAACACACCGCCCGCCACGGCGGTTCAGACAAGCAGTGCGGCAGTCACCGGCAACAGACAGACGGAAGACAATGTACCGCCCATAGTATCACAACCTACCAATCCGCCACCTTTTCCGGGGCGGATTCACCGTGGATAAAAACACGGCGGAAACAGTTACTGCAATGGGAAAACGCTCACCTTAACACATCCCACAAGGAAGGAGGACTCTATGGAGCCAGAATTACAAATTCTACCAGCCCTTGTATTCCTACTCATCTACGAAGAGCAACGCCGGCGCGGGCGAAGACAACAGTGAGTACTGCACCTACGACATAGGGGAGGGGGGAGGCAAAAGTTAGGGGGAGACACACAAAACACCCCCACCCCCACCCTCACAAATTACAACACACACACCAGTCCATTTACAAAAATCACAGTAACAACCCACAATCCCCCCGGAAGAATGCAAAACGAAATCAGATCAAACATTGTAATGTATAAATATACATGTTTCAAAAATATACAGATATATCATAAAATTATTCCAAAAGATATACATTACGAGAAGTAGTGCAGATATGCACATATCAATGTCCGTGCACCACTAGTCCAAAAATGCATGGGCGAGGCCCACAATAGATACCTTTCCACAATCGGAGAGAACACTGCCGGGGCATCAGATAGAAATACAACAGGCACCTCAGGGGGAAGGGAAGGGGGGCACCTCTGCCGGATGAGTGCAAAGCCAGATCCACAACGGGGCTCCATGCCGATTGATGTATCCTAGGGAGTGCAAAGCCACAGTCTCTCAAGTCTCTACAGTGGGTGGTTTGCCCACTGTACCATCCTGGGGAGTGCAAAGCCACAGTCTCACAAGTCTCTACAGTGGGTGGGTTGCCCACTGGACCATCCTGGGGAGTGCAAAGCCACAGTCTCACAAGTCTCTACAGTGGGTGGCTTGCCCACTGTACCATCCTGGGGAGTGCAAAGCCACAGTCTCTCAAGTCTCTACAGTGGGTGGTTTACCCACTGTACCATCCTGGGGAGTGCAAAGCCACAGTCTCACAAGTCTCTACAGTGGGTGGGTTGCTCACTGGACCATCCTGGGGAGTGCTAAGCCACAGTTTTGCAAGTAGATAACAGCCTCCACTGGCTCTGGACGGGGACCGGTGCCCAGACTGGATTGGTCTCCCCGTGAAAGTTCCTGTCCCGTCACTGTCCCAGCTGCATATGGGATGACGATGCTTGATGTGGCGGTCTTTTCATTCTTCCCCGGTGCGTGCCCTGTTCAGCGGTGCTTAGCCATGGTAGTGTCTGGACTGTTCAGCGGTGCTTTGCCATGGCGATTCTGGACTGTTCAGCGGTGCTTAGCCATGGCGGTCTCTGGACTGTTCAGCGGTGCTTTGCCATGGCGGTTCTGGACTGTTCAGCGGTGCTTAGCCAAGGCGGTCTCTGGACTGTTCTGCGGTGCTTAGCCATGGCGGTGTCTGGACTGTTCAGCAGTGGTTTGCCATGGCGGTTCTGGACTGTTCAGCGGTGCTTAGCCATGGCGGTCTCTGGACTGTTCAGCAGTGCTTTGCCATGGCGGTTCTGGACTGTTCAGCAGTGCTTAGCCATGGTGGTCTCTGGACTGTTCAGCAGTGCTTAGCCATGGCGGTGTCTGGACTGTTCAGTGGTGCTTTGCCATGGCGGTTCTGGAACGGGCATTGGTGTGTGGCATGACGTTCCCTCATAGCCCAGCGGGGCTGTGGCATCCGGGGCCCTCCTGGGCACTGACTCCGGCGGTGGTCTCCTGACCAGTGACGAAACTTGGGCCCTCCGGGCAATGACTTTGGCGGTGGTCTCCGGACCAGTGACGATACTTGGGCCCTCCTGGGCAATGACTCTGGTGGTGGTCTCCTGACCAGTGACGATACTTGGGCCCTCCTGGGCAATGACTCTGGCGGTGGTCTCCGGACCAGTGACGATACTTGGGCCCTCCTGGGCAATGACTCTGGCGGTGGTGGTGGTCTCCGGACCAGTGACGATACTTGGGCCCTCCTGGGCAATGACTCTGGCGGTGGCGGTGGTCTCCGGACCAGTGACGATACTTGGGCCCTTCTGGGCAATGATTCTGCCGGTGGCGGTGGTCTCCGGACCAGTGACGATACTTGGGCCCTCCTGGGCACTGACTCTGGCGGTGGTCTCCGGACCAGTGACGATACTTGGGCCCTCCTGGGCAATGACTCTGGCAGTGGTCTCCGGACCAGTGACGACGGTGCTGGTGGTGGCGTCCTGACCTGCAGGAAGGATACCGCCCTTCTCCGCCGTGATGCTCACACCAGGCTGTGCAGACTTCCTCTGGCCCTTCCCCAGCTTTGGAGGAGTCACAGCTGACTCTGCAATCCCCCTGGGACCCCTGTGAATTGTTTTGCCTTCAGGAGTCTTCACAGGGTCCCGTCGGCCACTTTCCAATTTCAGAGCCTTTACAGGGGGTGGGCTGCCAGTGCCTTGGCTCCGGGTCACACTGCCTGCCCTGGTGGTCGGTGCACTCCACACACCTTGAACAGGCACCACTGGTATTGGAGGCTTTTTGGCTGAGGCGCTACAACGGGACTGATGAATTGGAGGGGGGGTGGGGGCAAAAAGGTCAACTTTACAGAGGGACAGTTTCAGACGAAAACTGGGATGGGTAGTTTGAAGGGGCCGGGGAGTGGAGGAAGAGGAGGTGGTTGTAGGAGGTGTCACTTTAGGTGTTTTGGGTGCAGGTGCAGGTACTGGAGGCTGTCGTGAGGTGGATGGATGTTGGGTGTGTCGGTGCCCGTGTTTGTGTACTTTGGGAGGGGGCGTCACAGACACACTGGGAGAGGACACAGGGGACGTGTACATGGGAGTGGAAGTGGTGAGTGCAGGTGAGCGGGGTGTGGTGCTGGGTGTTCTGGTGCGAGTCCTGGTGCCTGTAGATGTAGTGCATGCAGGTGAGAGTGTAGACGACACTGGGAGGGAGGAGGGAGAAGAGGAGGAGGGGGACACAGTGGAGGCAGTGGATGTTGCTGTGTCTGCATGTGGGTGATGCTTGTGTGTGTGCCTGTTGGTTGTGTGGTGCCTATGTTTGCCTGAGCTTCCCTTGTGTGTTGACTTGTGTGTATGCTGGTCTGTAGGTGTGCTTGGGATGGGCTGGGGTACAGGGGATTGGGTCTGGGTGGAGGAGGTTGGAGGGGGGAGGCTAGACACAGGGACAATGCCTGCCATCAGTGCTGAGGCCAGAGATTGCAGGGTTCGCTGAAAGACAGCCTGACCAGAATGAATGCCCTCCAGGAATGCATTACCGTGTTGCAACTCCCTTTCTACACCCTGGATGGCATTCACAATGGTAGACTGCCCAACAGTGAGTGACCCGAGGAGGTAAATGGCCTGTTCACTGAGGGCATCAGTGGTGACTGGGGCGAAGGTGATGCCCACCTTCCTGGGTGAGCGGGCACGGGGCAAACGCTGAGGGGCTGCTGGGAGGAGGGTGCTGGTAGGGGAGGTGGTGGCTGTACCTGTAGAAGTGGGGCACACAGATGGTGCCGCCACCACAAGGGAGCTCCCATCGGCAGACGAGTCCGTGTCGCTGCTTGGTGATCCGGTGGCCGACGTGAAGCTCCCCTCGCCCTCCGTCCCACTGGTGCATTCTTAGTCCGTGGTGTGGCCCTCCATGGCTATGTGGGATGCAGCTCCCTCGTGCTCCGGTGACACTGTACCTCCGCCTGATGATGCTGATGCACAAAAGAACAGGGAGAGCACAAAAAGGGGGGGGGAGACAGAAGAAAGACAGGTTGAGTGCATGGCATACCGCTACAGTTGGCGGACAATACAGACACAGCAGCCCCTTGCACTACGCCGTGCACCTGGCCTCTGCAGATGCAATTTCTGGGATCTGGCCTACATGGCTATGGTGGACATCTGCACACATGGATGCCACAGGGGCATCTATACCTGTACTTGGCACTCTACTGCGGTGGGGTGGAGTGCCACATGGCCTGCATTACGGAGGGGCCTAGTCTACGTTTTTCTTCCTGGCCTAGGTACACCCACAGGCCTCCTCCCCCACCCAGACCCCTCCACTGCGCGCAAAGTCCACTGAATGATGTTGTACTCACCCCCTTGTGTCTGCTGTGATGCTCTCAAGTGCCCATCCAACTCCGGGTATGCCACCGCCAGGATCCTGAACATCAGGGGGGTCATGGGGCGATGGGCACCCCTCCCACGTTGGGAGGCCATCCCCAGCTGAGCCTCCGCCGTCTTCTTGCTCCAGCGGCGAATGTCCTCCCATCTTTTCCGGCAGTGGGTGCCCCGTCTCTGGTGGACCCCCAGGGTCCGGACGTCCTTGGCGATGGCACGCCAAATGTCCTTCTTCTGGTGGGCTCTGACCTACATGACATGCACAAGGGAAGGAGAGAAGTCATTACCAACTGCACCGTCGATGTGAGTGGCCCCCCTCACTACTCTAGCCATGTGGCCCATTCATTCACATGCATTCATGTTCCCTGAACTCTGCCCCCTTCCCTCTTACAACCAGCCCTCTCTACCCAGGCCTAGCCCATACAACGTGCTCCATGTGTACTAACCTGTTGGTCTGGAGGACAGTAGAGTAGCGTGTGCTGGGGGAGGACCCCGTCTACCAGTTTCTCCAACTCCTGAGCAGTGAAGACAGGGGCCCTTTCCCGAGATGCAGCAGCCATTGTCTCTTCCAGACCGAGGTCACAGCAGCACTTGCAGTGTAGGTCCTCTCCTGTCGAAGATCAGGTATCTAGTGATTGAACAGATAGAAAATGGCGGTGACGTCTGCGGCGGTGACGTCCGCAGTGGTGCGTATCATCACCACCGGCGCACCTGTTCATTGGCTCCTGGGACCCATAGGGTCCTATGTTAATCAATGCAGCATTGTGCCGCGGTCTGCGACCACCTACCGCGACGGTGTGCAGTGCCAACGCAGTTACCCCACAATCCCATTGTCCCAGTTTAGAGGTCAGGCAGCCGCCATTTCAGGGCCCACATGGCTTCACTTACTTCTGCATCACACATAGCTAGGCCTACACTCAACACACATACAGGAAGGGTTTTGTGTTTGGTGTCGTCTTCTGTGTAACTGTGGGTACATACCTTGAAGAAAATTGACTTGATCGTCGCTGTTGTCCTTCCTAGGCGCCGTCAGCTGGAACATTTGAGAAGATGGCGGAATCCTCCGGTGTACCGACCGCTGGTGGACCTGCTGACAATGGAGGAGCGACATTTAATCGTCACCTACAGGTTTGACCGTGCCACAATCCAGGAACTATGTACCCAGTTGGAGCTAGACCTGATGTCACCAATCCGCCATCCCACTGGAATCCCCCCTGACGTGCACGTGCTGTCAGTGCTCCATTTCCTTGCAAGTGGCTCTTTTCAGACAACAGTGGCATCAGGGAGGTCCCAGCCTATGTTTTCCAACGTGTTGTCCAGAGTGTTGTCTGCCCTGCTGAAACACGTAAGGAGATACATCATTTTCCCTGAGGTGGAAGATTTGGCTACAGAGAAAGGTGACTTCTATGCCCTTGGACATATCCCCAACATCAAAGGTGCCATTGATGGGACCCATGTAGCTCTGTTCCCCCCCACAGGAGTGAACAGGTGTACAGGAACAGGAAGAGTTATCATTCGATGAATGTACAGATGGTCTGTTTGGCAGACCAGTACATCTCCCAGGTTAATACTATGTTCCCTGGCTCAGTGCCACATCCTGCTAAATAGCAGCATCCCTGATATGATGGGTCAACTCCAGAGGCAACGTGTGTGGCTATTAGGGGACTCTGGTTACCCCAACCCGTCATTGCTCTTGACCCCAGTGAGGAATCCCAGGACCAGGGCAGAGGAACCCTATAATGAGGCCCATGGGCGGACTAGGAGGGTGATCGAACGCACATTCGGCCTTCTTAAGGCCATGTTCAGGTGCCTCCATATGACAGGTGGTTCCCTATTCCACTCACCGAAGAAGGTGTGCCAGATGATCATCACCTGCTGTATGCTTCACAATCTTGCTTTGCGACACCAGGTGCCTTTTCTGCAGGAGGATGGTCCAGATGGCGGTGTTGTGGCAGCTGTGGAGCCTGTGGAGCCTGTGGACAGTGATGAGGAGGAAGCTGAGGAAGAAGACAACGACAACAGGGAGTCAGTCATACAGCAATATTTCCAGTGGCACACAGGTGAGAACATTTTCATTTTTACCATTACATTCACTGTCACACGTCCTCCTCTATCCTGTGTGTAATTTCATGGGATTATTTGGTAACTAAGTTGTTTCTTTCCATTACGGTTTCACAGGTGTGGTTACGAACGTGTGTCATCTGTATGCATCCTTGAGGGACATGTGATGTGTGACATTGGTATGTTGCCTTTACAACTAATACCACTTTTTGACGCTGTCATAGATATGACATTTTACCAATTCATAGACTGACTCCAGATTGTCTTGTGTTTCAAGGGTGTTTATTGAAGTGCTCAAAAATGGAGGGGAGTTGTAAAATGGTGATGGGTGATGGCGGAGGAATGTCCATGGCAGAGTCCAGTCTATTAGTCTCACAGGTGCACTGCCCATATGGGCATAGGAAGTGGAGCTTGGGCAGTTTAAGTATGGACAGGGTAACAAAGTGGGACGGTGGGGGGACATTCAGGGTGGTCTTATTTCCTGTCGGTGGTTTTGCCATCTTGCTCTGTCCTGTTCCTGGATCTGAGGGACCGCTTGCGTGGTGGTTGTCCGTCTGCAGGTGGTTGGGTGCTGGTGTGGTCATCCTGTGGCGGGGTGTCCTGTCCACTAGCGCCGGCGGAGGTGGTGGGCAGTTCATCTTCCATGCTAGTGTCAGGGGCCCGTTGGAGTGCCACGGTGTCCCTCATGGTCTGCTGTATGTCCTTCAGCACCCCTACGATGGTGTCCAAGGCGGAGCTGATGGTCCTGAGCTCCTCCCTGAACCCCAAATACTGGTCCTCCTGCAGGAGCTGGGTCTCCTGAAACTTGACCAGGACCGTCGCCATCGTCTCCTGGGAGTGGTGGTATGCTCCCATGATGGAGGATAGGGCCTTGTGGAGAGTAGGTTCCCTTGGCCTGTCCGCCCCCTGTCGCACAGCAGTCCTCCCAGTTCCCCTGTGTTCCTGTGCCTCCGTCCCCTGGACCGTGTGCCCACTACCACTGCCCCCAGGTCCCTGTTGTTGTTGGGGTGGTGGGTTATCCTGGGTTCCCTGTAGTGGTGGACACAGAGCTCATTGACCTGTCCTGGGTAGGGAGGTTTGGGCCCGCTGGGTGGGTGCTGTGCTGGTGTTTCCAGAGGGTGGAAGGTCAGTGTTGAGCTGTGCCTGTGCAAGGGGAACCGACTGTCCTGAGGCCCACGATGGTCCGGGCTGGTCATCAGGCTCCAGTAGGGCAGAGCTGCTATCGTCACTGTGGGCCTCTTCTGTGGGTGGAGTGGAGTTGTCTGGACCCTCCGGTGTGGTGACGTTCCTTCGTGATCCTGCAGGGGCATAAGAGTATGATTATTGCATGTGTGTGTGTGATGGTGTGCAATGGGTGGGTGTGCGTGTACCCCAGTGTAAGCATTCCTGTGTGGGGGCTTGTGTGATGATGGTTAGTGGGTTGTTATGGGTATGTGCAGTGGGCATGCTTTTGTATGCTTAGTTGTGTCATGCAGGGTTTGGTGTTGGGATGTGTAGTGTGTGTTATTAGTACATTAGTGAGGAGTTGGGGTGATAGGGGAGGGTGTGAGGGTGGGGGTGTGTGATAGCATACAGGTAGGGTGGGCGATACGATAGTTAAGAATTGGCTTGCCAGTGTCCATTCCTCCACTGACTCCTCCGAGGCCCTCTGGATGCATGATGGTCAAGACTTGCTCCTCCCATGTTGTTAGTTGTGGGGGAGGAGGTGGGGGTCCACCGCCAGTCCACTGAACCGCGATGTTGTGCCTGGAGACCGTTGAACGCACCTTCCCCCGTAGGTCGTTCCAACTCTTACTGATGTCCTCCCGATTTCTTGGTGCTGTCCGACAGCGTTGACCCTGTCCACTATTCTGCGCCACAGCTCCATCTTCCTGGCTATGGATGTGTGCTGCACCTGTGAGCCAAATAGCTGTGGCTCTACCTGGACAATTTCCTCCACCATAACCCGGAGCTCCTCCTCGGAAAAGCGGGGGTGTCTTTGGCGTGCCATGGGGTGGTGTGTGTGATGTGTGTGGCAGTGTGAGTGTTGATGTGTGTGGTGATGTGTAGTGGTGTGTGGTGTTTTGTGCGTGGATGTTGTGTGGGTGATGGTGTTGTGTGCCTCTGTATGGTGGGGTTGTCTTTGCTGTGCTGTCTCTCTGGCCTTCGTCTAAATTTCTGGTCGTAAGGGTTCGTGGGTGATGTGGGTGTGTGTTTTATACTGTGTTGGGGGTGTGGGAGTGTTGTTTGAATGTGTATCAGGTGTGTGTATTTGTAATTGTCCAATGTGGCAGTGTTTTGGAGATGTGTGTGTATTTTGAGCACGGCGGTGTGTACCGCCAATGGAATACCACGGTTGAAAGACTGCTGCGTGGATTCGTGGGTCGTAATAGCATGGGCGTGTTTCTGTTGGCGTGGAGGTGGAGGTTTTGTTTTCGCCAGTTTATCACTGACCTTTGGTGTGGCGGACTTGTGTTGGTGTCTGAATTTCGGCGGATTCCGAAATGTGTGTCATAATACCTGTGGTGGGATTCCGCGGCCGCGGCCGTGTATTGGCGGTCTTCTGCACGGCAGTAAGCGGCTTTTACCGCCAATGTTGTAATGACCGCCCAAGCCTCTTTCAAGCACAAAGTACCTGGTTTAAAGTGGAAAATCTCTGCAAAGGGCCGCAGAAGAAGAGATACGTGGAAAAATGGTGTGCGTCGATTTCTCCCCTGCACACACGGACTTGCATCATTATTTTTCATGCGGGGAAGTCGTGCGTCGTTTTCTGGAGCGTGGACAGTCTCTTTCTGTGGGTCATGGGATTACCAGATGTCCCGGGGTCTGTGCGTGGATTCTTCGGCTTGATTTCCAGCTGCGCATCGTTCCGGGAGGCTGTGCGTGGAATTCTCGTTCTCACGGCAGGTGTCGCGTCGATTTCCCCTCTGGAAGTCGGGCGGCGTTGTCCTTGCGAGCCCGTGCGTCGAACTTCCGGTCGCCCCGAAGGTGTCGCGTCGATCAGCATCAGCGGAGCAAGCTGTGCGTCGAAATGTTCGGCGCACGAAGAGTCCAAATGAAAAAGAGAAGTCTTTTTGGTCCTGAGACTTCAGGGAAGAGGAGGCAAGCTCTATCCAAGCCCTTGGAGAGCACTTTTACAGCCAGACAAGAGTTCAGCAAGGCAGCAGGGCAACAGCAAGGCAGCAGTCCTTTGTAGAAAGCAGTCAGGTGAGTCCTTTAGGCAGCCAGGCAGTTCTTCTTGGCAGGATGCAGGTTCTGGTTCAGGTTTCTTCTCCAGCAAGTGTCTGAGGTGGTAGGGCAGAGGCCCTGTTTTATACCCAAATGTGCCTTTGAAGTGGGGCAGACTTCAAAGAGTGGTTTAGAAGTGCACCAGGTCCCCTTTCAGTTCAATCCTGTCTGCCAGGGTCCCAGTAGTGGGTGTGGCAGTCCTTTGTGTGAGAGCAGGCCCTCCACCCTCCCAGCCCAGGAAGACCCATTCAAAATGCAGATGTATGCAAGTGAGGCTGAGTACCCTGTGTTTGAGGTGTGTCTGAGTGAATGCACAAGGAGCTGTCAACTAAACCTAGCCAGACGTGGATTGTAAGGCACAGAAAGATTTAAGTGCAGAGAAATGCTCACTTTCTGAAAGTGGCATTTCTAAAATAGTAATATTAAATCCAACTTCACCAGTCAGCAGGATTTTGTATTACCATTCTGGCCATACTAAATATGACCTTCCTACTTCCTTTAGATGAGCAGTTGCCACTTCAACAATGTATGAGGGCAGCCCCAATGTTAGCCTATGAAGGGGGCAGGCCTCACAGTAGTGTAAAAACGAATTTAGGAGTTTTACACTACCAGGACATGTAAACTACACAGGTACATGTCCTGCCTTGTACCCACACAGCACCCTGCTCTAGGGGTTACCTAGGGCACATACTAGAGGTGACGTATGTGTAGAAAAAGGGGAGCTTTAGGCTTGGCAAGTACTTTTAAATGCCAAGTCGAAGTGGCAGTGAACCTGCACATACAGGCCTTGCCCTGGCAGGCCTGGGACAAGGTAAGGGGCTACTTGAGTGGGTGGCACAACCAGTACTGCAGGCCCACTAGTAGCATTTAATCTACAGGCCATAGGCACATACAGTGCACAATACTAGGGACTTATAAGTATATTAAATAGTCCAATTGGGAATGATCAAAAGTTACCATGTTTACAGGGAGAGAGCATACGCACTTTAGCACTGGTTAGCAGTGGTAAAGTGCGCAGATTCTAAAAGCCAGGTCTAACAACAACCATATAAACATGACATGAAAAACATCATCATATGTACAGTATTTCTTTTTCATCCTTAAATTTCCATAATTATTTACAATATGCATCTCAAATAGTTTATGTTCTTTAAAAGGAGTCATGGTTGTCCACTCACCAGGCACCTGTGGCATCGTCTGTAAACTGGGGGCTGTGTTCCCCCAAGACCAATTACGCTTCACAAGGCGAGACTCACCTGCCCCCTCAAGATAGAGGGGGCGCGGGCCAGCATGAAAACTGTCCCCCAATCCAACCATGCCAGAGCCAACCCTAAGCAAGGGATCCCCCCTGGCACCCAATGGGAATGATACTGGGCAACCGGGTCATACCTTGGTCCCCTCGCGCAGTCTCATCCCCCGAAATAAAAAAATTCCAGGGCCATGTAATGGAGTACCGTGGGGGGAGCTATGGACATTCACGGTAGCGGTCGTCCCGAGCCCCTTTCCTACACCCACAGCACCGCCACCCTGGTTTGAGCCAAAAAGCTCCTGATACCGTCTTGAGTTCGCCTGCACTAGTATTCTTGATGCCAAGGTTATCCAACTGTTTTGTGCCAAAACATGACTCCTTCCCTCCCACAGGCCTGGTTGGTTTCCCGACCAACCAAGCCTCCCCCTGAGGACAAGAAGCTCAGTTCTGAGAGAGACACTGTATTGAAAATGCTACCAGGTTCTCAACAAACACAGTATGACCACCATCCGACAGGTGTACTCCATCTTCATGAAACAGTGCCTCCCCTTGAAGGCACCCGTGCCCAACCGTCCATAACACTGATGTGTTCAAAAGCTGTTTCATGCGGCTGTTCAACCATCTGGCTGATTCATTAAGGGCCTTCGCTGAGCGCCCCGACCTCCAAATCTGCCTAGGAATGATATGGGACCATGCTATGCTTTGCTAACCAGGAGATCTCCACCATCAAGTCCTCAAAAACTGATCTCCTCCCGATTATTGCCAGATCAGTGCCTCCCACATAAAGGATGATGAGCTCTGGCGGCGGCAGCCGCCGTCGCAGAACCTCCTCGACGAGCTGGCGAAGACCATCAAGGCGCAGACCCCCTCTCGCTATCCAAAGAAACCGGAGACCTGCATCATGTGCCTGACTGCGATACAAGTTGAAGAATGGCCGCACCAGACGCACAAAGGAATGCCCAATAACCCAAACACTGGCGGGAGCCATGTGCCCAATGGTGAACTGAGAGGCCCTGAGAACAGAAAGGAAAAACCGTTACACATGAGGTCATTGACGTGTGTCAAAAGGTGTTCCTAGATCATATGGAGGCGTACATAACGTTTTTAGCAATCTGACTTCCACCTCCCAATCCCTTTTACCGTCTCGGTATTGAGCCCTGCCCCCGCTGCCGATGTTGCTGCCCCTATCCTAAAGGAATGGGAACTAAATTTGCCATGCATGCCAATTGCCAGTAAGGCTTTCTGCAATACTTGGGAAAACTGATACCTAGTAAGTGGGACCCCAGATGCATGGACCAATAAAGAGGTGGAAGAAACCTGGGGACGAATCTGCAGGTACTTGTTAACTGCACGTACTGGGCAACCACTGAAGTCACCAGCCCTCCCCAGTATTAACTGTTCGCCCCTTCCTGCCTGGTCTGTCTTGGACCGTGGTATAGTAATTACCAAATCCCCCCCTTTCCATGAGTCACCAAAATTCCGCCGTGAATCTCCTGCTTAGACCTGGCCACAAGCTCTGAGACTCGAAAAGCTCCGTAAAAGGCAAGCACGAAAGCTGCTGAGAATAGAGTGGACTCAAAATCTGAGTCACAGATCCTAGTCAGGGCCCCCAAGATCTTTACTAGCTTGTCCACGTCAATGGGGCGCCACTTGTCTGGGATCGACCCTTCCAACCTTTCCCATCCCTTGAGTGCCTGTCTGATAAGAAAAGATCGAGAATGGTAAGCCCCACCCACTAGTTTGGTAAAAAAGGCTACAGCTGAGATGTGACGTCTGGCACTCACAGCAGATTTACTCTGCCCTTGCAAAAGCTCAAGAAAACCCAACCAACTACTCAAGGAACCAGGCTGCGCCAAGGGGTCGGCAGATGTGTGATTTATGTATCTATGAAATGCATTCTCATATGCCCTTCTTGTTTTTGGTGCTAGGCTGGCTGCCACTAGATCTGCCAAGGGTGAGTTCCAAGATTCCACAGCTGTCCCGGGTAATATGTGGGCTCCAACTCGGCCCCTGGGTGGAACTGCCGAAAATCCTGTAACTTGAAACGAGACAATGCATCATCTGCGTTATTAAAAATTCCTGGTACATGTTTTGCCTGAAAAAGAATGTTATTCTGCATACAGATCAACACCAACTCCTTCAACAGTCTTAACACCCTTCTGCACTTCGCATGTTGAAAATTAATGCTTTGGACCACCGCCATGTTGTCAGACCAAAAAACCACAGATTTATTGCGAAGATGGTCTACCCATATGTGTAGTGCCACCACTATGGGAAATAACTCAAGGAAGGTGATGTTCTTAACTAACCCGGATGTCTCCCAAGCCTGAGGCCAGGCCTGTGCATACCACCTGGTACCTAAAATGGCCCCAAAACCACTACTACCCGCCGAGTCAGTAAACAAACTGATTTCCTGATTGGACTGCCGAGGGGCTGGCCATACCACTGACCCATTGAAATCCTGGAGGAAAGCAAACCAAATCCTTAAATCATGCCTTACTTCAGCAGACAACCGGGTCCTATGTGGCTTCTCTTTTAAGCCAGACATAGACTGAGCAATAGAGCGTTAGCAAGGATGCCCCATTGGAATGATCCGCAAGGCACAATTAAGTTGACCCACCAATATCTGTAACTGATGCAGGGTGACTTTTGTGGCTGCCAAACAGGTTTCTAAGGATGCTCTGAAAGCCATGACTTTATCCTGGGGCAATCTGCACTCCCCTCTCACTGAATCTATTTCAATGCCCAGAAATACCAAGGATGTGGCTGGACCTGTTGTTTTTTCCTGAGCTAAAGGGATGCCGAATTTATCCATCAGAGACTTGAATGCAGTCAGAGACTTAGCAAACCTATATTATCCGCTTGGTCCTAGAAACAAGAAGTCATCTAGATAATGAATGACATTAGGTGACCCTGAAACTTGTGTAAAAACCCACTATAAAAATGTGCTAAATTGCTCGAAATAAGCGCAGGAAACTGAACAACCCATAGGCATGCATTTGTCATAATAGAACTTCCCTCTGAATTGGAAGCCCAGCAAATGATAATCATCAGGGTTAGCAGGCAAGAGTCTTAAGGCTGATACTTCTATCTGCTTTTGCCATGAGAGACCCTTGACCCATTTTCCTCAATAAAGTCAAGGCGCCATCAAGAGATGCATACTTGACTGAGCAGAGGGCTGGATCGATTGTGTCATTCACAGAGGCTCCGCGAGGAGCGTAAAGATTGTGTATCAAACAAAATTCCCCAGGATCCTTCTTGGGAACCAATCCCAGGGGGGAACAAACAAAATCCTTTAATGGGGGGCTGACAAATGGCCCAGCAATCCTATTCAAACCCAATTCCTTTAATATCATGCGTTCAGCTACCTCCTGTGCATGTCTAAAGACTGCTGATTTTTATAAAAATTTGGGCCTTACACCCCTGCAGCTGGGATCCTAAGACCATCGCGGAAACCTTCATACAACAATTTTGAAGCGTTGCGCAGTATTACCAAACTAAGCCAAGGGTTCATAGCCAAGAGAGACACAGGTGAAGGGGCCCCTGGGACCAAGAAAACAATATCCTCATTTCTGCCCAACCCTTTCTTTAGATTTCTTGAAATATTTGAACTCAGGATGTCCTGCCATACCGCAAAAGGAGCAATTGTGTTTGAATTTGTAAGAACCCTGTGGCCTAGAACATGCTCTCTTGTTGAAAGCTCAACACGCCCCTTTTCGATCCCCGTTGGCTGTGGGCCCCCAAAAAAAGACTGGACATTGGCTTCTGGTTTCTTCAGCATCATACAGCGTAACCATGCATTAACATCAGTCTGATCCCCGCACATAGAAGGGTTTGACCCTTTTTTAAACCTGAACGCTTTGTCATAATCCTTCCAACTGGTTCCTCCAAACTCCTCATGCGCGCCTACTATTTTATTAAAATAATATGCAGTTTGAGGCCCTAGCTCAGGGAATTTCTCTAGCAAGATGGATTGATAAATGTAAAACCTTTTATCCAATTTATAATGGTCTCATCTACCTTAGGTTTCTTCCATTTGTGAGAGCAATCCTTAATGTCCTTACTTTCCTCATCAGCCGGCTTCACTATTGTTAGCTCAAAAATATCCACAAATGTACCCCTGTGAATTTTTGCCCTTAACTCCCTAGATATATGAGGTCCCAGCTGATCCCTAGGAGAAAGTCCTTGATCATGTGTCCCACCTGGTTGGGTAGCGCCCTCACCTTGTTTCCCTGGTGGTGATGTACTGGTAGTGGCGCCCACGACTGCTGGCAGGGCAATGGAGGATGTAGGCTTGTGCGATGTGGTGGCTGTGGCCCTCGGGGGTTCTTGTATTCCTGTGGTAGTCCCTTGCAGATTTGCGCCAATACCCATTGCTAAGCCCTTTAAAGTGGCCAATGCTGACCCCTCAGCTGCCAAATCAATCTGTGGGGCATTGCCTAACTTCGCCAGCCAGGGCAGCACTTTTGCCAATCCGCTAACCAGGTCCCCTCCAGGTTCACGCTCGCTGACCGAATTCATTCCCTCCAAGGTTGTACCTGCCACTGCTCCCGTGATGGCAAGCTCTGGTTGCGTGTCTGCCTGTCCCATGTTGGGGTCCCATTTCCCTCAGCGAGTGTCCTCTTGGGAGCTGACTTTTCCCCCCCAAGTTTGGGTGCCACTTTCCTAGCCCTCTTAGGAACCGGGGGGAATGCTGATTTTGGAGGGACCTCAGCTCACCTTGAGCGTCCACCCTGATCTGGCGCAGAGTCCACCTCTGATATTGGAGTCTCGCCACCCAGCTGATTGCCCTCAGCCCCCCTTTGCACCAGCAACATGAGAGCTGGTTGCATGAGAGCGAGCACCCGGTCCATAGCGTCTAGGCGCCCCATAACTGCCTCTACATCCAATTTACGCTTTACCTGTTTTGGTGGCATGCCTAAAGATTACACTAAAACCACCCTGCTGCCACAACACACAAATGAGAACAATACTTATGAAAACAGTTGAAGAAAATACCTCTAAATAGGAAAAGTCAAGAAAGGTTCACAAACAGCCAAAACATTAAAATAGTAAACAATTATAACTATATATATTTTAGGTAGGCAATAAAAAATTACAGCACGGGCTCTGGAATTACCATTAAAACAATACTGCCATCTACTGGCCTAAAAATATACAAAGAAAATTGCACAGTGTAAAAAACTTAGCATGAACAACAAAATTATTCTAATTGCTTGTTGCCCCTGCAGCCCCTGAGGAAAGCACCACCTCTTAACCTAAAAAAAGACCAGCAGAGAACCCCCCAGAATACTACCAGGACCCCCACCACTCCTTAACTTGTCTGTGATGCCTGTCCTGGTCCCAGGGCCCCAACACCAGGGCAAAGCAGCAAGAGCCGGTTGCAAAAAGGTCAAGGCAGACTTTTAAATCACCTAGCTGGTGTCTCCCAGCCAGCTGCCGTTGCCCCAGGCCAGAGGGAGGTGAAGGCAAGGCCAAGGGCAGCAGAGGTCAAGGCAGCACGAGGGCGTCTTGTGATGGCAGGAAGGAATCCTCCAAAAAAGGAAAAAATGCAGCAAAAGAATTCCTCCAGTCCTTTCGAGGAGTGCGTCGATCGTCAGGGTGTGTGTCAGGTGTGTGTAGTTTGAATTGTCCTATGTGGTGTAGTTTTGCTTGAGTGTGTGTATTTTGAGCGCGGCGGTATGTACCGCCAATGGTTTACCGCCGTTGAATGTCCGCCGCGGTGATTCGTGGGTCATAATGCTGTGAGCGGTGCTCTGTTGGTGTAAGGGTGTCGGTTTTGGTACCGCCAGTTTATTACTGACCTTTGGACTTTCGGAGTTGTGTGTGTGCGTCTGCAAAGTGACGGATTGGTGTGTGTGTATCATAATATGGGTAGCAGTAATCCGCTGCGCCAGCGGTATGTTGGCAGCAGTCAGCATGGCGGTAAGCAGAACTTACCGCTAATGTCACAATGAGGGCCTAAGTGATTTGCCCAGAATCACAGGATGTTGAACCGAGCCAATACCGAACCTGGTTCCCCAGCTACAAAGTCTGCAGCACTGGCCGTTGCCACATTGTCCCCCCATCTAATTGCCGAGTGGTGGTGAAAATTCCACAAAAATCATGCGCTTTACAAAATTTGAAAAAATTCATACCAGCAGGACAAATTTGAGAACAGTGGAAAATGTGTTTCACAACAAAATTGTTTCACCATCTAATTTCAGGTGCGATAAAATGGTTCACCCAGATTTAATAGCAAGAAATTTGGGAAGCCAAAGCACATTTCAGGATTAATGGATGTTTACATTTTTGAGAATGTTATATTACATGCATTTTATGTGCATTCACATATATTTTTGCGCGATGACGTATAACAGTGCACTGGGTATCTGGTACTACTTTGTTTGGACAAAAGGTTATTAACAAAGACATTAAGGGGGTCATTACAACCTCGACGGTCTTTTTTGAAGACTGCCAATGGACCGCCGTGCGGAAGACCGTCAGTGGTGGCAGTTTTCCGCTCGGCCTATTGTGACCCTTGGTAGCTCTCCGTCCTTTTACCGACGGAGAGCCGCCAACAGCCATACTTGCGGGAGGCGGGGAAGTGGAGGTTGCTCCACCTCCACCGCCACGCCAACAGAACACCGCCCAGCGAATCACGTCCTGTGATTCGCCGTGGCCGTGTTCTGTTGGTGGTGTGGTGTCAGTGGAACTGCCCCCATGGCTCTCATCCCCTCCCGGAGGATCGTCGGACCAGGTAAGTCGATCATCCGTGAGGGGAGGGGGGTGTTGTGTGTTGTGTGGGTGCATGGGGGTGTGCATGTGTGTATGTAGAGGGGGTGTGTGAGTGCGTGAATGCTTGCGGGGGTCTTGTGTGTATGGGAATGAGTGCGTGTATGTCTGTATGGATCTGTGCGTATATGTTTGAATGTGCGTGTCTGACTGTGTGTGTGGATGTAGGCATGTATGTCGGCATGCGTGCGTGTAAGTGTGTAGGTGGTGCCTGCGTGCATGTCATGTGGGTATGGGTGATGTGATGTTGGGGGTGGGGGTGGGGAGCGTCGGTCCTGCCACCTTTGGGGGGTGGCAGGGGTGGTGGGGGGTGTAGGGGAGGGAGTCGGGTGGGGGGTGGGGGAGACCCCTATCAGTGCCAGGGAAGGAATTCCCTGGCACTGATAGTGCTTACCACCATGGATTTCATGGCGGTTCAAACCGCTGGAAATCCACGGCGGTAAGCCGGGTCCAAATACCGCCGGCGGTATAGTGACGGCCGCCAGGCTGGAGACCCAGGTCTCCAGCCCAGCAGTCGTCTCCGCCCTGGCGGGCGGAACGGAGAACCGGCGGATGACCATGGCAGTAACCGCCATGGTCATAATTCCCCAAAGTAAGAGAGCCAGCCTGTTGGCGGTCTTACCGCCGGTTCAACACCGACCGCCAGGGTTGTAATGACCCCCTAAATGTTTTTAGAACATATTTGTACAGTGACACTGTACTCCGGAGTATGGACTGCCCACGTAAGCTGTGAAATTGCCTTCTGAAGCATTCTGGAAAGAGGGTCAGCTGAAGTCAGGGCTTTAACACAAGCCCCTCAACAAGATGTAATGGAACTTGTAAAAATACTACAGTACGGCGGAGCTCTGTGTTGCTAGATCTTCGCCATTCTGGGTGTTTTGAAGACCTTTATCAGGATAATGACCTAGGGGCAGTATCACAGCAAGGAATCCATCAATCTAAAAGCAAGCATACTGTGGTGCAGAGGTCTCCTACTCCCCTGTTCCTTAGTGCCATTGCATTGTCTGAACCATGGATAGTTACCCAGGCTAGAAGAGTGCTGAGTACGTGTCGAGTGACATCATGAAATACTATTCCAAAGAGCAAACTTTGCCAGAAGTATATTTCACTCTTATGCATTTATCCAAGAGCAAAGTCTATGTGCCACGGTAAAGAAATAAAACAGACCCTCAACTTACTTGCTTATGTATTATGGTTTGACAAGTAACAGTTAATCAAATGAAGCAACATGACATATTAAATGATAAGAAAGCCATACAATATTTGCAATTCACTGACCCACTCCAGTGATTTATTTGGTTTGGGTCAAAAACTAAATATTAAAAGCATGGAAAATAGAGGATGCTTGCATGTCAGCCAAAGAATAATATTTAAACACATCTAAACCATGGTTTGGCAGTGTCACTCTCTTTACCTGCTCTGTTCTTCAGACATGACGAATGAGACCAGACATCTCAAGAAGCACTGTTACTTTAAACGCCCAGGATGTTTTATTGCTCAGTGAAGTACAAGAGACAGAATAGCATTCCATTGTCTGTCTTTAATTGGTCCCACACCAATAATCAAGACTGCATGCGAAGGGCAATGAGGCATCAACCTGACCCATAAACCCTTACCTTGTCACCTTAACACTTATCTTAAATATACCCATTCCTCTAACATGAACCTTTACACAAACCCTTACCATAGTCATAACTCTAGGCCTTATCCTAACTCTAATGCTACTTTGATGTCAGCACTGGCATTCACTTAAACCAAATACAAACCCTTAACCCTACCCTAATCCACTGGAATTATGTGGAAAAAGGACAAAGTTATGGGGCATGAAAAACAAAGTATGTGCCATTATATAGAACATTCTATGGCAGTATTATCTCACCATTTTGTTATTGTACGACTCATTAATACAAAATGGATACCAACAGCAAACGCAACACTTAGGGGGTTATTCCAACTTTGGAGGAGGTGTTAATCCGTCACAAAAGTGACGGAAAAGTGACGGATTTACCACCAGCCGTATTACGAGTCCATTATATCCGATGGAACTCGTAATACAGCTGGTGGTATATCCGTCACTTTACCGTCACTTTTGGGACGGATTAACACCTCCTCCAAAGTTGGAATAACCCCCTTAGTTTCCTTAGAAAAGAAAATTATAGAGATCATCCGAATCATATTGGAATTGTTAGTTAAAAACAATGATTTTGTTTTGCTTGAAAACATAAGTCTGGCATTGTATTGAAAATATCCCTTTTCATTCACAGGGTAGGATAGCTTATTTAAAACTTACAATGTTCCGCCCAAAAGAAAATATGTCTACACCTGCAATGAAAGGAGTTCCTCTTTTATTTGTGTGTTTCAGTTACCCTTTGGAGCTAGTGTTCAGTTTTGTGTTATTCTATGACCTTGGTAGGGCCTCCTATAATCAACCTTTATCACCAGGAATCATCCCAGCAGAACAGTTTAATTCATTAAAATTTTATAATATGTGTCACCCTAGAAGACATTGAGATTCAAGAAATCAGCTTTAGAAAAGAGGGAGTAAAATGTTTTGGATTTTTCTGTACCCTAAATGCCTTCTAAAATAATTGCTTTGTTTAGGAAATTGGATTCATAGTGTAACATGAATCTAGATGAATAATGAAATACAACATTTTAATGACCAAGAGAAAATCATTATCTCCACTTCGTTAGAATTACAATAAAAAATGTAAGGATGTTGTATATACTGTACACAAACGTACTTCCCCAACAATCTTTTAGAGACATTAAGGGGGGGTAATTGTGAGTTTGGTGGATGGTTTGTACCGTCTGCCGAACTTCCAATGGGGATGTTGCAGCCACACAGGCTACCTCCCGCTGGCCCCATTAAAAGTTTACAGCTCGGTCAGCAGGTTTCTGCCCACTGGCCTATCAGGAAACAGCCTACAGCATTGTCCCCGGCTCATATTCGAGCCGGCGGCAATTCTGTAGCGAGCAGGGTGCACCAGCACCCTCGCAATGTTCACTGTCTGCAAAGCAGACAGTGAACATTGAGATGGTGTTGGCCAGGGGGCCCCTGCACTGCCCATGTCAACTGCACCCATTCTCCGCCAGCATTTTCATGGCAGTGGTATGGCCATGAAACCGCTGGCAGAGAAGAGGGTTGTAATCCCCCTTCTTTTGTTTTTCTTCATTGTCTACATGTGAACATATGGCACTTAATATGGTTCTTTCTTTTCACATAATGTCACGAGGGTGAGCTTGCTTTGAAGGTGTTAATTTGGAATATTCATCTCCCCTCACCCTACCCTGGAGATGTGTTTGTGTATATTTTCTTTGCATTTGCCATGATCATAAAATTGTGACATTTAGCAAAATAATATGTGTAAACCATTGAGATTCTGCAGGTAATGCTGGAAAACAGCAGTATTTCCCAGACGTAGTGAGTCTTCACCACAAATGGCTGCCAATATAGCTGAAAGAAGTGAGTCCGTGCAGAGAGAAACAGAATCTCAGTGAGGCAATTATGTGACCACGTCCTTGCCGGGACGAGCAACAGCTGAACCGAAGCCAGGCCTGGGTCTGCATTTCCGTCTGTTATTCTCGAAGACACATTGCTTTGCTTGTCTTGGTGTTCTTACTGGAATCTGCAGGAGGAAGAAACAAGCTGTGTAGTCAGTCAGCGACTAAAGGCTTAATACAAATTAACACGTGGTTTCTCATCCTGTGCTCCAGACAAGCTGAACCTACCTATAAGGTGCATGTGGTGACCTAGAAAACTGACCATCATTGATCCTCCTTAAAAAGACTAATTTTACCTCATATAAAACTCTCAACACTGCATTCAATTAATGAGTCAGGAGTTCATTGTTCACCTCCTTGCCCTGAATCTTCTCTGGGGACCTTTGACACAAAGGAAGGGGGAGCAGGCAGGTATAGATGAATGAATTGTTGTCCTCTGTCTTTTTGCAAGCCGTGCAGTATTTGAGCCATTGGTCGAATGTGTTCACGACAGCACTTCATTTGGGGCCTGGGACTTAATTAATATAGTGCTTCATTTTGTTTAAAGTTCAAAGAGTCTGCGTTTTAGTGATCCCTTGGATAACAGAAATTATCTGAATGGCTGACCAGGGCCCCTATCAGGACTGCCAGCAAATATATACCAAATACTTTTTACATCAAACATATACAGAGACTTTGCACAGAGTAACAGTTGATTTCTCAGCGCTACGGGAAGGTGTGCTGCACTCTTTCTTGGGCCACACCCGTACCCTATAAACTGGAATAGCTTGCCCATCTCCATTAGACTGATTTGTTCCAGCGACAGTGCCAAACTGGCACTCTCCATCCCTCGTGTGCACAAAGCGCATCTTTTCAGGGCTAGCCTGGTGGTCAGTGCCCTGGTGCCTGGAGCAAGCCAACCCATGCTCCATAAACAACCACAGAGATCTGCTAGTCCTTAACCTCCTTGCACAACAAGCAGCTACTTAATGTCATGAATGAGGATCTATGGTGCAGTGCAGACTCACTGGCAATGATGCTTTCTCTGGGAACATGATGTCCCCTATTCTGCTTCTGGATCACCCGTGCTCTCACACTACAAATGCCCATTTACCGCTGACAGAGTCCTTGACTCGGAGCCTTCTGCAAGAAGGCCAGACAACAACAGCCAAATCAACAGAGACAACTGCTTTTGTTGTCTTTAGTGCAGGGGTCTCCAAACTTTACTGTAATACGACCTACTTGTGTTCAATGAAAAACTTCTAATATTAGTCTTGTCATCGTACTTATATCAGGCAAGATTGGCAGTAGTCACCTTAGTTCGTCAGGCAGGATTGCCAGCAGTAACGCATCACTTTGGAATTTTTCCATATGGGTAATTCATAACAGCGGCAACTGCAATGCCCCTTGCACAAAGATAATACTATTAGCAATAAGTTCCTAACGGTGCATGCATTTTCCTGACGCTGCATGTCTTTAGCACTCGAAAGTCAGCTTTAAATATATTTTGGAATTCAATCTTTTTCTTTTCTTCTTTTTTTCACTAAACATCAGCATATGAGCTCTGAAAAAAGATACATTATTGGTTTGAATACGCACCGTTCAACTTTGGTAGACATATATTAATGCAACCAAGTATAATCTATTAATTTAGTTGGCTTGGCTGCACAGGAGAGCTACTAACAGGTAGTTGGAGAGCTTCCAGTAGCTCATGAGCTTCTCGTTGGAGAACCTTGTTAAGTGGACCCATACATCTGCCTTGAGAAGGCAAACTAAAAAAATGTTTATGTGTAAGGATGCCTATGTGTGCTTAGGTATATGAGCATGCATGAGTGTGCGTGTGCTAATGGTATTCACTTATACCAAAATGCTGGTTGTTGCATACTGGTAAGAATTTTTGGCATATCGAGGGCCTATAAAGATGTGATTGTGCCCAGTCATGACAAACTGCTACATCTTCCATATTGCTGGTCTTTCTTGGCATACTGTGGACATCCCTGCTGTGATTGTGACCACCTGTAGTATTGCTGACCATGCAATAATCATGGTACTGCTTTGTACATGTTGGACACCTATGTTATGATGGTGCCCTCACTTTATAGTGATGGCCCTCGCATAATGATGGTAAGGCTTGCCATTGGATGAACATTCAGGGGCATGGGATGTGATGTACATCTGGGCATCCAAGTATTGGAGTGATGCATAAGCATGTAAGCAAAAATTCACATCTGCATGTGGCAGTCATAAATGTCTCTCTTAAAATAATAAATTGATGTATGCACACCGAATATGTACTTATTGAAAATGAAAAGATAATGTATGAGGGCATTGAGACTATTTTTTCAAAACCTTCATAACAAATTGTGCACATTTTTATAAATTGAACAGATAATGTTATATATGAAGATGATGATAAATCTTTATTGTGGCCTAAAAAAACATAAAAGAACATAAATAAAATATAATTTCATAAAAACACTGTCCACACAAACTCTATATAATAGTTTAAGACAATCATCTCAAATTTATTTAACTCCATAATCCAATACAATCTGTTCAAGATTAAAAAAAGGACTAAAACCTCCTTAAAATGATATCTAGCCACAATACATAAAAGTCTATTATGCCAGCCATTTCCTCAAGCACCAAATCCTGAAAAAGTATCTAGACACAGCATAAACAATGTGCTGATGAGTGTCTGTCTTCAGAATTCTAAGTGTTTCAATACAGTGTAATATACCTAGATTTCAACATACTAGGACAATCCATTTTGATCTAAATTTCTTGTAAACTGGACAAATAAAAAGCACATGGGCCTCTGTTTCCTCTGCTAGGCCACAAGACAGACATATCTTATCCAGTATGTGGCCCCCATTACTCCAGCTAGTGGTAAAAGTAAGCAGAGGGAGGGAGCCATGCCTAAAGTGTATATAAAAGTGCCTGGCTAGAGCCGGTTAGACTTCATCCACAAAGCATTCTAATCAATAACAATCCTTGAAGCCTAGGAATCTTAAAGTTAGGATACCTTGAATTCATTAAAAATTATGACAGTTTATAATCCCTGTAACATTTAGTAAGGTCCATTTTAACAAAGGTCTTGCAAGCCTCAACATGATTATTCACAGGTTGAACTTGCCCATACTCTTTAAAGTTTCCTTAGCATAACATAACCATGGCAATCTACCTGCCCCCAATGTCCCAAGTGCCTCCTCTAAAGCCAGCCTATAGCCAATCAATTCAGGGTAGCCCAGATTCTTCTCCAAAAGAGAAGGGGCCTCAAGCCATTGTCCTTGGAGATGGGCCTTATACCCAGGTTGAGTCTAGGAGGGATCACAGTGGTACTAGATGGAAGATTTAACAGCTGCCTTATAAAACTATTCTCTATTTGCATGAACACAGTTTATGTCTTGTGGCCTCATAACTCTGCCCCATACATGGCCACCCTTAATGCTTGTAACTTATAAATGTTAGCAGTAGGGCTGATTGGCTTGATAAAGGAACCCCTATACACCTTGGAAAGCCCACCAGTATGGTGGGCCAGTCTCAGTCTCTGCTTGGTCATGTGAGACAACCAGTCCATATGTTCACTAAGCATGACTTCCAACTAATTAAAGATTAAGACCCTCCCTAGTGGGGTCTCATTTAAGTTTGGATTGGGATGAGTAGAGTTGTAGGAGTTAAAAATGATATATTTATATTTACTTGCATTTATTTCTAAACCCCTCTCCATACAAAAGAAACCGTCCAAGACCCTTTGGATGACAATAGGAGACTTTAAAAGAAGAAGGGTATCGTCAGCAAACATCAGCACTGGCACCTTACCTGACACCAACCTAAGGGAATCATTATTTATGTTTTTCAGCGTATCAACGAGGCCATGGATACATAAGGTGAATAGTGTTGGTGCCAGTACACAGCCTTGTCTGATCTCCTTTCTAACTGGGAAAGGTTCAGAAAGTTCCCCAATTTACCAATATATACCTGCACAAAGTTCCCCTCATGGACGTTCGGAATGACATGGCACAGGTATGGTGGGACCCACATGTCTGCAAGCACCCTCCATAAAATATTTCTGGGGACTACATCAAACACAGAACGAAGATCAACGAAAATCAAGTAAAGTCTCCCACCCTCTAAATCCACTGACTTTTAGTATAGAAGCTGAAGTCTAAAGACCTGATCAATAGTAGAAGTACGAGGCAGGAAATCTGCTTGATAGGGGCTAAGGACTTTCTTTACTTCATCCAATCCTGGAGCCTTTCTAAAATCACCCTAGAGAACAATTTTTGCATCATGTCTATCAGGCTGTAATTAATGGGTAACAGAGGGGATCCTTTCTTATAAATGGGGATAATCTCTGCCCCAGCCCAGGAATGGGGAGTGGGCATCCCTCCATGATAGCACTGAAGACTCTCCATAGATTGGGCCCCAAACCAATGGTGCTGTGCTGTAAAGATCCCCTGGAATGTTATTAATACCCAGTGCCTTGCCAAGGGCAGTCTTACTAATGGCCCTGAGCACTTCTTCAAATGTGATTGCATGGTAATTCCTCCAACCCTGGCAAGAGGTTTCCCTGCTTGGGCTCTCTATAGAGATATATCTAACCATGTTATCTCCTTGCTCTTCCCCCTCACAATACAGGGATTGAAAGTGCTTATTAAACATACCAGCAGAAATATTACTCTCAAATACTGGACTTGGTGTTCCCTATTGCAACTATGCGCCAAAAATGCTTTATAATATTTGCTCTTAAGTGCACAATGCAAAGACTCCAATTTTTCTAGTTTTCACTCCTTTTTAGCTGAATTAATGGTACTTTCATATTCAACTCTGGCATTTCGAATCACAATACTGTCTTTTTAAAGCCATTAATAGGGCTCACTTGGCTACTCAACACAGTTTGCCAAACCAAAAAGGAATATTTTTCTTGTTGACCCTGGTTTGAGCCTCTACAAACAACAAATCCTTAATTGCGCCACCCAACACTTGATGTATCTCAGCCACTTTTACCATTTGACTGGAATGATTGTCTATACTAATAGCCTTGCTCAAATCTTCAATCAAATCACCTACTAGCCCATAGAGTACTTAAAGTGAATCAGGGGACTGTTCCAGTTCACTTCATTGAATCTTCTTCTATTGGATGCCAGACTGAGCCTTCCACCCAACTGATCTGGTTGTGTGTCAGTGTCTCTGGTAATTGGGAGCACTAACTCAAGATAAATAGCCTCCTGTCCTCAATACATAACATATCATTGTAGTTTGTCTCTAGAGGCTCAAATTGACAATTAAAATCACCACCACCACCTTATAGGGTTGCTTTGATAATGTGGATAGAAAGGTGGCTAAGTGTCCATCATACTAGACTCACGTCCCCCACTAACTGACCTAGAGTAAACATTGTCCAAATGGAGACCTATAATGAAGGGTAAAGTAAGATAAAGGCATAAAATATCTTCAGTGTGGGTCTCTACAGTGTTGACAGTGCAACCCAAGTGAGATGCAACCCATGTGGATAACGCCCCCCCCCCGCCAAGGGCCTACTCTCTGCTACCTGGCCGCGGTTTTACTGTAAACTGCATAACCTGATGTTGCGGTCCCTGTGTCAACCAAGTTTCTTTGACAAAACAGATGTCATACTGATCTACAAACAAACCCCAGTCAGTGCAGTCCAGTTTACCCTCAGGCCCGTGTCATTCCATGACAACTCATTAATAGAGTTAAATGTTTTTGTTGTTGTGCCCATAGAATCCACCACACCAACCAAGTCCCTAGATGGTCTCTACCAATGCAACCCCCTTGCCTCAGGATCTCTAGCACAAGGGTTACATTTGCCAGACCCTGACTTGGTCCCTACTTCTGTTTCACCCCTTCCATCTTAACTGAGATCTAGTTTATACTCTTGGCTTATAATTGGAGAATCATCAATAGGACTATTACACGAGGCCTGTCCAGGTACTAAGTCAAGGAGGGACATCATATGTACTCTAACATATTTATAAACGTCCTGACTGTGGGCCCTGCTCAGGGAAGTAATCCCTCTACAATTAATACATTTTTCCAGCTGCCAATTCCCCTCATCCACAGATTTTTCTATACTGCTTTCAAATAACCTTTTAACTTAATCGGACTTAGTGCATTTGAGTCAATCTACCTCACCCACTATGTCAAATTATTAGCTACATGTACCTTGTATTTCAGAACATTCCAGTCCTGATACTTTGGGAGGCTACACAAGGGGGCATTTTTAAACCTTTAGGAGCCAGGTGATTAGTTTTACCAAAAAATATAGGGGGTCATTCTGACCCCGGCGGTCATGGACCGCCGGGGCCAGGGTTGGCGGGAGCACCGCCAACAGGCTGGCGGTGCCCCGCAGGGCATTCTGACCGCGGCGGTTTGGCCGCGGTCAGAAGTGGAAAACCAGCGGTCTCCCGCCGGTTTTCCGCTGCCCAAAAGAATCCTCCATGGCGGCACAGCTCGCTGCACCGCCAAGGGGATTCTGACACCCCATACCGCCATCCTGTTCCCTGCCGGCTCTGCCGCCAGGAACAGGATGGCGGTATGGGGTGTAGTGGGGCCCCTGGGGGCCCCTGCAGTGCCCATGCCAATGGCATGGGCACTGCAGGGGCCCCCGTAAGAGGGCCCCACAAAGAATTTCAGTGTCTGCTCAGCAGACACTGAAATTGGCGACGGGTGCAACTGCACCCGTCGCACCTTCCCACTCCGCCGGCTCCATTCGGAGCCGTCGTCCTCGTGGGAAGGTTGTTTTCCACTGGGCTGGCGGGCGGCCTTTTGGCGGTCGCCCGCCAGCCCAGTGGAAAACCCAGAATCACCGCAGCGGTCTTATGACCGCGGTGCGGTATTCTGGAGGGGGGAACTCTGGCGGGTGGCCTCCGCCGCCCGCCAGAGTTAGAATCAGGGCCATAGGTTTATAGAAATACCCTAATGGCAGAATAGAAATAGAGAAGCCTGACTCCTGAAAGTTTGGCTCACAACAAAAGTTTTTAAATCAGCCACTGGTTCCTGAAATTGATGATGATGGAGTCACCAGACCAATCATTAGGGTCCTGTCCTATCCATCTCACTCTATAAGTCAAAAGGATGCTACTGACCAATGCAGGGAGAAAATTCCTGTTTCTTGTGACCCAATGCAAGTATTTCTTAGACAGATCCTCCTGAGTCTCCCGTTGGCCCACTTCCAGTTCTGGAACCCATGACAAAATCACAAAGTGGGGGCAGGACGCCAGTGGGAGACTTATAATAGGAGGTTTGGGGATATTATCAATAACTGCATCTATGGAAGCTCCCATTTGCCTTTGTACTTATTCGTCGTATCTATGTAAGACAGCCAAAGTCAACATGAATACCTTGTAACTTCCCTCCCCTATTTATGCTAGTGGTGCTGGCTTCTGGCTTCCCATTTCCATTGCCCCCTCTAGCCTCAAAGAGCCTTCGTGTATCGCAGGCCTGCACATATTTTCCAGTCTTGCCAGATGATCTGCCAATACAACTGATTCTACTTGGGTCCAGATATCCCTCATCAAGTCCTCAGCCCAACACGGCTGGTGTTCTTCCATAGTATTCCCCTTGTCGGCATTGAAGTCCATAAAAAAAAATCTGACACAGGGCCATCTCTGCCCCCTCTGGACATTTTACGGATACACAGGGTCTTACACTTTCTCTTGACCACCATATTGGGCTCTACGCTGGGGGCCTGTGTTATAGAATGATCATTAGCAAGGGTCAGCCTCAATCCATGAACTCCTGACTGAAGGGGTACCAAAATGGAACCTTTCTCCAAAGGATCTGGGCAACCGAGTACAGGAGCCTTAGTCCACAATAAGGAGCTAGAAGGTTCATAATTCAATGAAAGTCATCTTTCTGTTAATTCAGTTTCAGAGACCACTTCCCCAGTAGCCCTTTTAACATCATATTGGTCTATGTAGGTTTAAGGGGGGTTGTGGGGACTGGGGCCTCCTTGGGCATTTACGCTTCCCCATTACTTGAGCAATGCACACCCTTCAGCATGCAGCAATCTGAGAGTGAAGGGAAAACTCTGAAATGAGAATGTCAAATACCAATAATACCTGTGGCACCCTTGTGCAATTAAAAATCAACATTATACGAGTTACAGTGATGAAACTGTCCCAAGATCAGTAGTCACTCATCCTTTCAGCCCCCAAAAAGTGGGCAAAGGAGACATGGCCCAGGTCAGCCTCATCCAACTGTGGACAGGTGCAGATGGGCCAGCTCTTGACCTGGTCTTCACCCAGGCACATGCCAGGGTGCACCCCGTGCAGCAGGAGCTACTCTCTGCTCTAAATACAGCACCTCTGGGCACGTGATTGCATAGGACTGTCCTTGGCTGCAAGGGCTTCTGTAGCCTATAGTTTAGTCTGTCATGACCCTCCTCTGTCTCCTTCTGGTAACCCTCGAACAGCTACTCTCTGCTTTAAATACAGTGCCTCCAGGCATATGGGTGCATAGCGCTGTCTGTGGCTGCAAGGGCTTCTGGAAACTTTAGTCCAGTCTGTTGCAGTCCCCAGCTGTCTCCTTCTGGTAACCCCTTGCAGTGGGAGCTACTTTCTGCTTTAAATACAGCACCTCTGGGTGCATTGGTGCCTAGGGCTGTCTGTGGCTGCAAGGGCTTCTGGAGCCTCTAGTCCGGTCTATCATGCCCCCTGTTGTCTCATTCTGGTTCTATATTAATATGTGACCAAGGCAGAGTATCCGTTCGAAATGCATCATGGCGGAATGAGTTTAATTGCAGAATAAATCACCTTGGAGAATACAAGAGCCTGCGTCTGGTCATTTTGGAGAATAAATGGTGCACTGGATTTGTTAATGTTTACGCAGAGCTGTCTGGCTCTGCTTTAGCAGACCACCCCCAAGAGTCAAAGCAATAATCAGCTACATCAGCAGTATGGTGAGAATTGGAGGAGTGAAAGAAAGGAGCAGCCTGACCCCCCTGATGATATACCAAACATTGGTAGTGGGCACAGCAGAGAGCAGGAGGACCCGGCATGGCAGCTCAAGACTGCAGGTAAGTGAGTGAAGCCAGTATGTTGGGGTAGAAAAATCTCAAACCAGTGGTGCTTAAATTCAGTGGAAATGCAGAAGATGGTTCTAACATTGATAAACCTGATGTCTGCTGACTTACTGTGAGAAAGGTAGGCAGAAGGTGAGAGACTGTCTGAAGACGCTACAAGGGAAGAAAATTGAGATGTAATAGGTAAGACTATGTCAAAAGATAATGTCAGAAATAAGCTCAATTAACTGGGGAAGCTTAGGAGTAATGAGCAATAAAAATGGTGAGAGCATATGTCCATACAGAAATTCTTCAATGTGGGCCATATCCCAAGAGGGCTGAGAATATTGGATCAATGTTTAACATTCAGATCAAGGGGGCAGAATTACAAAACCGACAAACAAGGAGGAAAAGAAGACACAAGCGAAGGATTTCAAACAAGTGGAATAAAACTGAAACAAAGAAGGAGAAGTAAATGACTCCAGTAAATACGAACACTATTATCAACCTCTATGGGATAGTGTTAACCAAAGCAGAACAACAAATTCTATCATTGTTTCAGTCCTACTGCAGAGACGTACATTCAATTATAGCCAAACCAGAATTGACATTTACAAATTTATTTGAAAATTAAAGCCGTTAAAGTTTCATCAGCAAAAAGGCAAACAGGACTCCACCTAACATACAAAAAACAATATGGATCAAGAACACCTGAGAATCTTTGACATTCAATTGTTGACAGATTTAAAAGAACCTGAAAATGAAACCTTTGAAAGAACAGAACCTATTTTGGAACAAGATATTATTTGCATGAAGCAGCTTGATGTATTTGGAGTAGCGAATATCTCCTTCAAACCAACATACACATTTCACCCAGACACACCTAAAGACTCTATCAATTTCTTCAATGACTTAATTGTTAGTGAGATAAAAAAAAAGTGACATATCAATATGAAAAGAGGAGTTACAAAAAAGAATTACCAAAAGAGAAGTTATAGTTGTTTAATCAGAAAGTTGTGAGCAGAAAGTGACCTGGTCATTCAAAACTCGGACAAAGGAGGAAACATAGGCCCTTATTCCGACCCTGGCGGTTTCAAACCGCCAGGGTGGAGGGCAGAGGAAGCACCGCCAACAGGCTGGCGGTGCTTCCAGGGCCATTCTGACTGCGGCAGTAAAGCCGCGGTCAGAAAAGGGGAACCAGCGGTTTCCCGCCGGTTTACCCCTGGCCCAGGGAATCCTCCATGGGGATTCCGACCCCCTTCCCGCCATCCTGTTCCTGGTGGTTTTTACCGCCAGGAACAGGATGGCGGGAACGAGTGTCGTGGGGCCCCTGGGGGCCCCTGCACTGCCCATGCCACTGGCATGGGCAGTGCAGGGGCCCCCTAACAGGGCCCCATAAAGATTTTCAGTGTCTGCTTTGCAGACACTGAAAATCGCGACGGGTGCCACTGCACCCGTCGCACCCCTGCAAATCGGCCGGCTCCATTCGGAGCCGGCTTCCTCTTTGCAGGGGCTTTCCCGCTGGGCCGGCGGGCGATCTTTTGGAGATCGCCCGCCGGCCCATCGGGAAAGTTGTAATGACCCCCGCGGTCATTCGACCGCGGTGCGGTCTTTGGGCGGTTTCCGCCCGGCGGGCCGCACCCGCCGCCCGCCGGGGTCGGAATGACCCCCATAGTTTTGTGTCCCTTAGAAATGTAAACAGCAGAAGCCTACAAACAATTGAATAATGTTGAATACTACTCTAAAAGTGATTGTGGTACCATTAGCAAAGCCAGGACGCAATGTCACCTGGAATCTAGGATGGAGAAATAAAGGGCTATTGAATAAAGATAAATACCTTTTTCTCAGAATTTACCATCCAAACATACCAGTATTTTATTGGATATCAAAAGTGAATAAGGACTGGCAACAACTCCCAGGAAGGCTAATCAGACTGGCTAAGAGCAGCATTTTTAGAAAACCTCTAAATATACTGATTTTTTCCCTTCTGGAACATGTATGCAACTTACCATCATAAATCAAGAAGACAGGATATTTCTTGAAAAGAGAAGATATGGCATGATTATGTTATGATGACGCATAATATAACATCACTTTAGACAAGTATAGACCATGCTGGAGGTTTACTTGCAATTCTGAATTTCCTGAGGGGTAGGCCATTGAAGCTATGCAAACACACTCAAATGCTGTTACTCATGATCAAGTGGTGCACAGAGAATTTCTTTTTTTTGTTTAACAGAGAAGTATTTCACCAAATAACGGGCATAGCGATGTGCACCTGCTTTACCCCCGTTATGCATTTCTGCTCATGGGCTGGTAGGAGGAACAGGTGCTTCTCAATGATCTGAGTGCTACATTAGGTGAGCATGTGATTTCTTGGCTGCAATTTATAGATGATCTGTTTGTTATCTGGAAGGTGTCATTAGAGAGTGAAAAGAGTTTGTGGATGCAATTAATATCAATGAACTATATTTATATTGCACTGGTACAGTCATTAAGACACAAGTTCATTTTTTGGATCTGCTGGTATACATTAGCAATAGTAAGATTGAATCCATGCTGTATAGAAAGGAGTCAGCTGAAAATATGACCTTACAGACAAGGAGCGATCCCCCTGCACATTTGAAAGCCTGTATCCCTTATGGGGAATTTCTGAGAATGAGGTGGAATTGTATAACCAGTGAGGGCTTAATTGTATGCCAACAAGAATCAACTGTGAGAGTTAAGGAAAGGGGATATTCGAGTGACATTCTAGAGAAAGCAATAACGACTGCCAACCAGAAAAGCAAGGAGTACCTACTATTTTTGAAGCAATCCACTAAAACAGTGTAGGAGAAATCTGGCCATAACATAAGACAAATAACTACATATAGTAAACAAGATCAGGTTCTTAGGAGTATTGTCTGTAAACACTGGCATCTAGTTAGAGTGGATTCAGTGATAGGGTCATTGATTCCAAAACTGCCATTGGTAACATATAGGAGAACATCCTAGATGTGAAATGCTCTAAACAAGAGAAGCCCTGAAAAGTAGGACAAAAAGACAATGTTACAACAAGCTACAGGCTTCCACAAATGTAGTAAGTGCAAAACACACAGTATTGGAATTAATTCAGATGCATAGGTAACCCCCCCTTTCATTACGGACCTCTCAAAATATCTGGTTCATTCAATTGTAAGACCGAAATTTATTTTTTGTGCTGACCTGTGAATATAAGCTCAAGTTTATAGGTACCACAATCCATCAAGAGTCCAATATAATCTTGCAGCAGATAAGGGTAAAAGAAAAAATTTCTCCTATCTGGTAGCGAGGCATTTTGATGAATATCATAATAATGACCCCAAACATCTAAAGTATTTTGTCACAGGTGTGGCTGGGTAACAATACAGATGTGGTAACCACAAGAGAGACCTGAGACAGCTTGAGACCAGGTTTATTATTATTCTTGATACAAAGCTCCCTAATGGCCTCAATGAGGAGGAATTAGTAGCTGCCAAAGCCCACTTACTCTGAAAGTTTATGGTTTAATTTATTAGGTAAAGATAGTTTAGGTATTTGTTTTCATGAATACAGCTCAGAAGAAATTCCATTTCAGTATAGAACATGTTCAAATTAAATATTTTGCTCTTGTGCTGCATTTAACATTGGACTTGAAGTTACTCAGGTATCTATAATCATAAGATACAGCTTTTAAGGTGCACAAATAATAATGTATGTGTATGATGCAGTCTATGTGGTACCTTGTTTTAAGCACATTCTATGCATGAATTCTAATCAGAAACAATCAGACTTTTTAAACATTATTTTTCATGTTTTTCTTTATCTCAGACCTGTAATAAATTCAGTTTAGGATGTTGTTGATTGTAGTATGTTTACAGTGTTTATTTATCACAGCAGTACTTTAAAAAAAGGGAAGAGTAATGGCACTGCATGTATGTGAACAGGGCAGAGGATTCGCTGAAACATGTCATGCTGGAACAATTTGCTTGCACCACAAATCACCTTGGAAAATGTTAGAGTCTGCACCGCATCGTTTATATGTGTGTGTAGCCTTTAGTTTTTTAGTGATTTGTTTAGTGAAAAATATATATGTAATATATATGAAACTTTTAGTTTTTTTATATATATATATATATATATATATATATATATATATATATATATATATATATATATATATATATATATATACTGAAATAAAGAAAGGTTAAAGTGGAGTTTTACAGGAAAATGGTTTTAACTTACTTTAAAAAATCTTCAGAATTCACAGAAAAAGCACTACAATTTAATAACCATTATCCAGGGAAATTCCCCAGTTATGCGTAAGTGACATAAGTACAACTTAGATAGATTTCAGTTGTCATCAGTGATGAAATATGTGAGGTTGTAAGCAGTGCTTCACACAGTGCAAGTTTTACTTTTGTCAGGTATGTATAACTGTCAAATTTCCCTCGGTTCTAAGGTTGCATCAAAGGCGAGGTGAAGGGGCCACAGACCCCCTACTTCTAGTGTTCTTTCTTTTTCTATGTTTTAACATTTGTATGGGTCCTGCAGGACAGGAGTATGTGGGGCCACACTGACTCCTGCAGGAGTTCTGTTGGACCACAGTGAACCTGAAGTATTGTTTTTTTTTTTTGACCACAGGGGGCTTGACCTGGGCCCCCCACAAGGGGTAGTGGGTCAGAATATCCCTACCCCGGCCCCCGATGTGTTTCTTTTAATGTTTTTTAGGACTCTGTGACTGACTGCCTGAGTCCTAAAATGGCCACCACAACCCTTTTCTTCATGTTGATTCTGACAACCACAAAACACGGCCCAGCAGGTATTTTGCAGGACCAGCCAATCAGATTGCGAGTTTTGACTTTTTTCCCGCAGGAGCCCCTGAATGTTTTACAAACAGATGGAAACATGTCAAATGCACGTTTAACTACAAGCATTTTTCCATTTCAATGATGGATTAAGCTAACAGTAGTCCATCTATTGTTTTCATTTTCATTTGCTCTAAAGCACTTTAACAATGGTGACTTGCTGTGTTCATGTTTCTAGTGAGCAAGGTTTGAGAGAGGTGAAATGCCCACAATAAACACCTTGCACTGGAGAGTGTGCCCCCAGACTCATATTGTTTGGGGTGTTGTGATATATATATATATATATATATATATATATCATAATAATGATAATAACTGAAAAAACAAAGGTTACAGGGACATTATAGTTAGACTCACATTTTAAACATACAAAACCAAAGAAAGTCAGCGGTTAGTTATTTCAAGTAACTATAACTCATGCCCTAAGGTAACTTTAACTCGCACACCGCCATGCACAGTTTTCTCCTCAATAATTTGACTTCTATGTTTTTTTATTCCATTTCCTAACTATAACATCTGTGTAATCTTTGGTATTTTCAGTGAATTTCTATATGGTTTTAATGTAAAGTAATTTTAATTACTATTCGTTAATCCAGCCACCACCCTGGATGGCCTTCAGCCATGTGCAGTGGGGGTTGTCTGCAGGGACTGGTCTGTGGCCAGGCCTTGCAACCAACCCCCTATAACCACCCAACCCGGCACCATGCACAGACTTTGGCTGTGCATGGAGGGAAGAGGCCACCGGGCCTGGTCTTTGGCCAGGCCTTGCGGCCACCCCGCATGACCACCCACCCCCCTCCACTTACAATGAGAAATGTTCTGAGAAATCAAAAAAAATCTATTTGAAAAGTAAAAAGAGAGACATCACCTTTCTGTATGTACCTTACTTTGAAGCTGAGAAGAATTTAAAGGTGAGAAATGACAACTAAAACACCTAGACTGGAACCCTCAACCTTTTGTGCAAGGGTCTGAGACCTTAATCACTAGGCCACTGGTTATAACTTGCTTTGTAGTGTCCAGACATCTCTATGACACTCAAACTAATGATGCTCATGGTAAAAAATATGTAAATGTTCCATCACAAGGAATGTTTATCCCCTTGGGTGCCGTAATGGTTACGCCGTCGGCAGCACCGCTCGGGTGCCGAGGACATAACCGTTACGTCCTGCACCCAGCCCATGGGGGGAGTGCTAGCGATCCCCCTGTGGGCCTCCCACCCCCCTCCCCTGGGCAGGGATGGAAGGGTAATTGCTCCTGATGGGGGGGGTGGGGGGGCGGCAGAGAGGCATCAAAGGAAAGGAAAGTTCTTTCCTTTCCTTTGATGTCTGTCTGAGCATTTTTGCAGCCCGATCGTATAGCGATTGGGCTGCAGAAATGCCCACTAGCTACCAGGGATTTTGTTACGTCACATGTAAACGATGAAGGGGAGTGACCCCTTGAGCAAGGGTCGCTCCCCTGGGGGCATTTTTACATTAGGCATTTTCTGCTCCATACATTTTTCCCACATTTTTGTGATGGAACCTTCTGGAATCTGCAGAACTCCACAAATTTCCTACCACCCAGCATTATCACATCTATACCAATAAAAATTCTGCCCCACTTGTCAGCCTAAAAACATTTTTTTTTCAAACTGCCCTTTTGAACCAGCTTTGGTTCCCTCTCAATTCTGCCATGTTTATTGCTCTTCCCTGTCACAGGCACTTAGCCCACCTACAGAAATGAGGTATAATTTTTATCCGGAGACTAAGGGGAATGTTGGGTGGTAGGAAATTTGTGCTGGTGTGGTGATCCCACACAGAAATGTGGGACAATTTGATTTTTCAGCTACATTTGAGTTTGCTGAGGATTCGGGTGTCTAGTTTTCAGAAATGTCTGGGTTTGGCAGGTTTCCCTAGATGAATGCTGAACCCAGGACCAAAAACGTAGGTGCCCCCTGCAAAAACAGATAGTTTTGTATTTGATAATTTTGATGTGTCTACGTAGTGTTTTGGGGCATTTCTTGTTGCGGGCACTAGGCCTACTCACACAAGTGAGGTACCATTTTTATTTGGGAGATGTGGGGGAACGCTGGGTAGAAGTGAGTTTGTGGCTCCCCTCAGATTCCAGAAATTTGCAGCGCTGAAATGTGAGAAAAAGTGTTTTTATGCCGATTTCTGAGGTTTGTTAAGGATTCTGGATCACAGACCCCGGTGCGAGCGCCAGAAGTTACCCCATCTTGGATTCCCCTAGGTATCTAGTTTTCAGAAATGTCCAGGTTTGCTAGGTTTTCCTAGGTGCTGGATGAGCTATAGACCAAAATCCACAGCTAGGCACTTTGCAAAAAACAGGTCCGTTTTCTTTGGAAAAATGTGATGTGTCCATTTTGTGTTTTGGGGCATTTCCTGTCGCGGGCACTAGGCCTACCCACACAAGTGAGGTAATATTTTTATCAGGAGACTTGGGGGAATGCTGGGTGGAAGGAAATTTGTGGCTCCTCTCTCAGATTCCAGAGCTTTCTATCATCGAAATGTGAGGAAAAAGTGTTTTTTGGCCAAATTTTGAGGTGTGCAAAGGATTCTGGGTAACAGAAACTGGTGAGAGCGCCACAAGTCACCCCCATCCTGGGTTCCCCGAGGTGTCTAGTTTTTAAAAATGCACAGGTTAGGTAGGTTTTCCCAGGTATCGGCTGAGCTAGAAGCCAAAATCCACAGCTAGGCACTTTCCAAAAAACACATCAGTTGTAAACGTAAAAATGTGATGTGTCCATGCTGCGTTTTGGAGCATTTCCTGTTGCGGGCACTAGGCCTATGAACACAAGTGAGGTAGCACTTTTATTTGAAGACTTGGGGGAATGCTGGGTGGAAGGAAATTTGTGGCTCCTCTCAGATTCCAGAACTTTCTGTTGTACTGTATTGTATTGTAAATCATTTGTAAAGCGCATTCCGCCCGTAGAATCGAAGCGCTGATAAATACCAGTGAGTCGTAAAAATACAAAGACAGAAAGTGGTCAGACACCAAGTCCATTCCAGAAAACCCCATCCTAATGGGAGAACAGCCAAGTTTTCAGTTTCTTTCTAAAACCAAAATATGTCTCTGTCTACCTGAGGGCGAGAGGGAGGGAGTTCCAGAGTCTGGCTGCCCCCACTGAAAAAGCTTTGTCCCCCTCCCACCTAACCCTGTGAAAGCGGGGTACCGAAATAAGCTGTCTAAATGAAGATCTGAGCATCCGACCCGGCTGGTTGGTTGTAGAACTGATCTAGGATAATAGCAACCCTCTTGGTGTTGGGCCTTATAAGTTAAACAGAGAGACTTAAACTTAATCCGTTTTTCCTCCGGAAGCCAGTGGAGTTGTTTGAGGCAGCTGCTAGCAGATGCAGAGCACGGTCGGTCTAAAATCAAACGGGCTGCCACATTCTGGATAAGTTGTAGTTTGTGGAGTGTGGATTTACTAATATTCAACATTAAGGCATTACAGTAGTCCAATCTAGACATTACCAGTGCCAGAGCCACCACAAATTTTCAGGTTTTCCTGAAGAAAGGGGAAGATTTTCTTAAGGGTTCTTAATGCCCAGTAGCAGCCTTTAACCGTCTGGGTAACTTGTTGCTCAAATGAGAGGGAACTGTCAAATACAATTCCCATATTTCTAGCCGAGGAGCGCGGAACAGGGCACTCACTACAAGACTCCGGCCACCAGCAGGGACTCCATAACTTACTGTCTAATCCCCCCAAAATTATTTCAGTCTCTTCCCTATTAAGTTTGAGTCAATTACTGCTCATCCAGCTGCTGAAATGTGAGAAAAAAGTGTTTTTTGTCACTTTTTGATGTTTTCAAAGGATTCTGGGTAACAGAACCTGGTGAGTGATCCACAAGTCACCCCATGCTGGATTCCCCTAGGTGTCTAGTTTTGAAAAATGCACAGGTTTGGTAGGTTTGCATAGGTGCCGGTTGAGCTAGAGGCCAAAATCCACAGCTAAGCACTTTGCAAAAAACAGGTTTGTTTTCTTTGGGAATGTCCATGTTGTGTTTTGAGGCATTTCCTGTTTCAGGCACTAGGCCTACCCACACAAGTGAGGTACTATTTTTATCGGGAGACTTTGGGGAATGCTGGGTGGAAGGAAATTTGTGGCTTCTCTCGGATTCCAGAACTTTCTGTCACCGAAATGTGAGGAAAGGGTGTTTTTTTGCAGAATTTTGAGTTTTGCAAAGGATTCTGGTTAACAGAACCTGGTGAGAGCCCCACTTCATCCTGGATTCCCCTACGTGTCTAGTTTTGATGAATGCACAGGTTTGGTAGGTTTCCCTAGGTGCAGGCTGAGCTAGAGGCCAAAATCCACAGCTAGGCACTTACCAAAAAACACGTCAGATTTCAATGTAAAAATGTGATGTGTCCATGTTCCGTTTCTTGTTGCGGGCATTAGGCCTACCCACACAAGTGAGGTACCATTTTTAATGGGAGACGAGGGGGGACACAGAATAGAAGAACAAGTGTTATTGCCCCTTGTCTTTCTCTACATTTTTCCTTCCAAATGTAAGACAGTGTGTAAAAAAGACTTCTATTTGAGAAATGCCCTGTAACTCACATGCTAGTATGGTGACCCCGGAATTCAGAGATGTGCAAATAACCACTACGTCTCAACACCTTGTCTTGTGCCCATTTTGGAAATACAAAAGTTTCCTTGATACCTATTTTTCACTCTTTATATTTCACCAAATGAATTGTTGCACATCCGGTATACAATGAAAACCAATTGCAAGGTGCAGCTCATTTATTGGCTCTGAGTACCTAGGGTTCTTGATGAACCTACTAGCCCTATACATCCTCACAACCAGAATAGTGCAGCAGACATAAGGGAATATTGCTTTTAAAAATCTGCCATAGCTGGAAAAGGTTATGGTAGAAAATGTGGACAGAAATACCTCTTTTGTACCTCAATTTCAATATTAGTTTCATTTTAGCTGTTACTTTCTGTAGGAAAACCTTGAAGGATCTACACAAATGGCCCTTGCTGAATTCAGTATTTTGTCTACTTTTCGAAAATCTTTAGCTGTCTGGGATCCAGCATTGGTGTTCCACCCATTTCTGACACTAACTGGAAGGAGGCTGAAAGTGCGAAAAAAATGTAAAAATGAGGTATGTCCCAGTAAAATGCCAAATTTGTGTAAAAAAAATTTGGTTTTCTGATTCAAGTCCGCCTGTTCCTAAAAGCTGGGATGATGGTTATTTTATCACCACAAAACTATTTGTTGATGCCATTTTCAGGGAAAAAACCACAAGCTTTCTTCTGCATCCCTTCTTCCCCATTTTTTTTTTAAAAACGAAATTGTAGCTGTATTTTGCCTAATTTCTTGGTCTCTTCCAGGTGAACCCACAAACTTTGGGTACCTCTAGAATCCCTAGGATGTTAAAAAAAAAGGACACAAATTTTTCTTGGGTAGCTTCTGTGGACAAAAAGTTATGAGGGTCTAAGCGCAAACTGCCCCAAATAGCCAAAAAAAGGCCTGGCACCTGAGGGGGAAAAGGCCTTGCACCGAAGGGGTTAACATTCAAAACACAAGTAGTAGTAGTAGTAGTACAAACTTTATTCGACTTTCAACAAGTCATAAAAGTATCAAATATTTAACATTTCAATATACAATAAATACAATAAATAAACTAAAATATAAATGATTTACAATGATAAAAAGATGCGTACATGAAAAATATTTAAAATTTCTTTAAGAAAAATGTCCTAGATACGAACCGTTGGGTAAACTAGATAAAATTACATTGCTACCCCCATGCGCTTTCTTGTATTTAATACGGAGCATAAAAAGTTGGCCAAGGTTCCACACATCTCAGTAGAGGATAGCACCTGGAGGCTGGCATACGCAGTACGACACTGGGGCAGATGAATTAACCTTAGAAGAGGGGCTACTAAGCGCTTTCTTTGCTTGGCATAGAATTTACAGAATAAAACCACATGAATTGTGGTTTGGGGTGCCTTTGCATCACATGGACAAGCCTTCAGGGTGGTGCTCCAATCATTCATAGTGGGAAAGGTCACTAAACGATGAAATATATCTAGCCTCAGTCTGGTAAGAACAAAACAGTGGCGGGGGTTTACCACATTCGTCAAATAAGGCTATATGGCTGCCGTCGACAAAATTATTTGATTGTAAATGACGGTGGGCTTTTTTGATTCAACCTCCCATTGTAAATCTTCTAAATATTTTAATGCCAGAGCACTCAGGTCCTTCCTAGAGATTTTTTCCAGCGAAGCTGGATTTGTGTAATAAGCTTTATTGCCCATGTTTTCAAAGAATGTCATAATGTATCTTAACCAGGGCACCCTTGTGGCGTATATAGACTCCATGCAGTCAGTCAAGATGGCCTTATTTAGTTCAGTATATTCCGAGGTCCAGACTTTGTGCCATAGCAATAAGGGTTGAATCTTTATCAAGTCTGTAATAAAGGAGAGCCCCAGTTCTGAGTGGATAATGTATGATGATGTACCATTTGGTACCATCAATAGATGTCTTATAAAATCATTTTCGACCCTCTGCACCAGGTTACAATTAGTATATCCCCAAATTCCAGACCCGTACAAGGCAGCTGCGGTGCACTTGGCTTTGTAAATTTTTAGCATATTTGGCGGGGTAATCCCCCCTATCCTTTTGGAAAAAAGCCTTAAAGCCATTGTTGTTTTAATAAGCTGGGCTTTTTTCATCTTCGCACAATTAGCCCAGGAGCCCTGTTTGTCGAACATTATGCCCAGGTAAGAGAAGGTTTGCGCAGTTTCTACTCTCCCATCCGCGGTAGTAATATTATAGGACTTGCCACGTTTCCCGCCACAGTTCATAATTAACGTTTTTGAGCGATTGACAGTGAGACCCAGTTGTGACATAAATGTGATGCAGGTAGTTAATAGTTTTTGTAGAGCTAACGGGATCCTGGCCATTAAAACTGCGTCGTCTGCATAGAGTACAACCGGGACAGCACGATTGCCTATTTGGGGTAGATCTTTGCAGTTACTAGCCAATACATTTTCTAGGTTATTTATGTACATTGAGAACAAGAACGGGGCAAGAACACAACCTTGGCGCGCACCTCTATATATGCCAAAAGGGCGAGTACATTCCCCCTTTAGGCCATACCTCACTCTTGCTCTGCACCCTGTGTACATTTCTCGTATGAACTGGATTATGGCTGGTTCTACCCCCATGCTGCTTAGGATATCCCATAGCTTGTCATGTAGTACACAGTCGAATGCTGATGATAGGTCAATGAAAGCCAGATGCAGGTTACCTTCTCTAATCCTTGTATACTTTCCAATAATAATACTTAGATTCAGGCTTTGTTCCACTGTCCTAATTCCTTTCCGGAATCCATATTGGACAGGAGATAAAGCACTCTTTTCTTCTGCCCATATTTGCAACCCGTTCAAGATAATTCTTCCCGCTAGTTTAGCTGTTGTGTCCAGCAAGGAGATTGGTCTGTGACAGGCTGGGTTAAGGCGGTCACCTTTTTTATATATTGGAATTATATTGCAGTCTCGCCAAGATGGTAGGGGACCTCGTATACAAATGGCCCTCAATGACTGCGTCAGTACAGGCCCCCATAGCTGGATATTGGCCTTGTATATATCAATCGGAACGCCATCAGGGCCCGGAGCGTTCCCTGGTTTACTTAGAGTTCTGGCTTCCTCTACCTCTTCAAGGCTAAATTGTGGGGTTATGAACAGGCGTGTACCTTCCTGGAGACCTTGATCGTATACAGAAAATGTGGGGTTCGCATCGCTAGCCCGCGAGTATATTTTAGAAAAGTGTGCAATCCAGTCTTCTTCGGAGATCGCTATTTCCATCCTGGGGGAGTCTCTGTCCCCAAACATAGGAGAGTTGATTGTTTTCCAGAAGAGGATATTATCTTTCGTTCGGCTAGCTGTGTGTAGAGTTTCCCACAGAGTTCTTTTTAATGTCAATTTCCTTCCCTTCGTTGCTGCTTTATATTCTTGTCTGCACTTACGTATCTCAGTTAAAGATCTTTTTGGGGCTCTTAGAGTCTTTTTCAATTTCCTATGTGCTTGTGAGCAGTTATAATCAAACCATCCAGTGGCCCTTTTTTCCCCGACTTACCACTTCTGATAATAAGGGCTTTCTTTATGGTTTGCATAATCAATGTAAAGGCACTTAGACATCGCCCTGGATCTGGATTCTCACTTAAACAGCCTGCAAAAGCATGCTTGCAGTCGCATAGTAACTGTTTCAGCAGAGACTCGGGATCAGTCTGTGACCATTTCAGGGTATATCCATTACACGGCATTAATTTGATGTCATCTATCAGAGTGGCCCTGTCATCTCTGTCTGCTGTAAGGGGGGTTATTAGGAGGTTCAGGCTCTGAGGATAATGGTCGCTAATTGCGATGTCATGCAGAGTATAATTCATAAGGTAGTGTGCAAAGTGGGTTGACATTAAAACATAATCAATCACGGTATTCGCACCCCTTCCATCATATGTTGGTATAAACTGTGTTTCAGCAGAGTATACTTCATTTACAAAGGATAAATTATGGGTTTGAGACAGTAAATTCAATGCATCTCCTTGGATGTTATGTACAAAGTGAAGACTTAAGCCAACACCTTCAGGGTCCCAGCCACATACCTTATCTGAGGTTTCTTTACAAGGATGGACATTAAAGTCTCCACCCCAGATCATAAAGGTCTCGCGATTGTTATTAGTACTTATTTTTTTTAAATAATTTCCCATCTCCATTAGGATATTAGGAAACTCTCCTGGGGCTACATTATTATAAAAGTTAATGATGACTAGGCGAGTCTTATGATCCAAGTTACCCTCTATCATTTGATAGTACAAGCTTGTAAATTTCAACTCTAGGTTTTGTAGACGTAACTTGTTAGAGATATATGTACATAGACCCCCTTTTGGTCTACCGTGCCTAGCCTCAGCAGCTGGTGAGTGAAATGTTTTGTAGCCGTTAATGTGGAGAAGACTTAGGGCCTGATTCTAACTTTGGAGGACGGTGTTAAACCGTCCCAAAAGTGGCGGATATACCACCTACCGTATTACGAGTCCATTATATCCTATGGAACTCGTAATACGGTAGGTGGTATATCCGCCACTTTTGGGACGGTTTAACACCGTCCTCCAAAGTTAGAATCAGGCCCTTAGTAGCCAAGTCTCTTGGAGGCATATGCATGAATATTCTTCTATAAAGTTCACCCAGGTCTCATTGCCTATCTTGTTGGTTAGACCTGCAATATTCCAAAACAGTAAAGCAATCTCCGCTTCTGTTTAGGAATGCCATACTGGTCCCTTGGAGTACAGGGAGATAGAATGTCGCCTGGTGGCTGGGATATGTTTCTGGGGGCACTGCTCTGAGTTAGATGGGGTTGGGACCTGTTTGTTATAGGATCTATTGTGTGGGATGTATGTTCTTTGTTTGAAACCCACCCTGATTTATGTTCTGTCTGGGCTAGTTCATCTGGGGGAACTGTATGATTCTTATTGAGTCAATCTATGTCTTCTAAAGCCGTAAGAGGGTGAAATCTGTTGCGCCCTATAGGAAGGTCTGGTGTATTTAGAACACAAGTAAATAATCAGACACACTGCCATGAGATACCAAGATTTGAACCTTCAACCTACTGAGTGGCAGTCTAAGAACTTTACCAGTAGGCCAAGGGTTACTCTGTTCTGTTGTGCATCAAAACATAACCATAACATTCCATCAAAACATTTTGCTACTTTGATGCTTTGAAGTCTTTGTATGGATAAACCATTGTAATAACAATGCCTCTCTCTCTTTTCCATTCCAAATATGGTATGGAAAAGAGAGACAGAAAGAGACAAAGTGACAGGACCACGGGGGAATCTCAAGGCCATGCGGTCCTAGCCGGTTCCCCGTGTCTTGTGGGAGTAGGCATTGCTCTCACAAGCAGGGAGCTGCTTTAAATTATCAGCTCCCTGCTTGCCAGAGAAAGGTTTTTATCTCTTTCCCTGTACACATATTTGTGTGCAGGGAAAGAGATGAAAATGCCCCTTTCAGAAAGCAAGAAAGTGTTTGAGTGCTCCCGCTTACTGAGAGCAGAGCCCGCTTTGCTTTTGATTGGCAGGAGCTGTCAGCTCTAGCCAAGAAAAAGCAAACTGCTACCTCCTGAGCGTGTGCACCTCGAGAGGTAGCAGGAATTGGCACTGGGGGTAGCAATCCCTTGGGGACCCGTGGACCAAGGCTAATGGTACCCTGCCCCTTTTCTTTTTTGAAGCCAAGTCCCATAATAGCTGCCAACACATCCTGGTTGAAGTGTTGCCAGTCTATCAGATCTCCGCAGAAGTTTGGCAGTATTTTTGAATTTGTCACAACCCTAGATATACAAATTTGGATTTCATTTAATATCTGCAAAAACTACTAAATGGATTTACACCAAATAACATAAAACACTCGTTCTGGACCAAGAACTACCTTCCTGCCATATTTGGTATAATTCCGTCCAGCAGATCGGGCTGTAGTCATGTCTAAAATCTCAATTAGAACTAAAATGGTAAATGGACTATTTTTGGCCCCCCTTTTTCTCGACCGACACTTGAAAGATCACCAAAACGTTTTCCAGGCACAACAAGATCCTAGGGAGCACTTTTTTTTTTAAAACTTCATGAAGATTTGTAAAATGGTGCCATAGACATAGGCAAGTCAAAATCACTTTTTCAATGGAAACTAGGTCCTAAGTAAAGCTACATACTGGCGACCACCAGTATTTTACCGGTGGTCTTTGCTGATTGATCAATCTAAGTGTTGTCACTGGACCAATGCAACTTCCAATGAAAAATAGGTAAATGGACAGCACCTGTGCTTTGGTATTTTTTTTATATTTGAACATTAGATCAAAGTAATGGCAGTGCTATTTATGTTGACATATCACGTGTTCTGCTTACTGCATATGGAGATGTTAAGTGAATGCGCTATACATGTGTGAAAAAACGTTGATTCTCAGCCGAAACACGTTACATTAACTGTGGCACCAGAATAAAGATGGTGTTTAAGATTGGATCCTGAGTCGTGTGAGAGTCTGTTTTTTATCTTATTGACAGGTTGTTGATGAGTGTAGTATTGACAAGTTGGCATCGGAATCCAACACCCCTCTCGTTCAGGAGCACCTCAGTAGCCAACACATATTTGAGGATGGTATCTACATACATACCGAGGATCCCCCCGAGCTGCAAATTGGCTAATACAGGCCTCCTGCTGGTGGTGCGTTGAAAGGCGCCCCCAGGCTGTGGGTTTGGTCCAGCCTTAATCAAATGCATTGTCGAGAGAGGCCAACAGTATGTTAGCTGCAAGGACAGGACCATTTGGACTTCCAGCACCTTCAGAAGATTTTCCAGTGGTGATGGTGAAAGCATGAAGGAGAGAGCTAACATTTGACTTGTGGGGGACATAGCACTGTAGGAGGAGCAATACCACTGTTTCATGCTCAAGTGTAATAAGTTATCTCTGAGAGAGTGGATTTTTTTGAAGGCTTGGATTGCCTTGGAACACTTCGCAGTTATAAACATTTCAATTAGGTCTCGGCATTTGGAAGTGAACAATGATTCAGGATGCCTCTAGGAGAGCTAATACTTCCATTTTATTGTATTTTGGATTGCTGTGGACGTGGCATGAGCTGCATCTGCAAACATTTCAGTATGGTAATGGCACTGGAAATAAAGGAGTAATAGAGTGCAGCAGGGGCTGGGTGTCCTGACGATGCTTATCAGTGACGTGAGTGAAAAATGTACTATTGAAAAAGATGCAGCGTTTTGAATGGCATTATATAATTTCTGCATACACTCTCCCATCCTTGTTTATTCAAAATCAATTCAAAATCAATTATTTTGGATGCAGTTGAGAAATATAAGTAATTGGCAGACACGTTTTGAGATTATCCAGGTATTTGTTCCATTGAAGTATTGGGAGCAGGAGTGTCCTAAATCAGCACGGGTTGGCAGTGAATGGCATAGACCCGGCACTGGTCGCAGATATTTTACTAGAGGTCTTTGCTGATTGATCGATCTAAGAGTTGTCACTGGACCAATGCACCATTCAATGAAAAATTGGTAAACGTACAGAACCTGTGCTTTGGTATTGTTTTTTATATTTGAACATTAGATCAACGTAATGACAGTGTTTTCTTTGTGTTCACCTATCACGTGTTCTGCTTACTGCATATATATAGATGTTAAGTGAATACGCTATACATGTGTGAAAAAGGATGATTCTCAGCAGAAACGTGTTGCATTAACTGTTGTACCAGAACAGAGATGGTGTTTAAGATTGGATCCTGAGTTGTGTCGGAGCCTGTTTTTTTATTCTATGAACAGGTTGTGGATGTGTGTGTGTATATATATATATATATATATATATATCAATAGAAAGCTTTATTCGATTTCATATTGATGATCACACAAACACAGTCCAATACAAGTTAAATATACATCAGAATACATACATCAATGCAAAAGAGAAAAGAAACATCGTCAATGAATTACCCCACAAACTACAGCACTCATGACGTCTTTGATGACGTCATTGATAATATCAATGTAATATTTCCAGTAACAATTTTGACAAAAAAACTGTGCATGGCAGGGGTGCGAGTTATAGTTACCTTAGGGCACGAGTTATAGTTACTTCAGATCACTCTAACTATAACTGGTGAATTTCTATGTTTTTGTATGTTTAAAATGTAAGCCTAACTATAATATCTCTGTTATGTTTGTTTTATTAGTGAAGATATATATATATATAGTCACACATCTATCTATCTATCTATCTATCTATCTATCTATCTATCTATCTATCTATCTATCTATCTATCTATCTATCTATCTACCTATCTATCTACCTATCTATCTATCTATCTATCTATCTATCTATCTATCTATCTATCTATCTTTCCATTTATCTACAAAAGTCCTTCAGGACTAAGTATAGCAGTAGTAAATGTGATAAGCTGGCATTCTTCCCATTGCAGCTAATGCATGTGATTACATCTTAAAGACTCATCTTACATCATTGCAGAAATCTAATGGGGAAGGCATGATAATATATTCAAGAAGTAAATCTGGAACATCAGAGCTACCCTTGATTTACTTAATCAAATCAGCTCTTCTATAGACATGCCAAGTTTTCTAGCTTAACAAATGCACAAAAGGACCTTAACAGAGTTCATAGACCTTAGCTGGAGAAATACATCTAAAGTGGCCTACACCAGTTGACTTTCCAATGCTTGTGTTTCTACTCAGATGGCCACCAGGTATGCCTGTCTGGTGACCATTGTTTAATAATTCTTCTTAAACAGATAGAAAAACCTTTAAAGATGGCTGCCACACATGTATGTGCATGTTCAGTGGGAAACTTGTAAATCTTTTCCTAAACCCAAAAAAATCTATTTCAAGAGGGCTACAACATGTGTGTGCACATAGAGCAGCAATCTTAGTATGGTTTAAAAAGCTTTACACCATTAACATAGAGGGATTGTGGGGGTAGGTAAAGTGGCCTTTGAGGATGACCTCATTTTTTAATAAATAGAGAGGGGTGGGACAGGATTGGTGGGACAGAAACAAAGAGGAAGACAAAATAAGCCTTCATGCATTGAAGTACAAGGTCTGAAGTCTGCAGAAGAAGGACCTATTTTTTCAATCAAATGAAGGTGAGACTGAAATATTCCTTATGGGAAGAAACACAAGAAAAAGGAGGAAGGCCATGGAATGTGATACACTGAAGTGTTATAGACAAGAACGTCATTGAATAATTAGCAAGGAGTGGAAATAAAGGGCCTAATTAGGTATATGGCGGATGGGAACACCCGTCTGCCAAACTCCTGACAGGGTGGCTGCTGCCATAGTGGCGACCACCCAGCAGGACCTATTACAAGTTTCCTGCTAGGCTGCCGCGCAGAAACCGAGGTTTCTGCCCATCAACCTAGCGGGAAACTGGTGGCAGCATTCTCCTCGGCTTGAAATTGAGTGGGCTGCAATGCTGTCACCTGCAGGGTGCACCAGCACCTTCACAATGTTCACTATCTGCACCGCAATTAGTAGAATAGGTGCTTTATTCCCAGCCAAAGTGGAAGCGTCTGCAAGCAATCGACAAAGAAAAGACAATATGGGCCTGATAACGAGTTTGGAGGTCGACAAACCAGACCCATTGTGAGGAGACCACCGTGGACCTGGCTGTCTACCCACCTGCCCTATCCACAAATCAGCCCAATGAAAAATGTGCAGCGGCACTGCACTCGACTCCACATGGAGCTGAGTCCAATCTCATTGCACGGGGGGCGACCAGCATCCTAAGCAGACAGTGCACATTCCAATGGTGCTGGGCAGTGGGGCCCCTGCACTGCCTATGTCATTGGAATGAACAGTGTAGGGACCCCCTGTGGCCCCCAGCAGTTGTTCTCCTCCATCCTTTTCATGGTGGGGTCCCCACCGTGAAAAGGCTGGTGGAGAACAAGGTTGCAATCCGATGACTTCAGCACCGCCGTGGCTACAACCAAGACCGCTGTCATCCCATCGGGATCTGGGATCCTGGTGGAGACGATGGTCTTTGGCGGGTCCTACCGACAGTCTTGTAATGTGGCGGTCGGACTGCCACAGCCGCAGCAGTGCAACCACCACCGCGAGTCTGGCAGTCTTGAGATAGCCAGAATCGTAATTGGTCTCTATATCATTAAGAAATGGGCGAACAGAGAGGGGGCCATGACAGAGCCCTGGCAAACACCTTAACACCTTTATTACTAACAATTTGATCTGTAAGTTTGCCTTGACTGCCCCATCTGACTTGAGCAAAGTTGCCTCATGAAAACAGATGACTAATCCAAAGAGCTCCAGGGGCATGCCCATGTCTGTAAGGACTTGCCACAGCTTCATGCGTCCGACTATATCAAAAACAAATTTGAGGTTGACAAAAGCAACATACTTTGCCTTTGCCCATAACTACTGTTTACCAACAGAAGAGCAAAAAACAAAAAACCTTATCAATTGAGCTTGTTATCATGTGGAAGCCGACTTGATACAGTGAAAGAATATCTTCATTGATAATCCAATCCTGGATTTTTCGCTAAACAAGACAAACAAAAATCTTTTGAGCACAATCACTCAGACTGATTTATCTACAATTGCCCAGCAGGCATCTATCCCCCTTTTTGAAAGTGGGGATAACTTCAGCTCCCTTCCAACAATTCAGAAAGGCAATAGCATTGGCAAGAATATTAAAATACTTAGACTTATCAGCTCTATCATGGAGAAATATGGCTGAGGGTATACCGTCCGGGCCTGCTTCTCTGAGGGTAGTGACTGCATCCAAAGATTTAGAAAAATCACTGAGGTCAAACAAAATAGGTGCTAGAGGACCAATAACAGGGAGCTCATGATAAGCAGGAACAAAAGGAACAAGATAGCCTTAAGAATACAAATTAGAAAAATTATCAAACCAATCTAAAGGAGAAATATAATTAGATAGTTGGGGGCAAACTTGTCCCTTCCCTTTGCAACCAAGGACCAAAAGTTAGCAGAGTCATGATTGTAACAAGCATCCTTTAGATCGTTCCACCTCTTTTCATCCCAAACTCTTTTAGCTTTAGCCTAGGTCGCTTTACTGTATAAGACTTCTTGGCAGAGTTGATTTGTGTCTTATTCTTTCTTTTTATAACCTCTGCTAATTCCCTATGTGATCATCTGCACCTTTTCTGGAATCCAGGGTTTGATTCTGGGATCACCCTTAGAGGTACTAGGGGCTGAGCTGATGAAATAGGACAAAATTTGCTGAACCGGAGAATTGCAGAATCAGCCTTTTCTGACAGCATAAAAGCTTTTTCATATGTACAGAGCACAATTTGCAATTCTGTGCCATATTTTGTATTACCAATTATTTATTTGGAAGGGGCGTGTTTACTGAATCGCAATGGTATGTATGAATTTTTTGTGATCTCTGTCAGTCTGGAGACCCTCCTCGCAGTATACACACACTCTAGAAAACACTCATTCATTCATACCGGTCACAAAATATTCATTTTTTACAGACACCTCAAGGATGGTGAGAATCATTCACAAATGAGATTGGGCCCCACAGGACTCCTTCTCCTTTGTGAATGTTGAAAAAAAATATTTGAAAGAGCAGGCAGTAGTCCAAGGGACCACTGCCTACTTTAAAAAAATGAAACTTCAAAGTTACATCTTTCTTTTAAATACATCCAGTTATCCCTTAAGGAAAACAGGATGCATTTAGAAAAAAAAATTGCTTTATTAAAAAGCAATCACAGCCCTGGTGGTCCGCTGACTCTAGAAGACCACTATACTTGTGTTGCCCGCGATTAATAATGATTCACAAATTATGACCTACCTCACTAATAATCATAAGGTAGGTCGATTGCGACCAAATTAGAAATCGCTAAATTAAACCAAATGGGTTTTATATATTTGAATTTTGATTTCCCAATTGAGATTCACAAAGAATGGCAATTAGGAAATCACAGTCCCTAAAATGTAGGCACATCGCCCTACATCTTATATGAATGCAACAGTTGCCCCTGGTATTCTGCTCGTTGTTCCTGTGCTTCTGAGATATAATTTTTACCCAAACAGATAGACAATTACATGAGGTGGTGGCATAATGAAAATTTCGCCAGGGTCTAAAGCCAGTAATTGTTCTGTTGTGTCTTCTCTAAAATGCTACTTTGTTCAATAGCACTTCCTGCATTGCTTTTCAATGACAGGTAAGGGTGCCCATCTTTCAGGGTCTTCTTGGTGCTGTATGCGCTATGTAAAAGAAATTGTAAATCATTTGTGAGATGCTTTGAATAATCGAGTTGCTTGATTTTAGCAACAGTTTAATCACTTAGAGAGGCGTCTAAACCATTTTGCAGGTTGCAAATGGGCCGATTTGCAGAATCAGGCCCACTTGTGAACGCAAAAAGGCTTTTTGACATGCACTGAACTCATATAGCAATTGGGTAACCTGTTACCAAACGGAAATTTGGGTATGCTATTTGGTATTATGAAACATCATGTTGAGGGTGTCCTTTCCTAATTGCGAATCGTAGTGGTATGTGTGAATGGTTTGTGATTTAAATCCCGTCGCAAAACATTGCATTTTACCACCAATTTGAAACTGGTGGTAATCAGTTTGGAAATGGGAAGGGGTCCCCAAGTAACCCTTTCACCTTTCTGAATGTTTGGAAAACTATCTTTATAGCAGGCAGTTGTCTCATGGACATTTCTTTTTAAACACATCCTCTTTAAAATGGGCTACATTTTATTTTTGGAACAAAAAGCTTTATTGAAGTAAGGCTGCAATAAAAAAAAGATTTCTTTATCAAAAAGCAACCACAGACATGGTGGTCTGCTGACCCCACAGGCCACCATCCCTGTGATTCCCAACTGGCCACAGAGCGAGGCCTACCTCATTAATATTCATGAGGTTGGTCTATTTGCAACACACTGGGAATCGCAAATGATACTCAAAAGAGTTTCATATATTTGAAATAGCGATTTCCTAATTCCAAATCACAGGAAATCGCAATTAGGAACTCACTGTTTCAAACTTTTGTACATGTGTCCCATAGAGCCTGATTTATAAATTGGTGGACAGGGTACTCAGTTGCAGTGGGCGTTTCAACAAAATATTGATTTAAAAGTATTGGTAAACAGAAATATCAGAAAGTAAATATCAGGACACAGAAATATCATGATGCACAGATATTGTTGACAGGAATATCGTTTTTTAAGGTAAGTAATATCAATATGAATAACATTGATGTTTTTATTTCATTTTTAACTAATTTTCTGGTTAAAAATATCATTTTTAATTTATTTGAATGCGTTTAGTTGCAATATTTATGTTATGTTATTTTTGTTCATATAAATGATATCAATTGTTTTTAAAACATAGCTTGACGTTTTAAGGGATTTAGAATGTTTTATTAATTTTTAATAGTCATTTAGAGTGTTATATTGGGTTGTTTGGTTATATGATCGATATTTATTATGTAATTTATGTAATACTGAATTATTTTCATTTATGCTATTTGCAGGCTGTTAGATTTGTAAGGATAAAGAGTGGGAAGTTAGTTAAGTATAAATAATTATTTGAATCATGGAATACGTATTTATTTTACTTATATTCTAGTTTCAGGCTGCTAGGTTTGTAGGGGTGTAGGGGTGGAAGTTGTTAATTAAGTAATATTATTTAACAATTTATGTTTTCATTGTTAATTATTTAATTCATTTTATATATGTAAAATATGGAATACTGATTTAATTTAGTTATATGTTAGTGGCAGGATGCTCGGGTGGGAAGTTAATAAGTAATACAAATAGCAATTAATTATAATTGTTAATTAATTTCTGAATTTAGTTTAAATATTTAAGTTATGGAATAGTTATTTTTTTACTTATATTTTAAATGTGATCTGCTTGGTTTGTAAGGGTAATACATATATATATATATATATATATATACATATATTATGGTAATTAAGTTTTTATTAAGGGTTTAACATTTTTTCTACACTCATGGAGTTACTCATATATGTAATGTGTTTTTAAGTGAAATATTTTCTCTACTCTTGCTTAGACTACAGTAGGAATAGTACATTAACTGTTGCAGTTCAGCACTTTCTCTATTGTTGTGCTAACCACAGTGAGAATAGTAAACTTCACATCTCCAAAATTCAACATTTTCCATACTGTTGCACAGACTGGTGTGGGAATGGTAAATTGACCCTTCCCTACGGCTGCGCTGTTTGGAGTGGGAATAGTAACTTTAACGCCCCCCCCCCGTCCCCAAAGTCCAACACTTCCCTACTGTAGTATAGGCTGGAGTTGGAATAGAAAATGTCAATCCTCCAAAGTCCAATGCTTTCTATACTGTTGCATTGACTGGAGTAGGAATAGTAAATCTAACTCCTCCAAAGTCCAACAATTTCCCTACTCTTACATAAACTGGAGTGGGAATGGTATACTTAGATTTCCAAGATTCCAACAGTTTTCATAATATTAGTTAAATAGATTTTATAGCATTCATAGTTTTATATTTTATATATTACATGTTTCACTTCTTCAATGTTTTAATGTTTGTAGTAGTTTTTGTAAATGTCTTTTTTTTTTCAATGTTTAATATTTTATACTTTAACTATATTATATATTTTTAATATAATATAATATACATATATATATATACATATATGTATATATTTCTAATATTTATATTTTTTATATGTGTTATGTATATATACATATATATATATATATATATATATATATACACACACATACATATGTTTATATATACATACATATTTCTAATATTTATATTTTTTATATGTGTTATGTATATATACATATATATATATATATATATATACACACACATACATATGTTTATATACACACACACATATAGTGTAACAGGCAATAAACATGTGTTTTACATTATATTATGTTTTTATAAATGAAAGAAAAAATATCAAAAAAATATAATGTAATATAATTTTCATAGTGATTAATTTACAATATGAGAAAATAATATAATTATATATATATGTATATATACTGTATATGTAGGTGGTTGTGTGTGTTTACATCAGTATATTTATATAATGTATTAAATCTCAGTGGAATAGATTTAATTTACATGTTATTACATTTAACAATATTTAACATTTACTACTTTAAACTATATATATTCAAAAAATCATTATTTTTGTCGACTCTTGGACTATATTAGTGTCAACAATATCTTTTGTCAAATATTTGTGTGCTTACCTTTATCAGTATAGGATCATAATATTGTGGTAAACAATATTTTTGACACAATATTTATGTCATCGATATTTTGCTTGCCACTATATTTTGTTAGCAATTCATCATAATGGTGACAGAATTCCACTGATATAGTTTTCCGCCCGCCAAATTTAATTGAGGGCAGACCTTAACTTTGGCCATGGCAGAGCCAACTCTGTCTATTTAAATGGGCGTACATGTAGTCAATTTATTTACTGTATCTTACCTCCAAAACCTGGTGGTAACGAAAGGTAAAAACAATGTATTGCTACCAGCTTTAGGAGAAGACTCTCATATCAGGATTTTCTTTTTATAAAGAAACAAATTATTAATCTGTACTGCTTAGCTGCATACTGCTGACTCTGTATCTCAGAGTGATATACATTGCTATCATTATGAATGACCACTTGCAAGGCAGTCATCTATAAATGAGGCAGGCCACCTGACATGGTTCAAATCTGGCACTTATTCAGTTTGCTGGATAACATTTCCCTATCTTGTTTTAACCATTATGTGTCAATTTTTTACATAGTATCTTTTTTTCAAATTTGTTACTCCGAGTTTTTATTTTGGTATATCAACATTGAACATATACATTCAAGTGGATGAGCTCCTGCTTTTGTGGGGTTAAACTCACCTGCTCTGACAGTGAGAACATCAGATCATCTGAGTGTTGTCAGGACGACTTAGAGGAGAGAACAAACCAGGTCTGGAGGGATTGGTATTTTCTTTGCACACACGTTTGTTATTCTGCCGGACACATTTTCTTGTTTGCCTTGGTCTTCTTACTGGAGTCTACAGAGAAACAACGCGTAAATTCTAAATATAGGTTTTAATTTTTTGTACAGCTGATCCATCAGCAGCTACTGTTTATTTCCTATTTTTGAGACAACATGGGGTATTGAAATGCAATGATGTAAAGCTGGTGCATAATGTGGGATACAGGGAATGTCTGGCCTCGCTCTTGATTTTATGTTTGGCTAAAAGAAGCTTTACTATTTTCATTCAGCCTAATGGCAACATGCTAAGCGAGCAAGGTCACTATAGAAGAAATTGTGATAGGTAGAATTTCATCTGTGTGGCGCTCCATCCTGTATGTGTGTCTGTCTATTCGAATCACCATTTTTCCACACTGAGACCCTCATTACAAGTGACTGCTTGACTCCTTTCGGTCAGCTAACAACAGTTACCAGCCCCAGCAGAATTACGAGAGCCACAGGATAACTGCAGGTATGTTTATTGTCACCTGAAGATTTCAGGATGTGAAAGAAGCTGAAATTTAAAGATGAAAGTCTTAGGGGAATTACAGGGGGAATTGGACTTGTAATTACTGATTCTCTGGTAATTTCCCTTTTCTTAAAACACCCTAAGGTTCCAGTTCGTAATTGGACATATTTTCCCCATTATCAAAGTAACCAGTATCGCTGCTGTCAGGTATTCTGGCGGTGGAAAAATACTTGCCGGACAAAGGGTCAGATTACGAGTCTGGCGGTCCGAAGACCACCAGACTCGCGGTGGAGGTCGGACTGCTGTGGCTGTGGAGGTCCGACCATCACATTACAAGATTGGCGGTTGGAGCCACCAAATGACAGTTGTCACCACTTGGATCTCTGATCCTGAAGGGCTGACGGTGGTCGTGGTTGTAATTAGCCACAGCAGTGATGAAGTCAGCACCACCATGCTGTTTACAACCTTGTTCTCCACCAGCCTTTTCATGGCTATCTGACTACCATGAAAAGACTGTCTGAGAACAAGTGCTGGGGGTCACAGGGGGTCCCTCCAAAGCATGGTCAGAATGCGCACTGTAGACAGTGGGCATTCTGAGGGCGCTATGGGGGTCCCTTGTGCGGTGGTATTGTACTTGGCTCCATGTGGAGCAGGGTCCAAAGCTGCCACAAGTTTTCCACTGGGCTAGCCCAGTGGAAATCTCTTATTAGGGCAGGTGGGGAGACCGCCAGCTCTGCAGAGGTCTCCTCACCACAGGTCTGGCGGTGGGGTTTGCTGACCGACAAACCTGTAATCAGGCCCTAAGATTAGGAATCAGTGACAAGGGGAGACAACACAGTTAAATAAGAACCCTCAAAATGGAGACAATAAGACAGGAAGTGTGTGGTGAAAGAAACTGGCATGAGGTGGAATTAGAACTAATCATCCTATATAATCAGAAATCACAGCAATCACCATCACTGATGACAATCTTTGGCTCCCTGCACTTATGTTTTTTTATGAACTAATCACTGCTAGAAAATTAAGACAATCTTAAATCTCAAAAACCTGCATTCAGTGTCTGTGGGATGGCCACAGAAGCCGAATTATGGCGTTTATGGACGAATTTGGTTTAACAAATTAAATTTAAATGATTAGGATGCTGTTAGACCTGTCAGCCTTCGGGTGGTCTTCCCCCAAACGTTTCTGCCTGCCTGCCTTCAATTTTGCTGAATTCATTTTTGTTGGCCTTAGGACTTGGTGCACTCTACCCCTGCCAAGCAATGCTAAAATGATTATGCTCACTCCCCTAAACCATGATTTGGTTGGTATATACCTAATTGCAATTTTTAATTTACCTATAAGCCTCTAGAAAGGGCCCTACATGTTCCAAGGACCTGTAAATTAAATGCGACTAGTGGGCCTGCAGCACTGTATATGCCACCCACTTACGTTGCCTTTCAAACATGTCCCAAGCCTGCTACTGTAGCCTGAATGCAATGTCGCACTGCCATGTCGACTTGGCATTTAAAACCTCTTGACAAGCCTTAAATTACCCTTTTAACACACATAATTCTGGACTGCTACTCTGAAAGAATTATTTTTTTTGCTGTGCTGACCTGGCGCCTAAGTGAGGAGGACTGAACCCACATTACTTAAACCCAGAACCCAGAATTACTCCAAAGGCCAGCTGACTGATCTCCTATTTTCTGAAGTCTTGGGGCCATAAAAGACTTCCAACTCAATCAATTGGTATTTTTAGAGTGCAGCACGGTCACCCCTGCGGGAATCTGGGTACTGAGTTGCAAGATTTCCATAGAAGATCCAGGTCTTGAGCTTCTATCTGAAGTCTGCAAGGGAGGGTGACATTCCCAGGTAGAGAGGCAGAATGTTCCATGTCTTGGCAGCTATGTGGAAAAGGAATGGCCACCACTGTGGCTGTGATGGATTCGAGGGGGAGTGTGCAAAGACAAGTAAGGAGGAGTGCAGTTGTCTGGTTGGTTGGTGGAAGTTCAGTTGGTAATTGATGTAAACTGGTCCTTGATCATGTAAGGCTTTGAAGGCATGTGTGAGGATTTTGAACTGGCATTTCTTCTGGATGGTGCGCCAGTGGATGTTTCTGAGGTGGGGGGTGATGTAGGCTCATCTGGTGAGGCTCAAGATGAGTCTAGCTGACACCTTCTGTATGGTCTCAAGTCTTTTGAGGAGTTGGGTGGAGATTCCGAAATAATGTGCATTGCCATAATCGAGGCGGCTGGTGATGAGGGCATGGGTGATAGTTTTTCTGGTTTTGATAGGGATCCAACTGAGGATTCTGCAGAGGATGTGGAGAATGTAGAAGCAGGAGGAGGCAACTCCATTGATTTGTCCCTTCATAGTCAATTCACTGTCAAGGATGATGCCTAGGTTGCATGCATCATCTGTTGGAGCGGGGAATCATCTGAGTTTGGCTGGCCACCAGCTGTGGTCCAAATGGATGTGTTTCTCCCAAAGATCAATACCCCAGTTTTGTGAGAGTTGAGTTTGAGGCAGTTGGCTCTTATCCAGTTGGCTGCATTGATAATGGCATCACAAAAGATTGTTCATGTGGTGGCGGGGCTTCGGTGAGCAAGAGGATGAGCTGTGTTTTTTCTGCGTAAGATATGATGTTGCGGCTATGGGGGAGTCATGTAAGTGTTGAACAGTGTGGGACTGAAGGATAATCCTTGGGGTCTGGGTTTTTTGGTTCAGATATGAAGGGGTGCAGACGGATGCTCTGGGTGCGCCCTATAAGGAAGGAGGCAATCTATTTGAGGGCATTGAATTTTATGCTGGTATTGTAGAGTTGGTTGCTGAGGGTGTGTTGGGAGAAGGTGTCAAATGCTGCAGAGCGGTTGAGGCAGATTAGTGCAGCATTCTCTACACAGATGGGGAGTATTCTGTAATTGTTTGTGGCTGTGATCAGTGTGCTCTCTTTGCTGTGTTTGGCTCAAAGGCTGATTTGGAGATTCCAGGCAGGCTGTTTTGATCCAGATATTTAGTGAGCTGTTGGTTAATAGCCTTCTTGAGTCCTTTGGCAGGGTAAGGAAGCAGGGAGTTTGGTCAATAATTTTTGAGTATGCTGGGGTCGGCAGAGGGTTAATTTAGAAGGGGTCAGATTTCTAGGTGTTTCCATCTATCTGGGGAGACAGATGTGGTGTGGGAGGTATTGAGGATGCTGGTGTGTTCCGTGCTGATGTGATTGATATCCAGGGTTGAAAAAGGGATGGGGGCATGGGTCGGTGGATGCTCTGGAGTGGATAGATGTCATGATGGCCCTGGTGGTTTGTGCGGTGAGCAGTTGATCATGTAGTGATCGTTTGGCTAGTGTGAGCTGATTGATCAAGGCTGTTGAGGTTGAGGGCTGTGGGTTGTGGTTCGAAGTTGTATATGATGTGAATCTTGCTGTGGAAGCAGTCTGAGAGGGTGTCGCAGAGTTCTTATGAAGGATGGATGGTGTTCTCTGTGGCTGTCAGGTTGGAATACCCCTTGACTATTTTGAATAGATCTTTCATGTGGTTGGCTGTGCTGCTGTGTCGAAGCGGGCTGTCATGGCTGCTCAATTGGGTTCCTTGATTTGCCACTGGTATTTGTTGAGGGCTACATTGTGGGCAGCTATGGTCAATCACCATAGTTTCTTGAGACAGTAGCATCTGCACGTGGAGGTTTTGGGCTCAGGTGTGTTAGCTTGCTTGCCCTGAGGTTTAGTTTAGTTAGTTCTTGCTGGTTATATTGGCGGCAGCACTGTCAGCACATTCAATGAACCAGGTGGAGAAGTTCTGGATGGCCTGTTCTAGGTCTGATGAGGCTTTGGGTTCGGTGCAGAGAGAAATTGAATCCACTTTGTTTCTGTTACTTTGCCTCAGCTGTGGTGGGAGGAGATGTGGTCCCTGGTGATAGTGTGCTGTGTGCCAGCGATGGTGAAGTGAAAGATGGTGAGGTCAGACTAGGTGAGTTATGTAACATGGCTGAATTTGACTCTGTCACTAATCTACATCTACACCTGGACTCTGCCATCTGTCCGTCTGCCCTGATAAGTCGTGCCTCCCAGCCCTGATTCCTTGGAAGTGGACTTAAGGTGTTTGCTGCAGCTGAAATGACACACTGCAGCTGCAGTGCATGTCGCAACTTGCTCTTTGCCCCTGTTACATGGATCGGAAATGGCGCATTTGCCCATTGCATGGATCGGAGTCAATGCATTGCGTCTCCAGCATGGATCAGTCAGTGCATTACCTTCAGAACTCCTCCATCTTGGATCTGATGCATCACCGTTGTTATGTGGAGAAAATCAATGCTTCTTCATTACTGTGTAGGACAGATAGACGCATTGCCTCCACTGAGGGGATTGATACCGACACATAGCTTCAGCCTACTCCCTGCATCTTTGACAACAATGCAACCAGGATTAAGGTACTTTCATTCAGCAGGCCTCACTGGGATCCTGTAGCCGGCACGCTCTCTATTGTGGTCTGCCGGAACTTTTGACTTTGATTGGTACAACCAGATAACATTGGTCAGCATTTTTTGCTTCTAAGCACTTTCTACAGTTTATTCTTTAAAAATTCATATCTCAGGTTCTACTTTTTGGGTTTTTGATGGCTTAATTTTATTTTATTTATTAAATTAAGTTATATTTTTCTAACCAGGTGTGATATCATTCTGTGTGGTGTTTTCACTGTTTTACTGTTTGAAGTGTTGCACAAATACTTTACACATTGCATCTTAAGTTAAGCCTGGTTTCTCTGTACCAGGCTACCAGAGGGTGAGAACAGATGCATTTAGGGTAAGTTTGTGATTTACTCTGACTACAATTATGGTTCCTGCTTGATCATGGTGCATACCTCAGTCAACCAAAAACCCAATTCCTGACAGATGCACTATGAAATTAAATATCAAAATATTTTTTAAAATGTCCTTTCCTACGATGAAGGGTCCAACAAATCAGCACTGTAACTATCAATGATTTGCTGGCAGGCAAGGTTTGTTACTTCTGTGGCACATTGAAACTCCATTTTAAATAAGTGGGTTTGTGAAGTTTAAATGCTTCTGAGGAAATTGTGAACACTTCACCACTTCGTCAGTGGGCAAAATGTCTGTTAACAGAAAATAGATTTTCAATTTTTCCTCCATTTAAGCTTCTTTCAGGAAGATCAACCATCTACATTTCATCATATTTCTGAGGTTCATACAACATAGATTTCAACATAAAGCAAAATGTTATTCATTAGGTACCCCTCAATGATTCTTACTTCATTAATCTTGCCCTATAGCTGTGTCTCCCCTAAAAAAAGATTACTTTCTCTGCTCTTACACACTGGAATTATTTAGCTATCTCTATCACATTATCTCCTGGTGTGTTTTTAACACTGAAGAGTTGCAATGATCCTCTCAAATCTGCTCTCGAACTTTTATTTTACATGTATGCACAAGAGGTGTTTAAATGTCTCTATTATAACTCCCCTCTGCGATTTCAAATTTATTCACATAGTTTGCATATTTAAATGCAGCTTTCATGAATGCTGATTACCTAAAACACTTAGGCTAGAGGAGGAGACTTCACTTGCCCTTTGACCCAATGATGACATCACAGGAGGTAACATTACATGATGTAATACTCTGTTAGTATTCCAAGAAGTGAAGTCACTGGATCTTTGCACCTGATAACATAACTTGCTTTGATATATAGCGCCTGAGCAGTTACATTTTCTTCCAACAAGCACTCAGAATACTCCGCTTGGCAGCACTCCTATGTGAATACATCTCATACATATACAGAACAAGATCAAGAAGACAGACATTCTCTTACATCGCGCCTAAACTGTGGAAAGGCCTCCCACTCTACTTCAGAGCCTCATCCTCTCTTCTAACATTCTGTAAGAAGCTGAAAAACTGGCTTTTCAATTAATCAACCTACTACAGAGTAGGGTAGGCACACACTTGTGCTCAGAGCTAGGATACCCTCACAGGTGTACCCTTTATAAATGCGCATAACCTGCATCAGAGCAATGCTGGGGCTACCTGCTGCATTGAGATGTGCAAAGCAGAAAATGGATTCACTTAGCTATCAGGAACATGTTTTAACATATTTTTTCAAGATTAACTAATGCAGCAAAACTAAAGTAAGGCAGGTCAGTCGTGGAAACCACCCTTGAGAAATAAAGGATTTAATTCAACCTCCACGCAACGACGTTGCTTGATGATTATTATATGAAACAGGAATTATTGAGACTCCCACTGTAGTCCCTCAACCTTTGCTCAGTCTGTCCCACTAAATCCCTCTCTCTTTTACCACCCTATCCAGTTTTCTCACCTTTATTAGTATGTTTAAGGTTCTCGTGGCTACTTTCACATGCTTGTTCACATAATCTACCTTGACAAAGGTAGAATGTGAACAAGGGCTGTGAAAAAAGCAGTGTTAGCGTCTGTTCCTGAGCATGCTCCTGAGACCAATATGCCGAGGGTTGTAAAAGCAGTGCCAAAGTCAGCAAGGTGTGACGATTCTATCCCTAGCAAACCCTAAATGACATCCATGGAATTATCAGTTTTATATTTTCTCTCACAATGTATTCATAAGACTGATATCCCTCATGTTCTTCAGACTATATTAAAGTCCTAGTGAAGTCTCCTTACATACGAAGATGCTGTTGTATTTTGGAGTCTTAAACACTTGCACTGCATTCTTCAGTTCATCTTGTGTAAATCTGTCTCATGAATTCCTCATTAGTAAATCCAGAGGCTACATCAGGAATCTGATATTTAAATACATCAAGCATTTTTCATCTAACAGAACAAATAAAATCAAAATATGTAACAACCTAGGACCAATGTGAGGATTGTGTGTGTCTAGAAATCTCAATAAAATTACCATAGTCACATGCAAACTGGGGGCACCACCAGTCTCTGGACCACTGAGCAGGCCAGATCAATGTAACACCCAAACTACTTTCACAGTAGTTATGAAGAGATATATAATGGCTGTTAAGGAATGCTATCCAAATTGGGGTGGCGGAGCTAGCTGACATGCCATGAGAAGCGCTTTCCTTGGAGCTCCTCATCTGTCCTGGGTGTTCCTGGCCTGGAGTGAGAGCGGGCCAGATCCTGTGGTGAAGTACGCAGGACTGGCTGCTGGTACTGAGAGGGTCCCTTGGTGAGCGTGGGGAGAGGTGAGACTGAGTGAGCTGGCAAAACAGTGGCCACAAGGGGGATGCACCTTGCTGTACTCTTGGAAGAGCTAAGTGGATGAGTGCTGAGGAGCAACACAGGAGCTGTTCCCTCCTCCTTCTCTGATGGTCGGTGGCCACTGCTGGGTCTTCTGATGAGACCCCTCCTGCAGATGTGGCAGAGAGATGAAGCATAAGAGAGACCAACCTCGTCATTGGTCTGGGGGCATGTTAGATGGGTGGCTATGGACCTGTCTAGATGGAATAGTGCTGCATGAACTGTGTGGTTGGTTCCTTTTTCTTGCCCTAAATGTGGAGCTTCTAATATGTGCCCCGCCCGCCGGGCTTGAAGGCTGCAGATGTGGATAGAGTACCCTGACTAATCCTGATTGGTGGCGCATTTGGGCTGTGGTGCAATGACACTGCTCCTTGCCCTGTGGGTATAGTCCCTGGACCCCTCAGCATAAACACCATACCTGATCTCTAGACAGAGGAGGTTGCCTTAAGTTCTCCTCCAGGCAATTGTGGCCCCTCTTTGCCTCATGTTGGTCTGTGGCTATGGGATTGTATCACACACTGTGGAACTAACCTGCTCACACTATTAAGGGCCATGGATTCCACACCTTTTCTGTTGTGTGTACTTTGTGAGTACTGCTTTGGCTACTGTGCACCATGCAAGGCTCTGTCACCACTGCAGGGACACATTTGCTACTTTGGCTTCATGGGCCCACTTACTCTGAACTACTCCCTACCTACTGCATCTCTGATGACTGTAGGGCAGTCACTTCTTGCGATGGAAGGTTCCCCACTGCTGACTGTGGCTGAGGGCTCTAACCACCACCTGGTTCCTCCAATGCCCCCCTAGAGGTGACCCATGCTTCTGGGGATAAATTAGATATGATATTAGCAGCTATTAGCTCTACAGGTGAAGCCCTTGAGTCAAACATTGATTCTTTAGTTGTGGACCTCAGTCTCCTGAGTGACAGTCATTGCAAATGACTGACCAGGTCTTCTCTGTCAAGACCACATTGGCAGAGATACCACCTACCACAAAGACCTATGCATCACAAATCAATGACATGGCTCAGCATGTGAAAATGCTTGCGACTGGGATTGAAGATCAAGAAGTTAGAGCCAGATGTAACAGTATCAAAGTGATTGGACTCCCTGAAAACTTTTAAGGGATATTGATGCTCGACTTTCTTGAGGATTGGCTCTAGGAGGCAGTGGCCCCAGAGATTACTCAGGGAAATCAAGCAATAGAAAGACCTCCTGAAAGACCTAGAATTGGCCCCTGTTGGCAACTCTGCCTTCTATATGTCTACACCTGGAATGTGAAAAACTTTTGGCGATCAGACCTACAACACCAGATTGTATGATGAGTGCACTAAGATGGGACACTTATTGGCACCCTTGGCTAGTCCGGAATGGCATGTCTCCCACATCCTTCAGATACTCACACCTGGTGATAGGGTGGGATACACTCAGACTAAAATGGACAATACTATCCCCAGCTCTGTACCAAATGAGATGAGGCTGTCAAGCCTATGCATGATAATGTTTTTGCAGCAGGGGTGTATAGCCTCCCTTTTGATGTGGCCACTACACTAGGGAGGGCAGTAACAGTCCAAGAAATAAGAGGGACCATTAAACATTGGCTTGAGTCCATGGCACAGATGCCCATCTCAGGAAATTTTATTCAACAGATGCAGATACCCTGAATGCGGCTTTAACCAAATTGTTTAACAATCCAAGGGATGATGCCTCCCTCCCTCTGATACTCTATGAGGCCCTCTTAGCTCCTCTTCTAAAGAAGTACAAACCTGGGGAATTGGTTGCTTATTAGAAGCTTCTCTCTATCCTGAGTGTTGATTACAAGATTATGAGCAATGTTTTAGTGCACAGGATCCTCCCTCATGTGCAAGACCTCATGTATGAAGATCAATCAGGCTTTTTTACTTACACTGTGTGTAACATACACCAATTAAAACAAGTCATGAACTCTTTACTGTCTGTACAACTGAGAGGCCTTGCATTGGCTGTTGACAATAGCTGTGCTGGACCTATCTATATGTCACCACGGTAAGTATGGGACTGGCTGGTGGCTTTTTGGACTGGACACAACTTCTTTAGATATGCCCAGTGCCTTGTATGAAAACTGACCTATCTCTCCTTCATATGCAATCGAGAGGGGCACATGACAGGACTGCACTCTCTCACCTTTATTATTTGCCTTGGCAATAGAGCTTCTGGCTTTCACGCTCTGCACCGGACACCACTACCACAGTTTGCATACAGAGAATTTGTCTCTACACATCTCCTTCTGTGTGGACAATCTCCTCCTCCACTCTTAAGAGGAACGCACCCATGTTGAGGGAGCCATTGCTGCACTGTCAGAGTTTGGCTGCCATTCTGGGCTATGGGGTTACTGGAATAAGTCTACTGTATTCCATTTATATGTCTTATCCATGTGTGCTCCGTCTTTCAAGGAGGAAACACCCTTTTATTGAGAACTCATTACATTTTGATACTTCTGTGTCAACATCTATCACTCTGACTGAAGCAGAGATCATAGAAGGTAATAAACAAACAAATCTTGCCTCTCAGCGCCACTCTACACAATCCCTGCTCTGATTCTCTCTCTCTGGAATGGGTAGATGATATATTTACCCAGGTTGATCTATTTTTTACCACAGATAGATAGACGGCCTATTGTCTCACCTTATGTGGGACGACAAATGCCATTGCATTGCACTGGGCACGATGGAGGACTAGCAGTCCTGGATATGGAACTCTATTATCCAGACACATAATTGAAATGAGCAGAACATTGGCATAACCTCCATTCTGGGGGGGGCAGCACTGTAGTTCACTATTTGCCCGTACACAGCAAACTCTGATGACATTGTTCCTTATGGAATGTCCTCCGTCCCGGGTGTGCTTTGAGATACCTTTATTGCCCTCCATTCGTTTTGGACTGTCCCAGGCACTGCAACTTCACCAAGACATCAATACCCTATACTAAATATCTTTCACTGTTGGTGCTGCTCTGCCTCCGAAATACAGGAGACTGGATTAGACTGCAACTCCTCTGAGCAGGGAGGTATGCCAATGACTGGAGAAGGGTATTCAGGGGGCCAACTGAGGAATTTCCCAGACCCTATGGCTGAGTTTGACACCCCCTTACCACTTTCTTCTCTACAGTACAGTGACAACTGCTATCAAGAGGATGTGGGGTAGGGAGGAGGTGGAACCTCTTGAGAATCTTTCCCTTAAAACTGTTTGCACTACGATGGGCCAGAAAAGAGTGATTACACTTCATTATAGATTGCTACTTTCCCAGGTAGGACACAATCTTCCCCCCTTTGTGATCATTAGGCTGTGGACTTCAGGTGAGAATTGACAGTCAAAGGCTAGGTTGATGAACTGGATCTACTCCTCACACCTCTCGCAATGCTTGCTTAAACTTGGTACAGTACTATGATCTGCACAGGGTATACTTGATGCCTAAAAGAATCAACAGAATGTATACAGGGGCACAAGTTGCCGGTCCCAGATGCTAGCTAGACAATGCAGATTTGTACCAAATGGTTTGGGACTGCCTGACACTCACGCCCCTACTGGAATACAGAGTTCACCTTTATAAAAACTGCCACCAGGAGCACCCTTGACAAGGCCTTGGCTGTCCCTGGCTGTCTGTATACTGGGACTGTTTCCCAAACCCCAGACTAAAAGTAGCACTTCCAATTTTGCAGACCTGGCTCTGAAATTGATCTTCCATCATATTTCCATGTTCTGTAAGTCCTCTACACCAGTGTTGTCCAACCTTTTTATCGCCGCGGACCGGTAAATGTTTGATAATTTTTCCGTGGCCCGCTTGTCCCATTGTGTGACAAGCGGGCCACGGAAAAATTATCAAACATTTACCGCCCACCACAGTGGGGCGGCCCGGTGCCGATTGATCAATGGACCGGCACCGGTCCGCGGCCCGGGGGTTGGGGAACACTGCTCGACACCCCCTCCACTTTAGGGTTGGAGACAAGAACTTAATAAGTGGGCAAAATGTTAACGTACCAACATGACACTGGAGTTACCGAAGGGACAGCACAGCCTGGAGCACACAACATGGGATCAGACCATTGCTGACTGTCCCTTGATAGCTCCAGTTGGACACCTATTTTTGTCCCAGATGGAGAATCTTCGGATGAGTAGTACGCTGCTTCCCCATCTCTGACATAACCTCTTGCCTCGTTCACATTACACACTGACCAGAGCTGACTTAGTGGCTCTTTCATCATCATGATGGGTTTATTATTTCTCCTTGTTTTTGTTTTTGGCTTTTCCTCCCTTAGTTCTGTAATTGCTCCTAATAAAGCGTTGGACTCAATCAAAATATTGTTTGGGTAGTTACTAATTGTACAGTTTTCTGACTGCATTCATATAGACATCCGATACAATTCTTTACCTATTATGTCTTGGATAACAAGTTATTGGATGTGACTCACTTTTCCACATGATTTGATTGTTTGATACTGTGACCTACTATTTATCACTGTGCCTATATTCAGAATCTGGAAAATGCTAATAACTTCTGTTTTAAAAAAAGGAAATACCACCCAATTTATTTTTTAAATAAGCCACAATAATGCCTGTTGAATTGCCTTATTTTTGTATATCCTGAAATAAACAACAGACTCAGGACCTCATTGTGAGGCTGGCCATCCTAGGACGGCCAGCCTTATGTTGGGAGTTGGCCCATGGCAACTGTGGTGGTCCGACCACCACATCACAACCCTGGCAGGCGGACCTGTCAGGAAACCGCTGTCTCTGCTGGGAACATGGTTCCCGATGGGGTGATGGTTGTCGAACTCGTAACCAGCCAGGGAGGAGCTGAACTCAGTGCCACCTGGATGATTACAACCCCGTTTTCTGCCAGCCTTTTCAAGCTGGGACCCTGCCATGAAAAGGCTGGTAGAAAGCCAGTGCTGGCGGACTAAAGGGGGGCCCATGTACTGCCCCTGGACGTCGGCATGAGCTGGGCAGGGGTCTCCCTGCCCAGCACTGTTACATTCGGAGGCTGCTGGTGTGTTATGGTATTGGCCTTGGCTCTCTTTAGGAACCAAGGCCAATATCCTAGCACTGTTCCTGTTGAACGCATATTACAATTTCCCACCATACATTATGTCGTTGGCATACTCCCTATAAGTTTGGCAGTCCCACGGTGGGACCACCAAACTCAAAACAAGGCCCTTAGAGTTCAAATGCTAAATCTGAAAGCATTTCAAACACCTCCATATTTGCAGCAGTACTGGGGGACCAGTGCCCCACCACCCAATTGATATTTATCAAGTCATCAATAAAATATTCTCCTTGCATGCATGGCATTGCCTGGAAAAGTGTAGGGAAAGGCACTTGACTTGAAAATAGCCAGAGAGTGCAAAACCATTAAGTAAAAAGAAAATAAAGCTGTATTTTTTTAACTTTAAAGTTTTTTTTTAACAGGTTTTTTGTAGAGCTGAGTACTTGGACTCAGAGCAAGGTAAAGCACCAGTGAGCCTGCATCTTCCAGACATGCATACTCACAGAATGTTGTTTTCGCCAAAAGTGAACCAGAAACCACGACCTACCTTTGCTGTAACTGGATCACAAATCACCATGATTATGTCTTCCCCGAGCACAGAGGAGACAGTTGCTCTGCAGTCTTTCACTGTCTGCAAAGGAAAAGCAAAAATGTTACAGCCCTAAATTATGAGCAGAGAAGATAGTTTTTATTCATATGGAATCACTAGTGTGAAGAAGAGTCATGAAGCCTTTCTTTCCCCTCCTCCCGGGAAGGCATTGGGTACCATTCCTCCTTATTCAACAAAAATACATTTTTCAAATCTGATTAGTAGAACATTTGGAGAGAGGTAGAACAGGACATGCCATTTAAAAGACAGCAATCTCTGCTTTGGTCTTCAGTTTTGTTTTCTCCCTCCTCCAACCATTATGGTAAGTCATATTCTGTTCTCTAGCATGCCAGCCACGAGCCCCATTCTTTGCTCCTCAAAATCTGGTCTTTATACAGAACTTGCATAATTATTTTTGCCTAAATACATGAAATGCTATGAAAAGATGCAAATTACATGAAATTATGCAAAATCAAAACCAGCATTTGGAGTTACATTTTAGCACAAAGTGATTACTGGTGTCTATTTCGGATGCTGGGATACATTTTGCCGGGGCGGTTTACAGTAAAAACATAATAAACTCTGTTTATTATGTTTTTACTATAAAAGTTGGTGGACCATGGGCGTGATGGGGGCGGAGGGGGGTGCACAGCACTCCCCCTAAATGCTCATGTATGTTTGGCCGGCCGTCTCGGGCCTGCCAAACATACATGCACAGAAGGGTCTCTCCAACCTGGCACTGCATTGCAGAGTTGAAGAGACCAGGCAGCCTGGGAGTGCCCTGGTTGGGTGCTCCCAGACAATGCTGAGGCTGCTTTGAGCAGTGTCAGGAATGGCCGCAAGGCAGGCTGGGAGCCGGTGCCTGCAACGACGGAGAGCTGAGCGGATGAAGCGGAGCAGCGTGGTGAGGAGCGGCGTGGCGCGGTGTGGCGCGGTGTGGCACGGTGCGGAAAAAAAGGTAACTTTTACTTTTAGTTTATTTATTTGTTTTTTTTGTTCCCCTCTCTCCCCGGCACGCATCACACAGCCCTGCCCCTTTTCCCACCAGCGAGCCGGCCTGCATTTTGCGCTACAAAAAAAGCGCTGTTCATGTTGTTCCTGTGCTTTCGTGTTGCCACGTGACATAATAGCATAGGTTTGGTAAGTTCACAAAACACATGTACCATTAAATTTGTGAAATTATGCAAGAATATGACGGTGTAGTGTAAATTTTGCCAGCGTTTAGTGTTAAGTCTCACTCTTGCGTTCTTCCACACTGTTTCATTTCTTGTTTCAGTTGTACATTGTTTAACATCCTTGCCCCACTTGTTATAAACTTTTTTGTGTTGAGGTATTTTCTCTTTGTGTTAAGATTAAATTATTGAAGACTATGCAATTGGTGAAGCTTTTATTTGATTTAATGTTTACTATTGTCTACAGGCTGGTACTCTTTATTGTATATACTATTTTTCTTATTTCTGGTTCATGAAAAGCTAAGGAAATAGCTTTCATTGTGCAAACTTAGAGGCCAATTTATAGGAGAACAGAAACAGAAAATCCACAGTCAGTTTTGTAACAAAGGCCACCTCAGCCCTAGGTAGCGGGGGGCAAGCTCCAGTAGCCCCCCCTCAGCACAATACACTGTGCACGGGCGGAAGGCCCCTGACTGGATCCAGGGAGGCGGGCCCCCTCAAGGTTCTTTGCAGGAGCCCCCCCCCTCAAGTTTAATTACGCCAGTGCATAGAATGAGGGGTTAACAGTCCACCAGGTGCCAATTAATTAGTTATCTACAGATTATTTAGAGTTTGCCCAGCAGTACTTCAGTCCACCAGGTTAGTGGAAAGATTTAGGGGGTTATTACAACTTTGGAGGAGGTGTTAATCCGTCCCAAAGTGACGGTAAAGTGACGGATATACCACCAGCCGTATTACGAGTCCATTATATCCTATGGAACTCGTAATACGGCTGGTGGTATATCCGTCACTTTAACGTCACTTTTGGGACGGATTAACACCTCCTCCAAAGTTGTAATAACCCCCTTAGTCTGCTTCTCTTGCTGCAGACTTATCACATTTGGAGAGCTTTGCACTGGCAGCTAATATTTCTTTTAAATGTTGGGGTAAGCACTGAATTCCAGCGAGCTAGCCCAAATTGGTCTAGGCTCTTATTCTCACTCACACTTATTCTCACTCACTCCCCATCACTCACTGCACTTATTCTCAATTAATGGTTATTCTCATTCACTGCCTAATACTCACTTCCACTCACATGCTCTCTCACATATGCACCCACTCTTCCCACCTGCGAACACAGCATTTTTTCTTTGCGACTGTCAATATTGTAACTGCTGTGAATACTTTCTTTACACTTGCACATAAAATAGTAATTTCTATTGACATGTATGTGAGCATAGACCTGTGTGCTCAGCAGAGTATCTATACCAGGGACGGGATGAACATATGGTCTTCGCACCTTTATGACCCACTGACAGACACTGTGAGAATCTTGATTTGCATTTTAGCCTCAATTTGAGAACACTTAATTGTTTCTTGTCATTAAAATCGACCCACAATCTGTACTCACCCAAGCAACTAGGGGCAACTCAGTTAACAGTAAGTACTATATACGGGCCATGTGTTGCATGAAAAAGCTACCTAAGTAAAACATCTAGAAAATTAAAATCTTCCCAGTGAATGCAAGAAGAAAAACGTGAAACGGAACTAGAGACTGCATTGCTTACAAGAAGTACCTATTAGAGTTATTGTTGTGAAATCGGAGGCATGTTTCAAAGTTACTTTTTGGTTCCTAGCATATAAAGCCACTTTAATCCCCAGTGATGGCTTAGAGCAGTGTTTCCCAAAGTGTGAGCCCCTGTGCCCCGGTGTGCGGTCAGAACTCGCCAGGGGGCCACACGCAACTTGGGAACATTGGAAATGCTTTCACTGTGTGAAAGCAAGACTCACAGTGTAAACAAATCAAACTTGATGGGTTTTACAATTTACATTGTAACATTGCAAAACGCTAACATGTTTGATTTTTTTTCACTGAAATTCTTTCTCTTTCATAATACTGCACAGCTCCATTCTAAAGCCATATTACGTTTAGAACGGAGCCGTGCAGTAGCATGAAAAAGAAAGCAGCACTTTGCACAATAATACAATGTGTTAGGTTTTTGCAATGTTACGTTGTAAAATGCAAAACCCATCAGGTTTGATGTGTTTCCATTTTGAGTCTTTCTCTTTCTTACTACCGTACAGCTAACAAAACCACACGGTAGTATGAAAGAGAAAGGCTTGCATTGTAAACAAATCAAACTTGCAATGTTTTACAGTTTACATCATAACATTGCAAAAACCTAAAAATTTTGACTTATTTGCACTGCTAGTCTTTCTCTTTCATATTACTGCACAGCTCCATTCTAAAGCCATGTTACGTTTTGAATGGAGCCATACGGTAGTTAGTATGAAAAAGAAAGAATTACAGTGCAAATAAATCAAACTTGTTAGGTTTGTGGAATGTTCTGTTGTAAATTGTAAAACCCATCAGGTCAGTGCTTAATTTGTAAATAAAAATGTGCCAGTTCTGAAAGCTCTCCTCTGAAATATGAGGCTGTTGCAATTAAATTTGCAAGCACAGAATACTGAGGCAGCGTAATCCTAAAGCCATCTTGGGCCACTTTAATCCAGTTACAGCCTCTCCCTGCCCCTTCAGCTCACTCTTGCAGATTTCTGTTTTCTTGCAATGTGGAGCTGTTCCCTCCTTTTCTTCCTTCATCTTTCCCATATGTGTCTTTTGATTGCAGTAAATGCCTGATGCAGAAAACGAAGTGGCGGCCCTCAAAAATAAGAGCTGGAGCCCTCCACCTGAAACCACGGTCTCAAATTAAGCACTGCTTCCACTGCGAGTATTTCTCTTTCATACTACTGTATAGCTAATGAAGCCGCATGGTAGTATGAAAGAGAAAGACTTGCTGTGGAAACAAACCAAACATTATGGGTTTTACAATTTACATCGTAACACTGTAAAAACCAAACAAGTTTGACTTATTTGGATTGTGATTCTTTCTCTTTCATACTACCATACTGCTCCATTCTAAAAACGTTACATTTAGAATGAAGCTGTATGATAGTCTGAAAAATAAAGAATCACAGTGCAAATAAATTAAGCTTGTTAGGTTTTTGTAATGTGCATTTGTGGCCCTGAGTAACCCATGTGGGAATGCCATGTGGGTGAGTTATGGAAGACACACCTGTCGCAGACGCCCTTTATCGGCTTCATCCCAATTATTTTCAGGGAAAAAAAATAGAAGTGCTTCAGAGGCCTCGCTTACATCCCTCACCCGTAAAAATAAAATAAAAATGACATAACTGGGAACCACGGCCAATGTCCAATAAGTCAAAGGAGCAGCAGGCCGAACATGTTTGGGAACCACTGGCTTAGAGGATGCTTTGTGTAGACCTAGATTCATAGGAAATAAAATGAGCCATTAGACTATTCCTTGAATCAAATTCTACCTTGCTGAGCTGGCAAGGCTTAGGCACACAAGGGACTGAGGTGTAGAGGTGGGTGAGCCAACAAATTAAGAAGGATGCCGAGCCAGAACTGAGCTCGGGGTCTGAATTAGTTCAAAGAGTCTGTGCAGGGCCAAAGATTAAAAATATTGGATAAGTAAATCATGCAACAAACATCATGTACAAATAGGACAGTCTCTTCTAAAGTAAAAAAGAAGTGTATTTATGTAACACATTGAAGTGTTTTACTTTAGAACATCAGATCATATCACTAGATTTGGAGGCATTTATTAACATTAACACTTTTTAAAAGTGTATTTTTTCACATATTGAAGTGTTTCACCTTAGTACATCAGATTATATAACTATATTTGGAGGTATTTATTAAAAGTAAAAAAATTTAAGCATGAATTTAGAGACATAATTGCCCCCCGCCATGACGTGATGACTATGCTATTAGTAAACTAAAAGGCAAGCCAGCTGTTATATGTAACTTAAATGTACCTACATTTATATGACAGATTGAGCAACTTTATATTATATTAAAGCCCTCAATAGGATTTTGTACAGTGCACATCTTGAACTCACTGTGTCTGAAGGTGCTCTTACATTTGATAATGAAGAAAAAAAGGGTTTGGGGGATACAAAATTTACTTGAGATCACACACTGCAATTCAGCAGTTATAGTTAGTTATCTCAAGTTACTATGACTCATGCCGTAAGGTAATTATACCTGACACCCTGCCATCATCCACCGTGATATTACCAAAGAGGATGTCAAAGAAGATGTAATGAGTGATGTAATATCTAGGGCATTTAGCAGTGCATGGCATGGCAAGGGTGCTTTCTGCCAAATTTTGTGTAGATCTGTTCAGCAGTTTAGACTGTAGCTGTGCTCCAAGTGAAAATGAATGGGTAAAACATGTTTTAGGAACCCCCCCTTTTTTCATCCCCCACATGAAAGCTCACCCAGGAACTTTCCAGGTACAAACTAGGCAAAAAGAGCAGTTTTTTGGTAAGGTTTGTGGTATCTTTAACTCGCACCCTAAGGTAACTATATGTCGCGCCCTCGCCATGCACTGCTAATTACCCTAGCTATTCCAGCACTCATGACAACTTCTATAAGTCAAATTATTGAAGAAAAAACTGTGCATGGTGGCAGCACGAGCCATAGTTACCTTAGGGTGTGAATTATAATTACTTGAAATAACTCTAACTATAAATACTGCATTTCTATGGTTTATGTGCCAATAGATTCACAAGGTAAGTATAACGTACCTGTAACCTTTGTTTTTTTTTAAGTGAATATATATATATATGTATATATATACATATATATATATTCACTTAAAAAAACAACCTTTGGGGTCGCGTTCATGCCACAAGGCTGCTGGCACCATTGCACAGTCGGGTGTCACTGATGTCGGTGACACAGCACTTCGGGACTCACAGGGTCGTGGACTTCAGTGAGGCTGCGGCAGTGTTGGGCCTGCGGGTTTGTCAGGGTTGTCACACTCCAGCAGGGACCATGGGCCAGATGTATGCATTTCTAAAATAGCAAATTTTAAGAAATCACCATTTAAGAAATGCAAAATGGGATATATGAAATTTGCGATTCGGTAATAGCGATTTCTTAAAATTCGCAATCGCTATTACCAAATCGCAATTAGAGAATTGGACTCCATTCATCCCTATGGGTCTATAGGTGTGAATGGTTTTGCATTTCCCAATTTGCAAATTCCAGTTAGGAATTTGCAAATTAGGTAATGCAAACCCCAGGGTGCGGGGGGCCTAAGGCCCTAGGGGAAAGGGTGTGGTACATGTCATTTAGAATGCATTTTTAAAAATTGCACATGCTTACCACCAAATTGGATTTGGTGGTAACTGCATTTCCTAAGTGCCCAATTCGCATTTAGGAAATGCTTGATACATGTGCTTTGGAAATCGCAAATAGGAATTCCTTATTTGCGATTTCCTACTTAGAGAATCTCAATTTGCAATTCTCTAAATGGTGTCGCAATTTAAAGAAATCACTATTTTTGCGATTCCTTAAAATTGCACAGCGAATGCCTTTCATACATCGTGAACGGCATTTTTGCATTCGCAAACTGCTGAATTTTGCGATTCATACTGTTTGCGAATGCAAAATTGCTTTATACATCTGGCCCCACGACTTCAGTTGCACGTGTTGTCACAGGATCTGCCAGCGGCGTCAGTTCAGTGCACTTGTTTTTTCTTGGTTTTTCACCAGCTAGCACTCCCAAGTGCCCAGAAACTGGAGTAGACACCACCAGGTGAGTTGGAGTCCTGAGCAAGTGAACCCAAAGGCTGGTAGGTGAAGTCTTTGCTGTCCCTGTGACTTCTTAGGAAAAGGTAAGCTCAGTCCAAGCCCTTGGGAAAAGTTCACAAGCAGGACACGCAGCAAAGACCAGTCTTTTTTTTGCCCTCTTGATCCAGAAGTGTTCTAAAAATCTGGGGTTTTAGGTCCACTACTTTTTCTCCTTTCTGACTTTGAAGTAGGCAAACTTCAAAGGAAAGTCTCTGCTGTTGACAAGATCCTGCCTTGCCCAGGCCTGGCCCCAGACACACACCAGGGGGTTGGAGACTGCAGTGTGGGAGGACAGGCACAGCCCTTTCAGGTGTAATTGTCAACTCCTCCCTCCCCACCACTCTAGCCCAGGAGACTCATCAAGATATGCAGGCTATGACCCAGCTCCCTTTGTGTCACTGTCTAGAGGGAATTTACAACACCCCAACTGTCAGTCTGACCCAGACATGGAATACACAAGCAGGCAGAGGCACAGAATGACTAAACAAGAAAATGCTCACTTTTTAAATGTGGCATTTTCAATCTAACAATCTAAAAAACAACTTTACCAAAAGATGTATTGTAAAATTGTGAGTTCAGAGACCCCAAACTCCACATCTCCATCTGCTCCCTATGGGAAACTGTACTTAAAGGATATTTAAAGGCAGTCCCCATGTTAACCTAAGAGAGAGATAGGCAGTGCAACAGTGAGAACCGAATTTGGCAGTATTTCACTGTCAGGATATGTAAAACACATCAGTATATATCCTACCTTTAACATACACTGCACCCTGCCCATGGGGCTACCTAGGGCCTACCTTAGGGGTGGCTTATATGTACAAAAAGGGAAGGTTTGGGACTGGTAAGTAAGTACACCTGCCAGTTCGAAATGGCAGTTTAAAACTGCACACATAGACACTGCAGTGGCAGGTCAGAGCCATGTTTACAGGATGGCACAATCAGTGCTGCAGGCTCACTAGTAGCATTTGATTTATAGGCTCTGGGCACCTCTAGTGCACTTTACTAGGGACTTACTAGTAAATCAAATATGCCACTCATTGAAAAGCCAACTACACATACATTTTACACAGAGAGCACTCGCACTTTAGCACTGGTCAGCAGTGGTGAAGTGCCCAGGGTACCAAAAACCAGCAAAAACAAAGTCCAGCACACAGTGAAAACATAGGAAGCAGAGGCAAAAAGACAGGGGAGACTGTGTCAAGGATGCCAAGTTTAACACATGTCCCACCAGCCGAAAGTGGGAAGAACTACCCAACCTCATGGGAGTTTTCATCACAAAAGCAGAAGATTTCGAACAGACCATCAGCAATGGTGTGTTCTATACCCAGGTGGTGTTCCACCGTAAAGTCCATTCCCTGTAGGGAGATGGACCACCTTAACAGCCTCAGGTTCTCCCCCTACCCTGCATTAATCATCTGAGGGGCCTGTGGTCCGTCTGAACCTGGAAATGAGTCCCAAACAAGAAGGGCCTCAGCTTCTTCAGTGCCCAGACCACAGCTGAAGCTTCTCGCTCAATTGCACTCTACCTCAGTTTCCAGGGAAGTAACCTCCTACTAATGAAGGCTACAGGCTGGTCTAGGACCTCTTCAGTTATCTGTCCAAGAACCGTTCCCACACCATGCTCTGAAGCGTCAGTCTGCACAATGAATTCCTTGGAGAAGTCAGGTGCCTTCAGCAAGGGAGCCGTGCACATGGCTACCTTCAGGGCATCAAAAGCAGCCTGGCAAGCCTCAGTCAAGACCACCTTTTTCGGCTGCTTTTTAGAGGTCAACTCAGTCAAGGGGGCAAGTATTTTGCCATACCCCTTGACAAACCTCCTGTAGTATCCAATGAGACCTAGAAAGGCTCTTACCTCTGTCTGGGTCTTGGGAGGCCCCTAAGCCAGAATGGTATAAATTGTTGGTTGCAGGTGTGCCACCTGGCCACTCCCCACCTGGTGTCCTAGGTAAACTACAGATCCCTGCCCTATTTTGCATTTACTAGCCTTATGATGAGGCCTGCCTTCTGAAGTGCCTTCAACACTTCACAGAGGTGCTGTAGGTGTTCCTCCCAGTTGGTGCTTAACACTGCAGTGTCATCCAGGTAGGCTGCACCAAAATCCTCCAACCCAGACAAACCCTGGTTGACCAACCACTGAAAGGTGGCAGGGGCATTTTTCAGCCCAAAGAGCATAACCTGGATCTGGTAGTGCCCATCTGGGGTGGAAAATGCTGACCTCTCCTTTGCCCCATCAGTAAGGCAATCTGCCAGTATCCAGATGTTAAATCAAACCTGCTGAGAAACTTGCCATCTCCCAACCTATCAATGATCTTATCAGCTCTGGGGATGGGGTGCATGTCAGTATTTTGGGGACGGTGTTAAGTCCACGGTAGTCCACACAGAATCTGAGTTCTGAAGTGGCACTGGGGGCAGTAGCCTTTGGAACCAAGACCAATGGGCTGGCCTAAGGACTGCTGGAGAACTCAATAACCCCTAGCATCTTGGAAACCTCATCCTTGATGCTAGCCCTGACCTTGTCAGTCACCCTGTAAATTTTACAGGTGGACTGTTCCTGGAGTCCACATCATGTGTACACAATTGAGTGACCACTGGGGTCAGGGAGAACATGGAGACAAACTGTCCCAACAACTGATGACAGCCGCTCTGGGGGTCAGTGTAGGGGAGAGATTCACACCCTCCATAGACCCATCTTACTCCTGGGCAGACAGGAAGACAGGAAGATGCTCCCTATCCTCCTCCAACCCCATCGTCTGAGCATTGACAGTTCAGACCTCTCAAAGTGAAGTTTGAGCCGTTTCGCATGCATAGGAGTCTGCAAGTTCACCAGATAGGTGACATCACTCTTCCGCTCTACCACTTCAAAAGGCCCAGTCCACTTATCCTGGAGGGCATGAGGCTTCACTGGGGCCATGACCCACACTTTCAGGCCAAGCTGAAACACGACCAGAGTGGCATTCTGGTCATACCAGTGTTACATGTCCTCCTGGCTTGCTTCTAGGTTCTCCTGAGTGAGTCTCATGAAGTTGGCTGTTTGGTTTCCAAAAGCCAACATGTAACTAAACACATCCCGAGGGGGCTTACTAGAGGTCTTCTCTAAGCCCTCCTTCACCAGACTCAGAGGTCCCTTCACAGGATGGCCATAAAACAGCTCAAAGAAGTTAAAACCAAGTCCCTTCTCTGGTACCTCGCTGTAAGCAATCAGAAGACATGGCAAGAGGATGTCCCACCTATGCCTCATTGGTTCAGACAGATTCATAATCATGCCCTTCAGGGTTCAGTTGACTCTCTCAACCAAACCATTCACTTGGGAGTGGTAAGGAGTGGTGAACTTGTAGGTCACCCCATATTCCTTCCACAGTTACTTCATATAAGTAGATATGAAGTTGGTACCCCTGTCAGATACCTTCTCTTTGGGGAACGCAATGTTAGTAAAATCCCAATCAATGCCCAGCCCACCACAGGGGCTGTCATTGATCTTAGAGGGATGGCTTTCGGGTACCAGGTGACATGGTCCACCAAACTCAGGATAAACCTGTTGCCCATGGCTGTCTTGGGATCCAGAAGCCCCACAATGTCAATGCCCACCTGATCAAAGGGTGTGCTGACCACAGGGAAAGGTTGGAGGGAAGCCTTACATTTCCCCCCACTCTTGCCACTTTCTTGACAAGTTTGACAAGACCTGCAATATGCATCAGAGTGCCTGCACATTTGGGGCCAGTAAAAGTGGGTGACAATCATTTTAAACGTTTTGTCCTGCCCCAGATATCCTGACAAAGGCACATCATGATCCAAACCCAGTAGGAAGGTTCTGAAGCATTGGGGTACCACCAGCACAGGTGCTGCCCTAGGCTCAGCAACCTTAGGCTCACTGTACAAGAGGCCATCCTTCCAATAGATCCAGTGTGATCCAGACTCCTTGGCAGATGCCTCGACTGCAGCCTGCCACTGCAGACCACCAAGAGTACAGCATGACTTCTGTGCCTCACAGAACCCCTCCATGGTGGGACCCCCTTCCTGCTACCAATGGGTCAGCTCGGGCTCCTCCCCCTGTTCAGCCACTTGTTCCTCCGTAGGCTCCAGGGAGTCCCCCTCAGGTTCAGCCTCCTCCCGGACTGTGGGAATGCGTCAGGGGCAGTTTCCAGTGCCCCTTGCCTTTTTTCTTTCTGGCAGACACCTGGGCTACTCTTTCAGGCTGGCTCAAGGGCTTCCTGATTACACTGAAGGACTGCCATAGACAGGGTGGTCACACACGCTCACCCAGGCAGACCCAACATCTTCAAGAATGACAGGTCTTATTCATCACTGCAAGAGGAAACCTCCTGGTCTTTGCCTAGCAATCAACAGGCATGGCTGGACTCACAGCTACCCTCAAAGAACCTGAGACCCCCCCACTCAAAAGGAACCTGCGCCACCTTACACAGGTGCTTTGAGTTGTCTACTGCAACTACTTCATGAAGTACATGGGTAACTACTTGCACTTATACCTCACAGTAGTCACACTGGCTCCTGTGTCTGTCAGAGATTCCACCCTCTGTTCATTGTTGGTCACCCACTGCATGTACTTCTTAGTGTTCTCAGGCAAGAGGATCCTCTGGACCATCTCACTGTCCCCTAGTGAGACAAGAGTCATCTCAGCTGGCTCCCACCCTTCTAATGGAACCAACTCTTCCTCAAGCGCTACACTGACGAAACCCTGTGACTGTGCACCAATGGGTGCCTGTGTCTACTTGGGACATTTGGGGTCCACCCTCATGTCACCCACCTGATCACATGCAAAACATTTGTGGGGACCCTTCTCTGTAGGTTTTCCTGTAGGGACCCTTAGTTTCTTCTCAATTGGGGCATAGGAATCCTTACCCTGGGAACTAGGTTGTGGGCCTTCAGAGAACTCCCCCTCTTAACCTTTACCCCTCCACACTTATTCTGATAGGGAACCTTCCCACCCTTGACGGAGTCTCCCTCATACCCCTTTTGGATCCTGGTACTTACCCACCGGTCTGCTTCCTGGGCAAGCTTCCTGGGGTCAGTCAGCTTGCTGTCAATTATGTGCTGGTGCAGCTTTGGAAAACAAAGTCTATACAAGTGATCCCTTGCAATCAAATTGTAAAGACCCTCATAAGTTGTTACCTTACTGCACTTCACTCAACCACCCAGTGACCTGCAGAAAGAATCTACACATTACAACCAAGTTTGGGATTCCTTTTTCTTATAGGATCTTAACTTTTCCATATACTGTTAAGGGGTGAGACCATATCTAGTGAGTAGGGTGTCCTTCATGATAGAATTTGTGAGTCCATGAGGATTCCCTATGGATGTCAGTGTGACCCTTCCGTCTACCTCAAAGTGCTTCCACAGACCCGCCCACCAACGTGTTTTAGGGACCATGTTGATGTGGAGAGCTGACTCATACCCCTTAAACCACAGATATATATCATCCTCTCTTTGGTAATCCTTCACTAGGGGCTAGATGTATCAAAGGATTTTGCATTCGCAAACTGTGTGAATCGGTCAAATCCACCGTTTGTGAATGCAAAATTGGCTTTCACGATGTATGAAAGGCATTCGCAGTGCAAATTTAAGGAATCGCTAAAATAGCGATTCCTTAAAATTGCGGGTAGATAATGTGAATCGCACACTGTGATTCGCAAATACCAAATCGCGATTCAATGTATCAAGCATTCGCAAATTGCGATTAATCGCAAAATGGGTTTTTGCATGTGCAATTTACCAAGAATTTAAATCAGGTGGTAAACAGGTGCAACCTCTATAAAGAGGCCCAGATTGCATCAGACCTTTTCCACAATGGCTGCACTCTATGTCATGGCAAGGAGGATGAGGATCCTGGCAGGTTTGAGGAAAGGGAGGAGGAGACAGGAGCGCATTTTTAGAGTGCATATTACCCTATTTGAACAGACAGAGGAGGAGATTTTTGATAAGTACACTTTAAACTCAGCCATAATACTTGACTTGATAGCTGATTTACAACCCCTACTGCAGCGAAACACACACAGAACCAATGCCACACCCACTCATGTGAAGGAATTTTGCTCCCTGCACCTCTTAGCCTCAGCAAGCTATCAGGGGGTCATAGCAGCAGCTAGAGGTGTCTCTCAAAGTGCGCTTTCACGTTTCTTTAATGCATTCCTAAATGCCATGCTAACCAAAATCCATCTGCACATAAAATTGCCCAACACCCCCCAGGATTTACAGAAAACAGAATTTGATTTCTACCTGGGAGCCCAATTTCCATGTCATTGGCTGCATTGATGGAACACATGTAGCTATCTGTCCACCATCTGCCACAGAGTATGTCTAGCGGAACAGAAAAAGTACACATTCCATGAACATACAAGTCATATGCAATGCCTGCAATGTAATAATCGATCTTGTGACCAGATACCCAGGTAGCACACATGATTCCTACATCTTCAGGCGCAGTGGAATACACACAAGATTTCTTGCTGGGGAGTTTGACGAAGGATACCAACTTGGTAATGTAACAGTTGACAATGTTGCATAACGTCTATGTGATATCACAGAGAACAATAACTCATTTTACTCTCCTGTCATTCTAGGAGACAGTGCATATGCAGTGCGGTCCTTCATCTTAACACCCTATCTCAATCCTGCCATGCCAAGTGAAAGGCGGTACAATGCAGCACACAGGAGGACATGTAGCATGATAGAGAAGACCTTCGGCCTGCTGTCGTTTCAGATGCCTGCACAAGAGTGGGGGTGCACTGCACTACAGTCCGGAAACACCCGCAAAATTGTTCCCACATGTGCTATGTTGCACAACATCACAATGACGAGAGTCAAACCAGCGGAACTCACAGAGCCTGACTCAGATGAGGATGATGATCCCTTGCCACCCCTTCACCCAGCAGACAGAACCAGCAGAGGGCAGACAAGGCCGTGCTGAGATCACGCACAACTATTTCTGATGTAAGTAATGACAACACAATGTCTACTTTCATTTACTGCTGTAGGTAGCACATTTATTACCTTGACTTCAGGTAATATATGTGTGGATAGGACATAGGTATACAGTATGCACAATCAGGTCCCAGTTACAGTGTGACACTATTGACATCATAGTATCAATGAAATGCTACATTATATGCAAGTCCCCTGTAGTTCTCCACATTACTTTTTACGTCCACGCACGCTTAGTGGTCTCAGTGGCACCTCTTGTTGCGGGTTCAGAGACAGTACTGTGTCTGGTACTGCGACGCCTAGGACCATCATAGGGGCTGTGACATTGCTGAGGCTAGAGAGTTCCTCACTATCCCCACCACCCAGTTCGCTGTTTGTAGCACTCCGGGTTGTCTGCATTGTCTCCAATACATTGGTGATTTGCACCAATCCTTGTGTAACGTCCCGACTGAAATGTGCCATCTCCACTTGCATGCCCACAGCACGTCGTGTCACCAAAGCAGTTGTGGTAGTGAGCCGATTGACAGATCTGCTGAACCCATCCAACCTGCCCATCAATTGGTGATGGCGCCTACCGTGGGTGACATGCTCCTGCTGCATTACAACGCAGTCTTCCTTAATGGCGTTTGTCTTCTCCCTTATATGTTCTGCTGCAGCTTGTTGTCCCTCATGCAGCTTGCACATGTTGTTATTGAGAGACTCCAACTGCTTGTGCATTGATCCCATGTTGTCAATGATAGACCCCAACTGCCTGTGCATTGATCCCATGTTGTCATTGATAGACCCCAACTGCTTGTGCATTGATCCCATGTTGTCATTGATAGACCCCAACTGCATTTGCAGTGATCCCATGTTGTGATTGATTGATACCAACTGCCTGTGCATTGATCTCATGTGTTTACATTGCAGGTGCTGCACTTTCAGCATGGATGCCTCAAGGCCACCAAACAGTGATGGGCCTTCACCGTCCTCTGTACACTGCCTGCCTTCTTGGCGATGCCTACTGAGGGGAGTGGCTGACGCTGGGACAGGAACTGCTGTCTGTCGATGCTTCTAACCTCTGGAGGTGGTGTGGGTACTTCTTCTTGCAATTCATCGGAGTCCAGGTTAAACTCAGGGAGGGGTAGCACTCTTTCCCTGTGTTTAGTTGGTGCTTGTATGATGGACTCACTGGTGTTTGAATCGGACTGTGGCTAACTTTCGTCATTCCCCCTATTTCCACTTTCTGCTGCGTTAGGGCCCGGAACATCTGCAACAACAATGCGCAGCATGTCATTTTTGGATATGCACTCTCACAGTTACTTAAATTATAAAAATGTACCACGCCATAGTATTTCTAGTTTCTGTTATGTTATTTATCTGTTTGGTTTTACACTATCTTGCCATATATGTAGTAGATGCACTTTAGGGGTATGGACTACCACTCCCATAAGGCATTGTTGTGTTGTATGTAATATGTGGCATGGACTACTTATCACTGTGCATAGTGCCATTGCTATTTTCTAAGGGGCATTTGTACATTCACATATGGTGATTCAAATCATTACTGCCCTTACCTTTGCTGGTGCTGTGTGTGCCTGAGGTGTCAATGTCAGTGACACCCTAACAGCTTCAGGCAGCTCCACCATGTCTTCCATGGGGGTGGATGGTGCCTGGGTGGGTGGTCCTCCTCCCGAGCTCCGTGCCTCCTTCAGCCTGCTTGCTACCCTCTCTTTGGCACTTGAACGCAAGTCGTACCAGCGCTTGTGTATCTCCTCAATGGAGCACTGCTCAACACCCACCACACATATTTTGGTCTGGCTGTCAGTCCACATTTTTCTCTTTTCACTTTTTGGGACCTGTAATGAGTTTTTTCCAAATAACTGGTCATGCTTCTTGACCACCTCTTCTGTGAGCACCTCCAATTCCTGCTCACTGAACGCTTCCTCTCTCCTTTGTCCTTCCCATTCCCATCAGTGGCCATAGTTTTTTCTGGTTCTGGCTGACTCTCCTGAGTGCATCACTGGTGCTGTGCTAGGTCTCTCAGCCTGCTCATTTGGCTAAGATTTCAGGAAACAGCAAGCAATGACTCACTTACTGGTAGTGATGTCATCAAGCTCCTCCAGAATACAAATGTAGCAATTAGCGATTTCTAAATACCGATTCGCTATTTTACCAAATCGCATTTGGTACTCGCATTTGGCGAATCCAAGTTAGCAATTCGCTAAAAATCGCTATTTGGTATTTGCTAATGTGAACCTTGATACATCTAACCCTAGGTCCTTTGGGATGTGTACTTTCCTCTCAGGCTGCACTAACGTACTGCTGCCACCATCTCTGCTGGACTGGCTCCTTTGGTCTCGGTCCCTCAAACTTAACTTATGAGCCAAAAGCATATTTTTCTCTTCTATGGCTAATCTTCTCTCTTCCATCTCCATTTAATGTTTTTCTAATTCAAATTGGTGCACCCTCTCTACTTGTCTGTTCTGCAACTCCTCAGGGGTTCAGACCTTTGGAAGAAACACTAATGCCTGCCCTGGAGGCCCTCCCCCCAGGCAGGTCAAGGTTACCCAATACCACATGTATGCTCTGCACCTCCTCATCCACGTTCTCCTCCTCTGTGTGCCCCCTAGACTCCTTAGCTGCCAAGCTGGCCCTCGGTACCTTTTGCAGCTCCTCCTTACTAGCGGAGTTTTTGACTGGGCAGGAAAGTTCTTTGCAAAATTGTTTAAGATGAGCCACTGTATACTCCTCATGTTTTTCCAACTCAAACACAACTTTTGTAGCAACAACTGGTGCAACCCCAGATTGAGACGTGCTTGTGGGTGAGGTTAAATAAAGATGCACGAGTTCCAAAAACGCAGAGCCATCTCAAGGGAAAACAGAACCGAAAGGAAGCAGAAAAAAATCCACAGAGAAAAACAGGTAGTATGTGGTCACATAATGGTTTGCACTGAAAACAGTAGTGTACACCAATCACAGTTTGACAAGTACAAATAAAAGTCCTATCCTTAGAGATAAGCCTGATTGCTTGTGCCAAGCTATCAAGGGGGTGAGCAGGGGATATCGTAGGTGTGTATCTCCATTACCCTGATTAGAGTAAGGGTCTCCGCTTGGACAGAGTGCAAACTGACTGCCAACCAGAGACCCCATTTCTAACATTGGTGATCAGTAGTGAGGATAGGACTAGAGCAAAACAAGACCAAACTGACAAAAACTAAACATACACATGCAAAGTTATGAATTTTCAAAGATTAAACTTCAATATCGTGCTTAGAAACACAAATGCTTCAATTTGGTGTTATCACAGCGTTGTGACGAAGTTGTTCCTAACAATCCGACATCAATGCCGACAGTCACAGAGTCGCACAGACCCCCAGGTACAGTACCTTGTGAAAATGAGGAAACAAGCCAGTGCACGGAGTCGGGGATCGAGGTGTCGATGGATCTGCTGCGGCATCGGGTTCCGGTGCTGTGGAGCAGAGGCGTAAGTGTGTGGCGTCTGGTTCTTGTTGTAGAGCGGTGGAGATAAGGCAGCGTTGGTGTGAAGCATTGGTTCCTTATGCTCTGGGAGGGTCAATGCCTGGCAGTTAAGACTCGATGGGGTGACCTCGCGGGGTCATAGTCATGCCACAAGGGTGCAAGCTCCACGGCGGAGTCCGGTGCCATGGACGTTGATGACACAGCGCTTCCGGACTCACAGAGTTGTGGACTTCAGCGAGGCTGTTGCAATGTTGGGCATTAGGGTTTGTCTGGGTCATCGCACTCTAGTGGTGACCACAGCTTCAGTTGCAAGTAGTGTCCCGGCATCCGGCAGTGACGTCAGTTTGGGTGTCATCTGAAGTCGGTGCACTTTGTTTTTCTTGGTTTTTCACCAGCTTTCACTCCCAAGGACTGGAGTAGGTACCACCTGTTGCGTTAGAGTCCTCAGCAAATGAATCCAGAGGCTCCTAGGTGAAGTCTTTGCTCTCCCTGTGATTTATTACCAGGAGGCAAGTCAGTCCAAGCCCTTGGTGAAACTTCACAAGCAGGATACACAGCAAAGTCCAGTCTTTGCCCTCTCTTAGGCAGAAGCAGCAGTTGCAGGCCAACCCAGCAAAGCACACACAGTAAAGGGGCAATATTCCTCCTCCTTGGCAGAGGTTCATCTTGATCCAGAAGTGTTCTAAAAATCTGGGCTTTTGGGAACACTACTTATACCCCGTTCTGGTCTTGAAGTAGGCACACTTCAAATGAAAGTCTCTGTTGTTGACAAGATCCTGCCTAGCCCAGGGCTGGCCCCAGACACACACCAGAGGGTGGGAGACTGTATTGTGTGAGGACAGGAACAGCCCTTTGAGCTGTAATTGTCAACCCTCCCCACTCTAGCGTAGGAGACTCAAGAGGATATGCAGGCTATGCCCCAGCTCCCTTTGTGTCACTGTCAGGGGAGACTACTGCTCAGAGCAGGCGTTAAAAGTGGGGACACCTTTGGTTACAATGGACCTTATATACTGTTCAGGGTTAGTGCCAAAAACAGTACGTCAATAGCATCTGAAATTTTGACGGCGCCATATTCTAAATACAGTGCACCCATGGTGGCAGTGGAGGGGCGCTAAGGGGCACAAGAAAAGTGGTGCCGTACTGGGTGCAGCACCAATTTTCTTAAACCTGCCTCATAGTTTATTTTATCTGCCTTCAATTACGATGTATCTCTCACTAGAACTCCCACCACGAATGGATGCAGTAATGCAGGTTGAAGGAGGACATGGTACTACATGGAGTAAGGGCCCAGCAATTGATAATAGATTCTGTTCTCTCTCACACCAATACGTTATTTCCGAGATGAGCTCCCATTTCTCCTGTGATATTTATCTGATTCTATTATTTTAGTTGTAAAGAGAATATTAAGTCACGCTTCAGTCTTATGGCGACACAGTCACATTAATTTGTTTGAAAACATTTTTATATTGCTTTTAAAGGACATGTCTGTGGGCTGTACACAGTTAATGGCTATGATGCTCTTCACTAGCGGGAGCAGCAGTACCTCCAATTTATACCATTCTTTTTCTCTCCTACGTCTTCGATACAAACCAAGTACCCTGTGTTTCACAGTAACCAGAGGTAAGACTCTTTTTCTTTAAAAAAATCATTTCTTGACTTGTGTATGTTGGATTTGTGTCGTTTTGGTCTTGTTTATAAGATAAATATTGTCTGTTTTTCTAAACTGGTGTCGTGTCCATTTTGTGGTCTTTTCACTGTGTTACTAGGTGCTTTGGGTGCAAATACTTTACACATTGCCTTTAAGATAACCCTGACTGCTTGTGCCAAGCTATCAAGGTGGTGAGCAGGGGTTATCCTAGGTGTTTATCTCCCTTGCCCTGACTAGAGTGAGGGTCCCTGCTCAGACAAAGTGCAAACTGTCTGCCAACCAAAGACCCCATTTCTAAAAAACACCAATAATTGTAGTAGCTTGGGGGGATTTTCAATGAACATAAGTAGCTTTTGCTAGTGGGAAGGTTGGATACCTGTTATTTATTTCCAAAATCTCTTTAATGCTAATATTTGGATGTTAGATCATGCAGCCTTGGGACAGTAGTTACAGTCCAGGTACAACTTTCAGTATCAGGTATGCCCTTTATTGCAGCAATGGTGATATCTTTATTTGACTACTACCAGCTTCTTAAATAGAAACTGTCTAAAATATGCCTAACTGAAACTCAAGATTATTCTATTGGCATGACCACAAATCATTTGTTCCCTTTTGTATACTTCTCTTCCATGCCATCTACTTTTTGTATGTGCAGACAGTTTCACACACAGGCTTGGTGTTTGGTTAACAAGAAAACTACAGTGTATGTCCTTCATTTTTAAATCCACATTTCTAATTGTATTTCCATAGCAAGGTGCTGCATTCCTCTAATGCTCTGTTACTAATGATTACAATGTTCAAGAAACAGTTCTCTATTAGACACTCTCCAGGGCTGATTTAGAGCTTAGACAGTTGAGTATCCACTTTCCAATGTGAGGAAATGTTTAACCCTACTAAGGTAGCAGAGGAAAATCCACCATGGTTTGAGTGTTCTCTCTGGGAGACACAGGTGACTTCACTGAAGTTGATGCATTCACTGTTAGATTAACAATTTTGGGAAAAAAACTCTGGTAGAAAATCCACCATATGTTTGCTTTTGAAATCTCTGTGATGAAATATGAGGACTGTGAATGTACTACCAAAGTAGGGTATGTTGTTAGAGCTCGCACATCCTATTTCTGTTCCATGCTGAGAGTTTTCCTAACAGTTAGGAGTTGTCATACTTTCCTTTCCATGAGTGTCCACCACCACTTCTGTGGATGTCATTCACACAGTTAACTGTGCCGGACATGGTAGTCTGTCAGTTGCTATACCTCAGGTAGCTCATAATCATATTATATGGTAAATTCAAACCTTTACAAAGATAGTAGAGTCCACAATTTGGACTACTCTTGGTAGTAAAGTTACTTTGTTGGAGAAGCGGGTAGTAAATTTTACATTTTTATAATGATTCTCTATTGCATAAGATTTATTAGATCACTTCTTTTGAATAATATGCTCCGGGGAATGACCAAAAACACCTTGTTTACCCATTTAGCTCTTTTATATTCATATGTGCATAACCTTTCTTGTCTCAGAACAAACAGGGAATTATTTGGCGAAGTTTGCCCTCCTACTCAACCCCATTCCGTATGTCATTTTTCAAAAGCTGTTACTTACTCCTGAGTCCTTGAAGTCACATTTGTCTACATGTTGGTTGCTCATCTGATTAACACACACTGTCTCCTTAATGGTGAACCGCAGCTGCTCAGGACCAGAAGGCATTTCCTACAAAAAATTAAATATGAGAATTTGAGTAACTGATGTAATGCTTGCCTTTTAATAAAAAACACCTTATTTACAATTTATCAGATTCATTCTCTATCCACTGTTGTTGAAAGGGCAACTTTTTTGCCAAAGATCAAAAATTTGTCATATTAAGTGTTCCACTTTGGATGCAGAGACTTTTCCACAAAAATGTGTATATCCTGCTTTGGAAATTACATTCTTTACTGTGAATCATTGGATGGAAAATCAAGTTAGAGCATGCAATAATAGCAAAATATTTTGAATGAGGGAACTGAAAATATATCCCTACTTGGGGGTCCACAGTCAATGCTACATCTTGCCTGTCAAACATACCATTGAAGGAGGCATTCCCAGCAAGTCTCTTTCTATAGATGTGTGCTACCATTTCCATGCAGCTTTTCATGAAGTTACCTCCGCCAGACACAGGGGTAGACTACCTACCCTAGACTTGGGCCCTCATTACGAGTGTGGTGATCTCAAGACCGCCACACTTGCAATGGCGGTTGAACCGCCTGACCTATTATGACTGTGGCAGATTGGCCACAGTCTGACCGCCGGCACCGCCAGGTTGCCACCTGTCAACAGCCTGGCGGTCTTGGCGGTGGCAATCCGTCAGGGCAGCATTGCAAGCAAAGCTGCCCTGGGGATTCCGAGTCCCTTTCTGCCAGCCTTTGCATTGCGTCTCACCACTATGCAAAGGCTGGTGAGAAGGGGGCATCTGGGGCCTGGCCTGGGCAATGCAGGGGCCCCCATGGACAGCCCAATTGCGCTTTTCACTACCCAAATTACGGCCAGTGAAATGTGTGATGGGTGCTGTTGCACCTGACACACCACAACATTGCCACAGGATCGATTACGAGTCGGCGTCAATGTTGTGGTGATTTTTCCACTGAGCCAGCGGGCAGAAACACTATTTTCACCCAGCGGAAAAATCCTAATAGGGCAGCCAGCATACCGCCAGCACTGAAGCGACGACTCCACCTGAAGGTGCACCAGGTCTTTGTGTTGCATTTGAAGAATGTTTTTATGCAGGTTTGTGGCTTGAACAATGGCATAAAATGACAGAAATCGAAGGAGAATTAGCATTTCCTCGGTATAAAACATTTAATTTTAGAATTATTGAATGTTTGAGACAAATGTTGTATGAAATAAAACCACCTCTAAGACCTGCACAAGTATTGATTATTTGGGAGCATGTCACACATCAGAAGCTGAGAGAAAAAAAAAGGGTAGAATGAAAAAGGGAAGATCAACAGTAGCAAAATCTAGATGGGATAGACAGCAAAATGTTTGGAGAGCAGACATTATGGAAGGAACACAGCTGTATCCAGCAATTACTAACGAAGAAGGTGAAAGCACGAAGAAAACACAAAATCCAGGACCTAAATCAGGTAATGAAAAGAAAGCTGAAGCTTGTGAGAATGATTCAGATGATGATTTTATAAATTAGTTGTTAAATCATATGCCCCCATACAATTCTGAGCAGATAAATGCGTCAGGCGAAGCCTAAAGAAATGTGATATTCGATGCACTTTCCACACCAGTTGAACAAACCCCAATTCAGAAAGTGCCTGTTTCAAGTGTGAATTCACTAGAACAGACTCCTACTATACATTAAACACTTCAGAGTTTCCCCACAAATCAGCAGAGTACAAACACAAATCAGCCATCACATAATTTTTATTCAAATTAGCCTATGCCACATCTCATTTTACAGCAGCCTATACAAATTTTACCCCAAATCAGCCAGAACACGCTTTAAATACTGTTTTGACAGGACAGAGAGTAGGAATGGCAGTTCCACAGAACCCGTTGAATTACATGAATCAAGACGCATTAACAGTTCCAGTGATTATTGGTCCAGTTGTTCCTTTGTATGCTCCAGGGAATAATCCCCAGACAAATGATGAGGATGTAATATTTAAAATGGAAGATCAGACCCAAAATGTCACATTTTACCCGATGTTGACATGCAATGATTTTCCAGAAGATTTAAAAGACATTCCATCCCTAAAGTTTGGGATTTTTCAGGAGTGGAGATTAGACTCATTAAATATATAGAACCTGTCAAAATAACTAAAGTCAAAAGGTGTGTACCTGAGAATAGCTCCATATAACATGACACCCAGTATAATTGCAGGAACAATCCTGTTAATAGAGGCCCAGATTGAGCAAGGGATTCTAAAGGAGATGATGGGAAGCCAATATAACTCCCCCATTTTAGGACTGTGGAAGCCGAGTGAAAAGCACCCCATTGTCCAGGATTTGAAATAAATAAATGAGATAGTAGTTCCTTGTCCTGTGATACCAAATCCAGCAGTAATTTTATTTCAAATTTCCTGTGAAGCAGAATGGTTTACCGTGATTGAGCTTTGCCAGGTGTCCTTTGATTTTCAATCAGATTCTAAAGAAGACTCTGGAGTCCCTAAAATGCATTTTCACGCAGTCCTGATCCAGCGTATTGCTGACCTGCTAGTGGCATCAAACACTAAGGAAGCATGCAAGTATGATACCATTCACCTGTTGAATCACTTAGCTGTGAATGGTCATTATATGTTCCCAACAAAATTGCAGTAGTATAAGAGAGGCGTCCTGTATCTAGGACACCAAATTGAGAAAGGTGCTAGGAAAGTGTCCCAATAGAGAATATCAGCAATTCTGAAAATGAATCCTGCAACAACTCAGAAAGAAGTCTGAATGTTCCTAGGAATGTTTTGCCACTGTTGCCAGTGGATTCCAAACTTTTACCTTATGGCCAAGCCTTTACAGAGGCTGACACACAAGGATGTGTCTGATTCGGTACAATTGGATGACAGGTTTTTGTGCCTTCACAGAGCTGAGGAAAAACCTCTGTTGTGTCCCATCTGTGGGAATGCCTGATTATAACAAATGTTTTACATTGTTTTGCTTTGAAAGAAAGAGATGTGTTCTCTCAGTTTTGACTCAGTCACATGAAAGTCTTGATCCTGTGGCATCTGTGTTTCCCAGGTATCATAAACCTGTGGCTACAAGCGGGCATCAGCATTGAGCAGTACAAAAGCCTTGTTATGAGTCACTCAGTGACAGTTTTGGTTCCTCATTCTATTGAAATTTTGTTAAACCATGTTAAAATGCAGTATTTGACAAATGCTAGGCTAACATCTTAATAACAAAACCCTTGTTGGCTTTAGCCCACATCACTTTGAAGTGGTGCTGCACATTGAATTGTGCAATCCTCATTTCTTTGAAGGTTGATAACAAAAACACACATTTTTCCAATGAGGTTGAGCATGTCCGTCTAGATGTCACTGAACTATGCACTGAGCCAAGACCTGATATTCAAGACACCCCCTTGACCGACAACGATAATGTGATATCTGTTGATGGTTCCTGTTTGAGCGACCATGAGTGAACCTGAGAACTGGTTGCGCAGTCTGTACAGTCTTAGGCATAGTCAAAGCTTCCTGGCTTAAAGGCGTCCTTACTGCCCATGGAGCTAAGCTAGTAGCTCTTATTAGAGCTTGCTGTGTTTCTAATCAGGTGAAGGTGGCAATTTTCACTAATAGTTGTGGTCCCAGAGAGGGTTTATGATGACCTCTGGTGCACCCATTAGCAATGAGCACAAGGTTCACAATTTGTCAAATCCATTGCAAATGCCTACCGAAATTGCTTTTGTGAAGTGTTCCGCTCATAAAAAAGCTGATTATTATATCTCATTGGGTATCGACTATGCCAATGAGATTGCAAGATACCGTGCCCTAAATTGTACTGCCTTAAACGGAGAGTACTCCAGCGAGGATGAAACAGAGTACAATCTTTTGTTAACTGCTACAGATACTTGGAAAGAGATTAAAGCATTGCAGGAAGAAATATCTGAGGAAGAACAGCAGGGTTTGATTAGAGCACGCTGTGTAAAAAGAGAAGCAAATGATATTTCAGTTCCAGAGAAGGAAGAGTCGTGATGCCTAACAGTTTGTTGCCACACATGGCTAGGCATTACCTTGGCCCTGCACATGTGGGAAGTAATGCAATGGTGCACTTGTTCTGCCAGAATTGGTTTGTCCCAGGTTCAGATTGCTGTCTGGAGCCCTGTGTCACAGGTGTGTCACATGTCAAGAGATGAATGTAGGCATGAGAAAAGCAGTTACACTGAGCAGATAGGGAGAGCAAGAGGTCCCAGATTATCCTTGTCACAAAGACGGCTGTGAAGTGTGCTGGACTTCCAAATTGGGTGCATGCTGCACATACTCAGAAAGTGCCAGGTCCCCTTGATGATGCAGCACCTGTCTCTGAAGGCATAGGAACAGTGAGTCAAAAAGGGCAGGCTAGTCAGGCTGTTGGGATGGTCAAGCAACCAGAACAGCACCTTTGGGGTCCAAGGGGTATCTGAGAGAGTTAATCGCAGCAGTTGTTGGTACAGAAGGGTCGAGAGGAAACAGGAGGACCGTGCAAAGCTCAGGTACTGATGAAGGATCCTTTGCTGCAGTCAAACATGTTGTTCCTAGTGATAAGTTGCTGAGTAAGCAAACTGTTACCAGCAGTGTTAGGTACCCTCAATTGTTCCAGAAGAAACCGAAGAATGGAGTCAAAGTGACAGTGACTCTGAAAGACCAGTAAATCAGAGATCAAAAAGGAAAAGACTCCCAAGTCAAAAGTATGCAACACCTGAATGGACCTAATACGCAGCCAATGAATGGCACGGGGAGTTTGCAGCCTTTTATCCTAACAATTCAAATACAGCTGAACATATCTTAATTATTTGTCATGCAGGAACTGAACTTTCAGATTTAATTGCCCATTGATAGACCGAGACTTTATATTCTGGAAGGAGATATAAGTGAATTTGAACTGCGCTTCTACTGACAAAGTACATGTGAACTTTTAGCACAAACTTGATGAACTTTCAAGAAGATCAAGACAACAGGCCTGATTACGACCATGGCGGAGGGGGTTACTCCGTCACAAACATGACGGATATCCCGACCGCCACATTGCAAGTTCCATTATATCCTATAGAACTTGTAAATCGGCAGACAGGATATCTGTCACATTTGTGATGGAGTAATCCCCTCCACCAAGGTCATAATCAGACCCAAAATTTTGCAATTTTTATTGGCAATTGAAGAATTTTATTTTTGCTATTTGCTTTGCTCACAACAAAGACTGAAAAAGACAATAGCTAATTTTGCTGCCGCTTTTTATATTTGTACTTTTCATTTTTCTGGTCTGAAATTAGAGAACTCATGGAGCCCAAAAAGAATAAGAGAAGTAAGAGTAGATACATATGTGTAGGAATATTAGTCATAGCACTCCTAATGATTACTCATACATTCTAGTTCAGGACATTAGCCCAACAAGTGCCTCAGTTCACACAGCACCCACAGTATGTAAAGAGTCATTTATGGATGACAAGGAGTTGAATGCTGATCAGTCCAGAGGAGACCTGTCAACTAATGTGTATTATACGCTTCTGTACGAATATGTTGAGATGATGAAGGTTGAAACCTGCTATGTCTGTACACAGATACCATCATCAGTTACAGAGGGAATAACTTTCCATAGTTTAACCCTTACATATGAAATTTCCTGCAGTTTATTGTTGACTATCATCAACAGTCCTTCCAATCTTATGATTTAAACTACTGCTACATTTTCTCAGTTGTTCCAATCATGAAACATTTGAGCACCCCTGCAAAGGTTAGAAATATTGACACAATAGGAAAATGTCCCTAGACTAAACTGACATTGGGTATAGTTTATGCTCAAAGAAACAACTTGACCTGTATACTTTCCCCAGTAGAAAATTGTTCTATAGGACAAGTAGAAGAAAGGAGAGCTATGAAGAAAAAGGTAGAAACCGGAGTAGGAGTTTGCAGTTGAGGAAAAGAAGAATTAGCTCATTTAGCAGAAGAAAAACAAGCAGCCCTGACCCTTGATTGCAACACCTATGGAAATTGTGTACATACAGACCAAAGTCAAAGACAGACACCTTATTTGTAGAGACTAGTGAAGGCAGATATGTATTTTTATTTAAAAGTGTCTGGACCTTCGTGTAAGGTGGACAAGCCCCAGCTATACCAAGAGTGTATTTTATTTGCAGAAAGCAGGCTTCTTTCAAGTTGCCGAAAGAATGGTATGGAACATGCTATCATGGAGTTGTGTTTCCAAAGATATATCATGTGGAACACTTTGATGATCCTGTATGGGATAAGAGATCAAACACCCAAGTTAAGAGAGATGCCAGTGGTTCGAAAGTGACAAGAGATATTTTTTGTGCTTTGATTCCATTTGCAGGAGGATCCTAAATGATCTGAAAATAAGAAAGTTGTCAACAATTGTAGATAAACTATCTACTAAAACAACAGATGCCTTCTTATTAGTAGACACTGAAATGGTTGCTATGAGATCAATGGTTTTGCAAAACTGGCTTGCGTTAGACATTCTTCTTGTAAAGGAAGGTGGACTCTGTAAGGTTTTACAGGCACAACAATGTTGCACTTTTATACCTGACAATAATTAGGAGTTGAGGAAATACATCAAGAATATGACTGACCTGAAAAAGGATTTGAAGGCTTAGAGGAAACAGATGTTTGGGAAGCAATAGATAGTGGCTTTTCAGCAATTGAAAAGTGGTTTGTAAGCAAGAGAAGTGGAACTGTAAGCAGTATCTTGAGATCAATACTGATAAATGCATTATGTGTTTTGGTGTTGTTTGGTTGCTTCATATTGTTAAAAAGAATTAAGGCAAAAAGAACAGAGATTGGAAGGAGAAAAGTGGAGATTGAGATGAAGACTAGACAAAGTATCTATTACAGTAATATAAAACAGTTGGAAGAGCCCAGAATAGCTACCCTCGCTCATCCTAAAAGATTCTAATCTGTTTTATTAAAAATGATAATGCATGATGGCTCAATTCTCCATCAGAGGGGGAACTTGTGCATCAGAGATAAGGCTGCTATAAATTGTGTGACAGTATAACCTTTAACGTGACTATATGCTTATTTGAGTGTAATAATGTCTAGCATTTTAGATGTAAAGTGGTACAGTTGAGAACCATAGTAATGTGCATTCACAGTAGAATAGAAAAAAACTACCCTGGTGGTATAATATAAATAATGCATGTAAAGAAATTTGCTTTCATATTTTCTGTTTCCTTATCATGATAATTAAAATGTTTCATTAAAGTGATTTAGGTATCTGTCTTTAACCCCGTAATACCACCTATGTAAGTTGTCCCAATGCAGTTCTACAGTAGACTTCTGAGTGTGGTTTTATAATTACCTTTTTCTTTTAAATGTATTTTAATGTGAAGCTAAGTTGATTTCTTAATACCAAGTAAAAGATTTGTTGCTGAATGATTTGAACTGTTTAATTAAAATGTGCATTTAACTTTATTTGCTTAGCTTGACCATTGTAGTTCGTGAGGCCTGTGACTTAGCAGAAATTATGATTGGATGTTCTTTTTCACTTGCTAATGTGACATTTCTTTGAGAGTTGGTTCACACAAAATGATAGTCAGGTTTCATATAGATCCGGTCCCATCGCATCCCTAATGGAACTTTAATGCCCTGTTGTATTTTGCCCTAGAGAGTAAGAAGATGGTCTTGGCCACAGGAACATTGTAAGATGATGTACTACATGGTGGCAAACTAAGTGCAGGAGAAGAAGATGGACCCCTTTCCCATGACGAGTGTAGGATAATGATAAACTGTTTCAGATATGCAACATGTGATGTCTTTTGATTGGCTAGATTAGATAAAGGATTCGTTTGATCCAAACATTGAGAACTTTCAATAAATCAGAACATTTTGTGGATTTTAACTTACCATTCCCAGATGAACTTGTGACATTCTTCCCCTGACTTTGCTTGGGAGCAGAACTCTTTTTGATCACTTGAATCCTCATGCACTGCACCTGCCCATGGACACCTTGCCATTTTCCCAAATACTAATGACCAAAGACTTTGCCGAACGCTTTTGTTCTTTTAGTCACTATTTCTAGTGATCAATGCATGGGCTAAATTTCCATATGGACTTTTGTAGGTACATAACTAAATGCTTCTGTTTCCTTTTCACAACCATCCTTATTCTTGAAAGATAGACATAGGATTTTTCTGACCCTGTGAGAAGACTCTTTAAGAGAGCTTCAATTGTTCAGTCTATTTTTACTTTTCTTTTCCCAGTCCTAGTTAGTCTTCTGTTGGCCCACATGTCCTTCTTCCAAATTATTTTTGCCCTATTTTTGATTTTTACCTTTTGTCCCCAACTTTGCCTTGTCCTGTATTTGTCAGCTAGTGACATTCCAGTAGGTATTTCCTTAATCTGTAACCTGTAACTAACTTGATGCATTGGATTTACTTCCATGTTGAGTAGTGGATTGCACATATTCAGTAACCACCAAGTGATTTTATTGTTGTTTTGTGTCATTGTTCAAGATTGTATTGTGTGTTTATTGCTGATAAAACATCGCTTTTTCCAGTGCTTAGGTCACTCTATAGGGATCTGATATCTTTATAGTTTGTTTATGAGGATTGTTTACATTAACCTGTGCATTAGTTTGTAATAAAGACTTTTGAACTTTTACTTCAGACTTGGCTTTCCTTTTGTGGACACCTAGGCCATACTGTAATATGAAATGTGATTTTGTTGTCTTATGAAAGGTTGCTAGCTGTCACTTACCTTCAGATGGGTGCAACGGTTGTCAACCTCCTGTAGAGCATTATCAATTGCGAGGGAGAAATAATGCTGGAGTACCACGGTTACCTGTTGCCCTTGTCACCAGGTTCCAGCATCGACTCCTATCATGGCGACAGTTGCTACAATATTCCTCTGAATTGCTCTACCCTCTTCCATATTGAAGGACGTTTCTTGTGAGTTCTGTTGTTTCTCATGATCTCATTACTAACAACTGCCACTAAGTGTGTTGAAACTTACAACCATGTGACCTTAGTCTAGAAGTTTCCAATCATTCTACAAATAAGTGCCGTCCTTTTTTCTCAGGGAGCTCTTCCCACAGCTGCAATGATTGATACTTGGCTGATTGCAGATTTTATAACTGAGTAGACTTTACAGACTTTAACCCAAATGCAGAGAACTGAAGATTTCTTAGACAACTGTGAAATGTACAGTTCCTTTAACGGGGAAAGCAGCCTGCCTCTAGAAAAGCGAAAACATTTTAAAAATCACAGGATCTAATCACAACTTTTGATACTGCTTCCTTGCATTGTGGTAATTGTAGCCTTGGGTAGCAATATATACAAAATGGTTCCATAGGACACTCAACGTATCAAGTAGGACACAAAATATCATTAGGAGCCAAGAAGGAAGTCCTCTACAAAATAAAAACTTAGATGCACTGCTCTCAACTAAACCAGGGTCAAACTTGCATAATTTACATTGTAGAAATGATGTAAAATACCAAAAATTACATGTTATTATGCAACATGAAGGTCTGGTAGTTTTTGCTTTATTTTAGTGCAGAATGCGATTTTCCCATGTAATCGAAACATCACCTGCTTGCATTTGTTATGTTCCCACAATCATTGGGATTTTTATCCAGACTAAACCACAATCACGCTATGTAGCATAATGTAATGATCGGCAGTTCATGGGCATTTCATGCAATAATTGTAAAATTAAATTACGCAAGCTTATGCCAGCAAAAATGGCTTTTCAATCTGGCCTAATCCAAGCCCTTCACCATTTATCCCTATCAAGGTTGATTACATTGAAAGATGCACATTAAAGTGCCCTAATAAAAACGAAGCCACAATTCATTATGAGAAGTGGTAAACATCTTAATTATGTCTAGGAGAAAACACACTAGGGTAGTAAGGGTGAAAGGTGCCGCACATCTAGGCAGTAAAACAATAATTTTAGACAGTATCAAAGTAAACGCAGAGTCTGGTGCAATCTGGCCCAGTGCCTTACTACCCAGTAGGCACCAAAACGGGTACCAGAGTACCCAAGGACAAAATTGGATAAGATTGCCACAGCACACAGAGGGTATAGTCCAATAGTGTGGCAGGGATAAGTATCCCTGATAGTATGTTGTTGAAGTGAAAGGTTGAATGGAGTCTCAAGTCTTGTTTGCAGATAGTGTCTTTATTTGTAGATGCTAGAAATCGTTGTGCCATCATCGAGATACAGCTAACACGTGTTTCGTCACACAGGTGACTTCATCAAGGCTGCAAAACAGTCATGAAAGCAAAAATTGGCATACAAAAGTGTTTGGACTCGAAAGTAGGCTCATAGGTGAGCATGTGGGAAAGACTCCAAAACCGGAAACCAGTGACCAGTGATCCGTATGTGAGCTCAGTGGGCCTTAAAAGGTGAGTAGGTGAGCATTAAAAAAACACGGCAAGCAAACTTCGTGACTGGGACCCAAAGTACAAAGCATGAAAAAGAAAGTGAGTCACCGTGACCGAGTGCTACGTAATCTGGACCAAAGTTGCGAGAGGTATATACCCAGAGTTTATGGTGGACAGAAACAGCGTAGTTCTGGAATTAGTATACAAAGACTGTAAAGTGAGGTGAGACAGGTAGAAGAATAAAGAAGGACTGAGAGAGAGACCAGACCGGTGGCTGAGTAAGAACACAACAAAGGAAATAAAAAGCCAAAAAAGGTGGATTAGCGAATTGACCGAAGGAAGGGGCAAAGGGGCCGAGTACGTTGCTCATACCTGGGCCGTCCGGCCAGAATGGTACGTAACGAAGGTAAGTAACGAGGGTGCCCTGTGATCAGCTGAATGGGCTTTAGAAGGTGAATTGGATCTGGGAAGAGAGACAACAATGTCTGTGAATAGCCAACAGTGGAGTGAAAAGTAAAAATAAAAAATGAAAGTAGAAACAAAAGAGAACAAGAAGTCTAGAGGAGTAGTTTATACACAGTGAATGGAGAGATTGACGAAGAAAATATAGGTCACACAGTACATACCTTCTTGGAGTGGACCTATCGTTAGTATGGCTGCCCAAGCAGCAGCAGTGGAGTGAGGTAATGGACACGTAAGGTAGGGCAGGTATGGCAGGCCCTGATAAGCCTGTAGTCAAAACTTTGTATAGTAATTCCAGAACTACGCTGTTTCTGTCCACCATAAACTCTGGGTATATACCTCTCGAAACTTTGGTCCAGGTTACGTAGCACTCAGTCAAGGTGACTCACTTTCTTTTTCATGCTTTGTACTTTGGGTCCCAGTCATGAAGTTTGCTTGCCGTGTTTTTTCAATGCTCACCTACTCACCTTTTAAGGCCCACTGAGCTCACATACGGATCACTGGTCACTGGTTTCCGGTTTTGGAGTCTTTCCCATATGCTCACCTATGAGCCTACTTTCGAGTCCAAACACTTTTGTATGCCAATTTTTGCATTCATTACTGTTTTGCAGCTTTGGTGAAGTCACCTGTGTGACAAAACACGTGTTGGCTGTATCTTGATGATGGCACAATGATTTCTAGCATCTACAAATAAAGACACTATCTGCAAACAAGACTTGAGACTCCATTCACCCTTTCACTTCAACAACATACTATCAGGGATACGTATCCCTGCCACACTAATGGACTATACACTCTGTGTGCTGTGGCCATCTTGTCCAATCTTAATTATGTCCATGAGTGTGAAGGAGACTAAGGTTCCATCGTGCACCACAGGATCAGACTGATATGGGAAATTGTCCCAGGCTGACATTTGTGCATTTCAACCTTTCATGAATCATTGTATGGTTAGCATCAGGGGTATATTTTGAGGAGAAATCTTCTGACACATACCATCAGGTCACTAAAGCTCTCACCATCCGGTCCCTGAAAACATTTCTCTCTTATATGTTCAAGCCCTACCTCACCCTCGGATCTGTGGATACCATGTCAGAACCTAAAACTTCTGGTCATCCTTAGAGATTCTCAGTCACTTCTAGCCAACATGGCCCCGAGGTTCACACTCATCCTCAAGTTTTCTGTTCACCTCAAGGACCCATGTGTTCTGTGCATCCTAAGGACTTGAGACTCCTACTGTCTATCAGCTGGCCTCTAAACTACCCACTTACCAATAGGATCCTTAAGCTAATTTCCATTCTTTTGTCCCCTGAGGATCCTGCTCCGGCTCAAATTTAGGATGCTCCAGCTCACTCTCAGGTGCCTTTTGGATTTCAGCTCATCTACTGGTCACCTTATTTGCATGCTTCAGTATCTCTTGCTCACTCATACCTAAAAGCTTCAGGATTCCCTCAGTTCACTTAAAACCATGTTCACCAGGAGATTTTGCACAGCTTACATTTCCATGTATTTCCCTTGCTGCTTGGCACATAGTCACCACTAGATCTCTAAAGCTCCCGTTTACTCGAGTTAATATTTGCTTCAAAGGCATTGCTTCAATTAAGTCCCAGAGAGTGCTGCTCACCCTTAGCTTCCTGAGGTTTGTGCTCACTTTCAGTTTCCAAAGCATTGCTCACTTTCAGGACTTAAAGGCTCCTGATTCTACCAATGACTCCTGCTCACCATGTGCTGCCCAATTTTCCTTACTGTTATTTACTTGTGGCTTCTTGCCCTACTATGGAACCCAGAAGTTCCTTCTCAGGCACACTGATTTTCGAAGGTCCAGCTAACTTTAGGCCCCTGAGGTTCCTGCTCATCTTCAGGTGATTAAAGCTCCTCAGTTCCAAAATCTGAATGCTGCTTACTTACGAATCAGTGGTGTAACATAGGCCCCCGCAACCCCCACAGTGCGAGGCGCCAGAGCTCCAGGAGGCTTCCTCAGCAAGGTGGCATGGCTTGAGAGCTCTTTACTGAGTCAGGATGGGGACCCCTCCATGTACCTTACAGGTGTCCCTTCAAGTTTTGTTAGGCATCTGGTATAAACATTGACATATGTAGACATTTCCTGAGGCTTCTGTCAATCCTTAGGTGGTCGGAAAACTCCCTGCTGAGCCTCAGACATTGATGGTTGCACATATGTAAGTCTTTAATCAGTCCCCCTGTTGGTTGTCACATGGAGGCCAGTCAGCATGTGATATCTAGGGGGTGCAACACAGCTTGGTACTCGATGACTTTTACGATGTGAGAAGAATCATGATCTGAACCTGCTTGACATACTATAAGAAATCACTCCAACTGGAGCCTTTAATTTAATTTTCTTTATATAATCTGTACTCTTGCTCATTATTACTGACCTACACATAAGAACAGTCTATCTCTCCATTTTCTGGCACTCATCACTCTTTCCCAATTCTTTAATCCCATATGTCACCTCCACTCTCCCATTCACACCAAGTGCATCTATTAGATTTTCTTTGCTTTTTTGTGTCCCTCACACTCATTTTCATACAGCCCTTGAACTTCAGTGCATCCTGTACTACACCTAACATTATATTTTGTTATGTTCTACTTATTGTCTTGTTGCAGTCAGTAGCTGCTTGCTTCAAAAAATCTATTTTGAATGGATTTTGGACTTTATGGGTACTTTGAGTTCTGCAGTCTCCCAAAGGTGATTCAGGGAAGTGGAGGTACCCTGTGCTGGCTCTGATAGTAGACAGACCAAGAGTCTGATTTCGAGTTGGGTGGTAATGAAAAAGCAATCTAATTCCAGAGGAAGTGTTAAAAAAAGAGGAGAACCCGCTGTTGGTGTTTCCTTTCCATACTATCCTATTTTTAATGAAACTCCATTGGTGGGTTCTACTGTGAATTCAGCACTTCCTCTAAGGGTCTGCCTACTTCTAAAATAAGTCATAGACTACTGGACCTTCAGAGAATTAAGAAGTGTATATGATGCATTAATCCACCTGTTTCTTGTTCTCAATGACCAGGAATGTTCGGCCATCCTCTTCGCCATCCATGCTTTGTTTTATCATTCGCTGTTCGCTCTTTTTCTCCCTTTGCTATCTCCTTTCTCTCCACTTTTGTTTCCCATCCTTCACTCGCTCTCTCTATAGCAATCTAACATTCAACCCTTCTCTCCATTCAATCTTTTCTCTTCCCTGTTTGCCTCGCTGCCCCTCTCCCTGTCTCTTTCATCCTTTTGTCTCTCTCTCTCTCTCTCTCTCTCCCGACTTTCATGCCAGGATGGGGGTTTGAGTATTTTACAGCAATACTGCAAAAAATTGTGTTTTCTTTTTATCCATTTTCATTCTGATTTTTTCAAATTGCAAAGTTATTTACATTTTTTGTGATTCTTGGTGGGTTTTTTCTTTCATTTCATTGCACAGAATTTGAATGAAACTCCAGGTCACAATCTGAGAAAACTGGCAGCAGACACCTGCGGCTGATCCTTGTGACCGGCAATGGGGGACAAAAGCCTCCTCTCCACACTGAAGACTTGTTAATTTGGTGCTCAAAGGAAGCACCTCCCTCAAAGGCTCACTGTGACTTCTGAGGCCCGGGATGGAAGGAGGCACACCACATGATGCGCGTGTGTCAGCCACCCTTCTGTCCTTCTGCAAATAACAATTAATGGTCCTAATGTGTGGCTTGCTCAGACTACCTCTCACTTGAACCTGCAGCACTCTATTGATTAGAAACAGCAGCCCAGGTAAGTAGAGCTGCTTTATCCAGTCTCAAAAAATGGCCCACTAGCTCTCCGCTGCCACAGGCCCCTCGAGCACCAGCCAATTTCCCAGCCTACCAATCTGACCCTGGTGCCCTAGACCAATACATTGTATACTCTTTCTCCGTTTGCATCTCAACACATATTATGGCTCTCAAACTACTTCCCATCTCGCAGAAATCATAATTTGAGGTCACATTTAGGGCCAGATGTAGCAAAACTAACTTTTGCAACTCGGAAATTGCGACTCCGAGCGACTCGCAATTTCCAAGTCGCAAAACCATATGCAGAAAGGTGTCTCAGACACCTTCTGCGAGTCGCTATGGGGTCGCAAAGACCCACCTCATTAATATTAATGAGGTGGGTCGCAATTTTCGCCCCCATAGCGACTCTGGGCACTCACGGGGATGGAGGCCTGCTGGGAACAGCAGACCTCCATGTCCGTGACTGCTTTTAAATAAAGCAGTTTTTTGTTTCCAAGTGTAGCCCGTTTTCCTTAAAGGAAAACGAGCTGCACTTAGGAAAAAAAAACGAAACCTTTAGTTTCGGATTTTTTCAGGGCAGGTAGTGGTCCCTTGGACCACTGCCTGCCCTGAAAAAATAATTTTGGGTCCAGTCACAAAGGAGAAGGGGTCCCATGGGGACCCATTCCCGTTTGCGAGTGGGTTACCATCCACTTCAAGTGGATGGTAACTGCGACTACGCGGTCGCAAATGGAATTGCATACCACTGCGACTCGCAAATAGTAAGGGAACACCCCTTCCTATTTGCGACTCGGAAATGCATTTTGCGAGTCGGTTCCGACTCGCAAAATGCATTTCTGCATAGCAAACATGCGTTTGCGACTCGCAAACGGCGATTTTTGCCGTTTGCGACTCGCAAACAGTTTGCTACATCTGGGCCTTAGTCCCCTATGCATGTCTAAGACCTGATAGATCTCCTTTCAAGGTATGTATTCTTCATAGACCACATCTACTAACCACACTTTGAAGAATATAATACACTCTTTCTTTTGCCCCACTAGATCCTTCTCTCAAGACATTTCTCGCTACTTGCAGAGCACTCAGTCAAGGCACATCAACCATTGATATGTCACTTTAGTGCACTCGATCTCTTCAGATCTCGCTAAACAGGGCACATTTCACCACAGCACATCTTTCGCTTGGTAATATCTCAACCCTTCTCATCATGTATGCCCAAGACTACATTGAACCTTTCCTTCTCCACTTGCATTTCACGAACTCTGCCATATGTTTGTCTCTGCTTCACACCATATCTCTTTTATCTCACCTTTGCCTCTATTAAACTTCACCTCCTCTGCAGAGCTCATCTTCTCGTAAACTCCCTTCATCCCTCTTCCCAGTGGCCTCTGTGTATAAGACAGACCCACTCTGTTCTGTCTTTTACAAAGAAGCTTACAACTCTTCTGTTTTCTGGAGAAGTGTCCTTTTCTCCAAGGATTTCAGTGGTTCCAGAAGGCCATCGACATATCACTCTACCTCTCCTCAACCAAGGTAGTACTTTACCTGTTCTCATTCCCCTCTCATACACTCTTACTTCCTCCTCCTCCTGTACCACAAACCTATTATGGAATGTACTACAGAAGCATTGCCAACGGTTGAGGACACAAAGGCTACTTGCACATTTGTGTGCTTATTTCTGCTTACACAAAATAGTTTTTCACTAGAAAAAATCCCAAGATATTGGCTTTATCAGTCCTTACTTTAACCCAATTAGACAAAACTAACTATGAGGGACACTGACAAAAAGTCCTTCTATCATTCCCTGTTTTGTCCACATATTTACAGGGAGTGCAGAATTATTAGGCAAATTAGTATTTTGACCACATCATCCTCTTTATGCATGTTGTCTTACTCCAAGCTGTATAGGCTCGAAAGCCTACTACCAATTAAGCATATTAGGTGATGTGCATCTCTGTAATGAGAAGGGGTGTGGTCTAATGACATCAACACCCTATATCAGGTGTGCATAATTATTAGGCAACTTCCTTTCCTTTGGCAAAATGGGTCAAAAGAAGGACTTGACAGGCTCAGAAAAATCAAAAATAGTGAGATATCTTGCAGAGGGATGCAGCACTCTTAAAATTGCAAAGCTTCTGAAGCGTGATCATCGAACAATCAAGCGTTTCATTCAAAATAGTCAACAGGGTCGCAAGAAGCGTGTGGAAAAACCAAGGCGCAAAATAACTGCCCATGAACTGAGAAAAGTCAAGCGTGCAGCTGCCACGATGCCACTTGCCACCAGTTTGGCCATATTTCAGAGCTGCAACATCACTGGAGTGCCCAAAAGCACAAGGTGTGCAATACTCAGAGACATGGCCAAGGTAAGAAAGGCTAAAAGACGACCACCACTGAACAAGACACACAAGCTGAAACGTCAAGACTGGGCCAAGAAATATCTCAAGACTGATTTTTCTAAGGTTTTATGGACTGATGAAATGAGAGTGAGTCTTGATGGGCCAGATGGATGGGCCCGTGGCTGGATTGGTAAAGGGCAGAGAGCTCCAGTCCGACTCAGACGCCAGCAAGGTGGAGGTGGAGTACTGGTTTGGGCTGGTATCATCAAAGATGAGCTTGTGGGGCCTTTTCGGGTTGAGGATGGAGTCAAGCTCAACTCCCAGTCCTACTGCCAGTTCCTGGAAGACACCTTCTTCAAGCAGTGGTACAGGAAGAAGTCTGCATCCTTCAAGAAAAACATGATTATCATGCAGGACAATGCTCCATCACACGCGTCCAAGTACTCCACAGCGTGGCTGGCAAGAAAGGGTATAAAAGAAGGAAATCTAATGACATGGCCTCCTTGTTCACCTGATCTGAACCCCATTGAGAACCTGTGGTCCATCATCAAATGTGAGATTTACAAGGAGGGAAAACAGTACACCTCTCTGAACAGTGTCTGGGAGGCTGTGGTTGCTGCTGCACGCAATGTTGATGGTGAACAGATCAAAACACTGACAGAATCCATGGATGGCAGGCTTTTGAGTGTCCTTGCAAAGAAAGGTGGCTATATTGGTCACTGATTTGTTTTTGTTTTGTTTTTGAATGTCAGAAATGTATATTTGTGAATGTTGAGATGTTATATTGGTTTCACTGGTAATAATAAATAATTGAAATGGGTATATATTTGTTTTTTGTTAAGTTGCCTAATAATTATGCACAGTAATAGTCACCTGCACACACAGATATCCCCCTAACATAGCTAAAACTAAAAACAAACTAAAAACTACTTCCAAAAATATTCAGCTTTGATATTAATGAGTTTTTTGGGTTCATTGAGAACATGGTTGTTGTTCAATAATAAAATTAATCCTCAAAAATACAACTTGCCTAATAATTCTGCGCTCCCTGTATGTAGCATGCTCCACAGTGTTTATCTCTCTGTATAATTGGGGTGTTTATTCAAACATACAGCTGATATGTTTACAGTCGATTTGCGTTCTCTTCAGGCCAGTCCAGTTTTACACATTCATCTAAGTACTCAGAAGTAATGGCGGAAAGACTTGTAATTTCTCATCAGTCTCAACCAATCATCAGTCTCCTATTGAAGACATCAGAGTGTACCTTGTAAGCACTGGCTCAATCAAGTCCTGGCCAAAGCAGACATTTAGTATTCTGACATATATTAAATGAGTACCCTTTTGGCTTTTGGCTGATTCCTTTCTCAGTCATGTTCCCAACCCCATATACCTTCACATATTTCACTTCAACTCCTTCATGTGTGGCTTCTGTCTCAAGGGCATGTTTTCTGGCTAAGGTTTTTCCACAACCTCAAGGGTAGGTTTTCTTTGTTACTTCAGGGTAAAGTTTTATTAAACAGACATTGTCTCAAAAAAGAATTGTCCTCAACAAATTAGGGCCTTACTTGTTAATGCACTTTGTCGTGGGGTTTGCAAGACCACTAAATATTATCTTGTGGACCCACTTTAGCTGCAGTCAGTCCCTCCAATGCAAGCTTATTCTATACTCGTTGATTCTAGGAATATCTTGAAAGAATAGGTGGGTGCGTTCAACATAGAACCAACGAATAGCAAGACACATGGATAGTCACTGAAGGCCAGCTTGTCAATCTAGAACACAAAATCTACCGGCCTACAATTTAGCATTAACTGAACCTATTGTTATCTTTGACTTTATTAAGTGAGCACAAAGCATTAATATGCTAATCACTTTTATAGATACAAGGGTATGGCACAAATATAGCTGCAAGCAAAATTGTTGTCTTTGTGAATAGTTGTACTGCAGCATCTGGCTTCAACAATGGAGTTCAGATAATGAACAACATCATTCATATGGCATCTGATGTTTTCATTGGTGTGCGATAAGAAAGAAATTATGTCTTTACAGAAATCATTGAAGCCAGGCAGCTCATTGCTTGACTAAGGTTGAGTGTGTCTTCCATCTTTCTCATATAATAAAAAATGAGTTACCGCACAAGAACCTTACCTATAATACAATGAAGGGTAACAAGCTACATTAAAATAATCAAAAATATTATTTAATACGCTAATGTGATCAGCAGGCGAGGCCCACAAAAACCAGCAACACAAAAACAAGTCAACATTTCAAAGACTAAATAGGAAATGCATGTTTATTTTTCAATTTTCAATTAATCCATCTATGTGCATAGCAGGCAGGCAGCCAATGACACATGAAACAGCTTTAAAAACTTCTCTTCTTTCAGTCAAAGAGCTCTTTGCATTCAGGAATTTGGAGTTTTGTTCTTACTATTATGAGTATAGGCTTAAAAATTCTAGTACGACAAACGCTGCTATACAGAAATCCAGGACCTCCAGGAGACTTCACACAGGACATGGGCACTCGTGCTGCAATGTCGGTGTGTAGCTATGAATGTATGTGTACCCAATGTTATCTGTCTACGGGTAGCTATAAAGAACAGAAACCTACATCTACCCACAATATATCCTGGCCCGTAAAACAAATACCTCAAAAGCATTAGAAAAGAAAGCTGTAAATGTCCCAGTTTGTCTTCCACAAGATCAGATATGAAAAGCTTATCTAACCTTGCTGCTGCAAAAAGCACAGGACATCTGACATCATACTGTGCCCACCCACTAAACATCGGCGTGTGCGCTTTGTACTCCATCGCCATGTACATCACAGAATTTGACCCTGTGAGCCCTGCTGCATTGCATCTTGTAAGCCCAGTTCAATGGCACAGGATTCTGTGCCTTATTAGAGCACAGCATGTGCCCTAATAATACATGGGGCCTTATTTACAAGCCCCTTCCGCAACCCTTGCGCAACTTTTTCCCATATAAAAAGTGACGCACGAGCGGCCCAAGGGGCTTGTAAATAAGGCCCATAGAATCTTGTGCGACAGAACTGGACTTCACTCAGTTCTCCTAAGACCCACAGCACCCAGTGCACATTACTATTGCAGCCCAACAAGGTTACTTAGGTTCGTGCGTGATGTGCTGCTCCATTCCAAGTTTTTCTCTGGGTCCTGGGACTTTTAATCGTGTTTATTCTTTTACAAACGGTACTAAAAGTCCCAGAATTCAAAGAGGAAAAAAAACTGGACTGAAGCAGCATAGTACACATAGATCTGGAAATATGGCAGCTATGCTAGTGCTTCTGTGGTGAACATATACCTATGACAACTGATGCACGTCAAACTGTGCTTCCTGCTTACTGTTTTACATATGGCTGCTTGTCTGCGTGGATTCATGCATGTATCTTTGTTGATCATTCTGAACGTCTCCTAGAGATTGTGAAATTGAGTACCCATGGGTGTGTTGCTCTGTGAGTGTAATCTATGCATGCTTGTGTCAGACCTGCCAATTTACCAACAATTTTCACTGTTTGAGGGGAGGGTGGGGTCCTGAACGAGTGGGGTTTGGGGTGGGATTTAATGCAGAGCACAGATTGAGCCACTTTAAATTGCATTCTAAGGCTGTCATTGATGTGCATAGCAAGTTTCACACCCCCTAAGGGACACCCCATGAGCAGAATTTCTAGACGGGTAGCCGGAAACCTGCTCTCTGCAGGGGTTGCCAGTTAATGTTTGTGTTCAGCGTGTGATATCGGCTCTGCATCGGGTGACGGCGTGGTGAGATCCGATAAGTCTTACACACGGGGGCACCGTGCAAGTTGAAAAGTCTGCGGTATATGGTGAGAAACAGTTTTCAGCATGCACCTGGATCTCTGTCACGCCTGCTTTAACCCTCTGAGCTAATGTACTTGCATACCACTCCCAGCGCTCTTATTTCGGCCATCTTTTATTCCGGAGTCTAATGCCGAAATTGAGCCGAGTGAATGAAACATCACAAAACAAAGCTTTAGTTTGCTTATTTTTAGTCAATACGTATTTGTTTGGGATTCATATTTAAACATAATCTATTCCTGTTTTTTCTCGGCTATAGATTTAAGCAGCAATTCCGGCAAGCATGGAAACAGGCTATTAGGCCGCCCATATTTAGTAGCCACTGCACTCGTAGGTAATAGTCTTTATTGAATTAAGTAAAAGATACTCACCAGACTGCCGTCAGGATCAGACTCGAAGAGTTTGAAATAAGTTACATCCGGCTCTCGGTTGTAGATTTCGATAGCCTTGGCAATGATCAAGGCATCTCGGCTACTTGCAGGGGTCTTTTGGAAGGACGCCGAGGTGGCTACCGAAGTCCCACCAAGGACCAGTGTGAGTAAGAGGCACAGCTCCATTCTGTTGATCCTGCAGCGAGGCACGCAGCTGGCTTTAATCTACTCCTCTGATGCGCAGAAAGCCCCATATATAGCCAGCTGTTTCTGCTCCCATTGGAATGTTCCCTGAAGAGCTGACGACTAAGTCCACGTGCCATTCTGAAAACCTAAGAGTTAACTTCTTTGAAGTACTTCTAATTAAACACAGGCACGCACGAACATGACAAGCAACGTGCCCTACAGGCAAAGCACTGTTTTTTTTCTTGACATAAAATTGGAAATTTCTTGCGAATTAGGTTGGATGTTTTAGATGTTTTGGAAAAAAAGTTGCAGCTACATACATATAAGCCCTCATTAGAACCCTTATATAGAAAAGAGAGGTATCACCGAATAACCCTTAGACCTCGGTAAATAAATATTAGAATTTGCAAATTGAGGCCAAAAAGGGGGAAGTATAAACCTAGACTCCCATGGTAAATAAGTTGTAATTCTGTTCAATGTCGTATTTTTAAGTTACTATACATTTTATTTCTTTGTCACAACATCCAGTATGACCTTTTTTAAATAAATAAGCTCAAATTTAATTTTTAATCATACATTTCTAGGTGTTCTAAAAATAACAACACAGCAAAAGTTAATATTGCGACAAATAAAGTGCCAGTGTTTTGTACAATATATACAACAATGTGGTTAAAAACAACAAACTGATCTTCAAAAGGATTCCTTCATTCCAGGATTCTTGAAGTCACTATATTATTTCTACAGTAATCCACCTTGGTCATTTTTTTCAACGTTTCGATCCTTATTAAGACATAAATCAGAAATGGGTTATCATCAGGACTGGGGATTCCTCTGAAGTAGTTGCACCTAGAGACAAGGGGAATTGTATATATTATATAATCTTGTCAAGGTACAGAGGATTTGGAATTTAGATTATTTAAATTTATGAAATATGCTAGGCAGTGGACCACTCACCAATATTATCCGAGGTCATCTAATGCAACAATCCCAGTGTATTTCATATTGGAGGTTGTCAGCAATATTTATCCTTTTCCTAATAAAAGGAAAAAGTAAACAGGCCTATTAGGTCCTCTATTTTGCCATCACTGAGATATTACCTTAGGCAGTGGCAGCAAATATTATTTCCTGTAAGCAAGAGCTAACCTTCTCGCAGTTACATATTTATTGTGGAATTCTATCCTAATCCATCAACAGAATGAAATATTATCTGAGGTTTGAATATTATTAGTAATTTTTATTACAAACTTACATCGATCCAAGATTTGAAAAATTATCTTCTTAGAGATGGCAATGAAAGAGCGGGAGATGTTTTGAAAAGCATTAATCTGTTAGTCTTACACTTTGCTGCCGTGACAAAGTGTAACTCTAAGGCCCATGTTCCCTGAAAAAAATATAATAAAAAGTGATGGAATTCCAATTGCATCACTATAATGTACAAGGTTGGTTGAAAAAGGCATTTGATCTTTGACTTACTTCTTTTCGGATAGCACGCCGTGCTGCCGGACACTAATTAATGTTCTTCAATGCAGGTCGGAAAAAAACGCCATTTAAATAGACGGTTGTCATGCGTGGCATTTACACCGCCACTCTAGCAGCTCCCTTTCTGGTCCACATACCCAAACGCCATAAAAAAGATATAGAGGGCGGTTCAGAAGTTTGAACATAATAGTGATGAGTTGAAACGGCAAATTATTGAACAAATAACTTTGAGTCCTAGAGGAGGTGACAAGAACAATCTCCTAATGAAATGTGAACTTTATTGGATGGAAAGATGTAGAACCATAAATAATGGGCTCGATACTCTAGAAGACTGGAGACAAGCCTCAATAATGTGATCAATTTTTTAGTGGCCCAGAGGTTATGACACATCCCTTATAATCAATTGAAATTACATGCCACACGAAACAGATATATTCAGTATATACGAATCCTTGATAAACGAGGTAGGGTATTTTATACTTCAAGAATCTGTAAAAGGGCACTGACATCTTAACAACATACACATCTTTATCAGTAAACTGTAGAAATAATATGACCCAACCGATGTGCAGATAAATATATACATCAATTGCCAAATGAATTGTCACAGTAGTGGCATAAACACCAAATAAGACCATTTTCCATGTAAATCTGACATTTAGAAACTCTAGGCAGACCAGAGAGAAAACCGGTGTAATAGCAGCTTAAACGCTAAAGTACAACCGCCTTTATGTAAATCTGGTACATGGAAATCACAGACGGACTAGAGAGGGAATGGCAATAAATTCAAACACATTTGCCGTATACGATGACATCCTGTTTCCAGAGATAGTGGACTTAGAATAGATACATTTTAAATAAAATCATCACAATATTACATGTGAATTGTACAAATATTATATTCCAACCGGGGCAATACTATTATTCACTGTTTGGGATACGGACCAGAAAGGGAACCGCTCGAGTGGTGATGTAAACGCCACGCACAATGGATTTCTATTAAAATGGCATCTTGGTATGCAGACCAGAAAGGGAACCGCTAGAGTGCATGGAAATCGCAGGCGGGCCAGAGAGGAAACAGCAACAATTCCAACACAATTGCCATATACGTTGACATCCTCTTTCCAGAGATAGTGGATTTAGAAGAGATACATTTTAAATAGATTCACCTTATATTACATGTGAATTGTACAAATATTATATTCCAATCGGGGCAATACTATTATGCATTGCTTGATATGTGGACCAGGAAGGGAGCCGCTAGAGTGGCGACGTAGACGCCACGCACGACCGCCCTCTATATTTATTTTTATGGTGTTTGGGTATGTGGACCAGAAAGGGAACCACTAGAGTGGTGAAGTAAACGCCACGCACGACCACCTTCTATTTAAATGGCATTTTATTCCGACCCGCATTAAAGAACATTAATCAGTGCCCAGCAGTGCGGCGTGCTATCCGAAAAGAAGTAAGTCATAGATCAAATGCCTTTTTCAACCAAACTTGTAGATTATCGTGATGCAATTGGAATTCCATCACTTATTATATTTTTTTCAGGGAACATGAGCCTTAGAGTTATACTTTGTCAGGGCAGCAAAGTGTAAGGCTAACAGATTGTGGCTAATCAAAACATCTCCCGCTCTTTCATTGGCATCCCTAAGAAGATAATTTTTCAAATCTTGGATCGATGTAAGTTTGTAATGAAAATTACCAATATTAATCAAACCTCAGATAATATTTCATTCCGTTAATGGATTAGGATAGAATTCCACAATAAACATTTAACTGCAAGAAGGTTAGCTCTTGCTTAAGGGAAATAATATTTGCTGCCACTGCCTAAGGTAATATCTCAGCGATGGCAAAATATATGACCTAATAGGCCTGTTTACTTTTTCCTTTTATTAGGAAAATGATAAATATTGCTGACAATCTCCAATAAGAAATATACTGGGATTGTTGCATTAGATGACCTCGAATAATATAGGTGGGTGGTCCACTGCCTAACATATTTCATAAATTTAAATAATATAAATTCCAAATCCTCTTTACCTTGACAAGATTATAATAGATGTAATTCCCCTTATCTCTAGGTGCTACTAATTCAGAGGAATCTCCAGTCCTGATGATGACCCATTTCTGATTTATGTCTTAATAAGGGTCGAAACGTCGACAAAAATGATCAATGTGGATTGCTGTAGAAATAATACAGTGACTTCAAGACTCCTAGATTGAAGGAATCCTTTTGAAGTTCACTGTTTGTTGCTTTTAACCACATTTTTGTATATATTGTACAAAACACTAGCACTTTATTTATCACAATATTCACTTTCACTGTGATGTTATTTTTAGAGCACCTAGAAATTTATGATTAAGAATTCAATTTAAGCTGATTTATAAAAAAAAAGGTCATACTGGATGTTGTGACAAAGACATAAAATGTATAGTTACTTAAAAATACGACATTGAACAGAATTACAATTTATTTACCTTGGGAGTCTATGTTTATTCTTCCCCCTTTTTGGCCACAATTTGCATTTACTCATTATAACCCTGGCGGTCAGTGATGAAGTGGTGGCAATACCGCCAACAGGCCTGTGGTAAGAAAAATGGAATCATGACCACGGCGGACACCACCAATACATACAGCCACTTTAACACTCCGACCACCACAGCGGTAGCAACAAACGCCGCAGCGGTAACTGCCAATAGCCAAGCGGAACACAATGTACGGCCCACTCTATTGTGACACACCAATTCGACACCTTTTCCGGGTCGGTATCAATACCATCACAAGCACGGCAGAAACAGTACACAGAAGGGAAACGACTCACCTCTTGACACTCAAGGAAGAACCATGACGCCATGGAGCCCGAACTGCACATATTTCCAATGCTGGTCTACCTCCTCCCACACCAGGAACACAAACGGCAGCAAAGAAGACCACAGTGAGTACCACACCTAGCACACAAGGGAGGGGGAGGAGGAAAACTAGAGTGACACACACACGCAACACGCAACACCCCCACCCCCAACACCATACACACAAACAGATGCAACAACATCACCTATACACCCTGTAAGCCTCAGCAATAACGCAAGGACAAAAGGAATTGATTAAAGTGAGTGTAATATTACAAAGCCAGATAAATACATTCTTAAAGTACTAAACAGTATGTACAATATATACAAATGGAGGGAAAATGCCCATTCCAAAATGTCCGTGGCCCACAGGGCCATAGCACATAGGCCAAGGCCACACTTGACTCCTGCCTCAATACGGAGAGAACACTGCAGGGGCATCAGGTCGAAAACACACAGGCACCTCAGGGGGACAGGGAATGGGGGGCATCTCAGGCCAAGAGATGGTACAACGCCACTGTTCCTGAAGGGGGCTACATGCCCTCTGCGATGTTCTGGGGAGTTGAAAGCCACAGTCTCTCTAGTGGGTGGTTTGCCCACTGCCTGGTCTTGGGAAGTGCATAGCCACAGTTTCTCTAGTGGGTGACTTGCCCACTGCCTGGTCCTGGGGAGTGCAAGACCACAGTCTCTCAAGTGGGCAGTTTGCCCACTGTTTGGTCCTGGGGAATGCAAGGCCACAGTCTCTCAAGTGGGTGGTTTGTCCACTGTCTGGTCCTGGGGAGTGCAAGGCCACAGTCTCTCAAGTGGGTGGGTTGTCCACTGCCTGGTCCTGGGGAGTGCAAAGCCACAGTCTCTCTAGTGGATGCCTTCTCCACTGGTTCCGGAGGGGGCCTTGTGCCCAGTCTGCTTCATCCTGGCAAGGAGGGGGTGAGTGGATGCATTCTTCCACTGGTTCTGGAGGGGGCCTTTTGCCCAGTCTGCTTCATCCTGGCAAGGAGGGGGTGAGTGGATGCCTTCTTCCACTGGTTCTGGGGGGGGGGGGCTAGTGCCCTGTGATGCTGATCCTGGATGGTGCAAGGTCACAGTCTCTCACCTGGGTGTCACACCTACAGGTGTTGCTGGGGCCAGGACGCGCTACAGCCCATGTAGTCACAACTACACACTGCTCGCTGGCATTGATGGCTGCTCAGTGGATGGCAGTTGCGGTGCAGGTGGCGGAGCTGTCTGTGGTGGGGGGAGGCTCCAGCCCTTCCCCTGCAGCCTTGGACGGCTTCCCACTGGGGCTGCTGGCAGTGGTGCTGGTGGCAGTGCTGGCAGCGGTGGAGGGAGGCTCCAGCCCATCCCCTGCAGCCTCAGATGACTGCCAACTGGGCCTGCTTCTGGCAGTGGTGCTGCTGGCGATGCAGGTGGCGGTGCTGGAGGTGGTGCAGGTGGCGGTGGTGGCAGTGGTGGGGGGAGGCTCCAGCCCTTCCCCTGCAGCCTCGGACGGCTGAAGTGCTGTGGCTGGTGTTGTTTGCCCAGATTCTGCTTCAGCCCCATGCACCAGATCCATCCTGCCTGCGGCGTCAGTTCCTTTGACATTGGCCTTGCCAGCTGTTGTCCTCTTCCTGCCCTTGGCAGATGGTGGTGCCTCCTTGATTCTGCCAGTTGGTGTTCCCTTCCTGCCCTTGCTGGCTGGTGGTGCCTCCTTCCCCTTGCTGGATGGTGGTGCCTCCTTACCCTTGCTGGCTGGTGGTGCCTCCTTACCCTTGCTGGCTGGTGTCCCCTCCTTGCCCCTGCTAGCTGGTGGCCCCTCCTTGCCCTTGCTAGCTGGCAGCCGCTTCTTGCCCTTGCTAGCTGATGGCCCCTTCTTGCCCGTGGCAGGTGTTGCAGGCACACTGACTGCGCCTACAGGTGCCTCCTTGTAGCCTCTCACACCTGCAGTAGCTGCAGTAACTACAGTGGCTGTGGACTGGGTGGCTGAGGTGCTGGGCTGGGTTCTGCCCACCCTGGCCCAAAGTGAAGGACGTGGGGGGGGAGGGGCAGGGAATAGGCCAAGGGTGGTGAGGAAAAGCCTTTTTGGGACACTGGTGCTGGAAGAGGGTGAAGGTTTGGGAGTGGAGGAAGAGGGAGTGGTTGTAGGAGGTGTCTGTCTGCTGTGTTTGGGTGCAGGTGCATGGGCTGGATGCTGTTGTGAGGTGGATGGCTGTTGGGTGTCTGAGTGCTTGCGTTTGGGTACTTTGGGAGGAGGGGGCACTAACACAGTGGGACAGGACACAGGGGATGTGTGCGTGGATGTGGGGGTGGTGACTGCCAGTGAGGGGCGTGTTGTGATAGGTTTGCTGGTGATGGAGGTAGTGGATGAGGATGTAGTGCATGCAGGTGTAAGTGGAGACACAACTGGGAGGGAGGTGGACAATGAGGAGGAGGAGGACACAGTGGAGGCAGTGGATGTTGCTGTGTCTGCATCTGGATGGTGCTAGTGTCAGTGCCTGTGGGATGAAGTGTGGTGCTTGTGTTTGTATTAGCCACTTCTGTGTGTTGATTGGGGTGCATGCAGGTCTGAATGTGTGCCTGGGATAGGCTGGGGTAGAGGGGAAAGGACTGGGTAGAGGAAGTTGGAGGGGGGAGGCTAGAGACAGGGACAATGGCTGCCATCAGTGAGTTGGCCAGAGTTTGGAATGCTCTCTGTGGGGCCGCCACATCAGAGTGAATGCCCTCCTGGTATGCATTTGCTTGTTGCAAATGCACTGCAAGACCCTAGATGGCATTCAGTATGGTTGACTGCCAATAGAGAGGGATCTCAAGAGGTCAATCGCCTTCTCACTGAGGGCAGCAGGGCTGACTGGGGCAGGGCCTGGGGTGGCTGGTGCGAAGGAGATGCCCACCTTCCTGGGTGAGCAGGCACGGGAAACTCGCTGAGGAGCTTCTGGGAGGGCGGTGCTGGTACAGGGGTGGCGGCTGTACCTGTAGTTGGGGTGAGCACAGAGGTGTCCGCCACCACCAGGGAGCTTCCATTGGAGGAGGTGTCGCTGTCAGAACTGTCCCCTCCTGTCTCCGTCGTGGTGCTTCCCTTGCCCTCCGTCCCACTGGTGCCCTAACCGTTGGTGGATTCGGCCTCCAGGCCCATGTGGGATGCAGCTCCCTCGGTCACCGGTGCCTCTGCTCCTCTGCCAGATGATGCTAATACACACAAGGACAGGGTGACAAAACAAAAAGGGGGAGAGACAGAGGATACACTTGGTCAATGCCAGCAACAACACCACCGTTGGTGTACACAACTCACAGGGAACAGTCCTATGCACTAGGCCATGCACTACCAGTTACAATGCTAGTCACCAGGCCAGGAGATACAATGCCTAACGCCATTAACTGAACACCTGAAACTCTCAGGACCTTGCCCAGTAGTTGATGCCCACTAGCATTATTGGGGTTGGAGTGCATCTGAGCTTGCCCATCATGGAACCTACCCTGCCACGTTCGCCCTGGCCTAGGGGCACCCACAGCCCCACATCCCCCACCCAGGTAACACCTTAACGCACGCAAATTCATGATTATGAATCTGTACTCACCTCCTTGTGGCTGCTGTGATGCCTTCAAGCACCCATTCAACTCTGGATCGGCCACCGCCAGGATGCGGAACATCAGGGAGGTCAGGGTACAACGGGCACCCCTTCCTCATTGGGAGGCCAGCCCCAGCTGGGCCTCCACCATCTTCCTTGCCCAGTGGTGCAGGTCCTCCCACCGTTTGCGACAGTGGGTGCTCTGCCTGTCAAAGACCCCAAGGGTCCGCACCTCCTTTGAGATGGCATGCCAAATACCCTTTTTCTGATGGGTGCTGACCTGCAGAAAAAGATACATGAGAAAAGGTATTATTCATACCGTCCTGACTGTTATACTCATGGCCCACCATATCCCTCCCATCCCCTTACGCACGGACATTGCCCACCAAACATACAGCCCTCTGCCCAGGACACCTCAGCCCCCCACACGAGGCTTACACACACAGCACTCCATACATTCATGCCCCATGCATGGTGCTCACAGGGTACTCACCTATTGGTTTGGAGGACCATAAATTAAACGGTACTGGGGTAGGACCCCATCCACCAGTCTCTCCAACTCCTCCTAAGTGAAGGCAGGGGCCGTTTCCCCAGACACTCGAGCAATGGTTGCTTTCAGACACAGGTCACAGCAGCACTTGTAGTGTAGGTCCTCTCCTGTTGAAGGTCAGGTAGCAAGTGAGTGAGCAGATAAAAAATGGCGGTCACGTCTGCGGCGGTGCGTACCGTCACCACTGGCGTACATCACCATTGGCTCCTCGAACCGTAGGCCCCAATGACAACCAATGATGTGTTGCATGGCGGTCATCAACTGCCTCCCGCAACAGCGCAGAACGTCAGCAGAATGACCTCATTTCCACATATCCTTCCTCACAGTTCAGGCGGCTGCCATTTCAAGGGAGCACAGGCCATGGCACCTAACTGCGTCACAGCAGACATAGGCACATCAACTGACCTACACGTTCACATTGAGTTTCTGTAAGAAAAGCAAGGCATATTAATCTGAGTATATGTTTGAATCTGACAATCTGCTCACCATTTTTCACTCTAGAGTTCAAGCGCTGAGGATGAATAGGAGATGGAGACATACCCCCGTGTACAGACCCCTGTTGGACCTGGCGCAAATGAAGGACAGGCACATTATCCTAACCTACAGACTTGATAGGGCCCCAGTCCAAGAGCTGTGTGCCCAATTGGAGCCAGACCTGATTTCAGCTATGTGCCACCCCACAGGTATCCCCAGTGTAGTACAGGTCCTGTCAGTGCTTCATTTCTTGGTAAATGGTTCCTTCCAAGCGACAGTGGCCATGGCATCAGGGATGTCACAACCTATCTTCTCAAACGATCTGACCAGAGTGTTGTCTGCCCTGATGAAACACATGCACAGCTACATCGTATTCCCCCAGGTGGAGGACTTGGCCACAGTGAAGGCTAACTTCTATGCAATGGGACACATCCCCAACACCATTGGTGCTATTGATGGTACACATATTGCCTTTGTCCCACCCCGCAGAAATGAACAGGTGTTCAGAGATCGAAAGAGCTTTCACTCTATGAATGTGCAGATGGTGTGCCTGGCGGACCAGTACATTTCCCATGTCAATGCAAAGTATCCTGGCTCTGTGCATGATGCCTTTATCTTGAGGAATAGCAGCATCCCATATGTGATGTCTCAACTCCAGAGGCACAGGCTGTGGCTAATAGGTAAGCCCATGGTCCCCACCCAGTGTCTGTTGGTATATGTGTGTGGGGTTGGCCCTAAGGGTGAGTGTGTGTCTAACAGTTATCCCTCGATATGTTCAGGTGACTCTGGTTACCCCAACCTCTCATGGCTACTGAACCCAGTGAGGAATGCCTGGACAAGGGCAGACGAATGTTACAATGAGGCACATGGGCGAACAAGGAGCATCATTGAGCGCACCTTTGGCCTCCTGAAGGCCAGATTCCGGTGCCTCCATCTGACAGGTGGAGCCCTGTGCTACTCACCCAGGAAGGTGTGCCAGATAATCGATGCATGTTGCATGTTGCACAACCTGGCCTTGAGACGCCAGGTGCCTTTTCTGCAGGAGGATGAGGCTGGAGATGGTCGTGTGGCAGCGGTGGAGCCTGTGGACAGCGACGAAGTGGAGGCAGAGGAAGAGGATGTGGACAACAGAACTACTATGATTCAAAAGTATTTCCAGTGACACACAGGTAAGACACTGTAACTTCACCTTCCATGGCACTTTTCTGTTGGACATTGTACATGGCAGCCTGATTTTCCCAAATCTATGGCCACTTACTGTACCCTTTGGCATCTCTATTTTCAGACATCTGTGCCCCACTCTGGCTCTTGGTGTGTTTACTGCTGCCCACTACAGGTCATACCTATGTATATATAACTGTACATTTTAATTGCAATGTTTACAGCTTGTTAAGCTAATACATTTTTCAATCAATTGACAGACTCTATACTTGTATTAGTTCCAAGGGTGTTTATTTCTGTGATAATAAGTGTAGGGGGTATTGCA